>NC_082594.1:82474117-82800992 GCF_030936135.1 Gavia stellata
TGCTGCAGATCAGGTTGTCTTGCTTCAAAGTTTTCTTGGCCTTTGAAAATCCTTCTGGAGTCATGTTTTCTGTCAGTTTTTTGTTAGACTTTTTCCCACGCAACATTTAAGATGCAGAAAATGTAAATGTCAGTTCCGTATTAAGGATTAGCTTTGGGCTTGGAGAAGAAAGCATAAAGTTAATTGAAAGGTCATAAATAAATGAGTGCTTTTCTTGTGTGTGTTTGTGCACATACTTTTAAAAATCTGTTTATAGAGAAATAAATCTTTACTTTCTAAAGAAGATCTGTATAAACTTATTGCACTTGTTGAGCAACTTAGCTGCAGTCTGTAGGGTTCTCCAGCTGTCAATTACTTGAGAAAACGGTTACATAATTTCAGGAGCTGGCAGGATTGCTTCAGAAACATAAAAGAGATGCCATATTCAGTGCTAAATGAAAATAGATTTCTAATAATTTTAGCACCTGATACCAAATACTTAACAAAAGGAAAAGAAGAGAAATTGTTGTTTATTGCAAAAGAGACAGCATTTGAGGAAAAGTTTGTGGCTGTTTGTGGTGCCGTATGTTGGAACAAGTTTGATTTCTTAATTTCAGTGAGGCTATATAAAGTAAAATGCCTACCCTGTGAAAAAAGGAGTTTGCTCAAGCCCAGAAATGTGTTATGAAGTAGTATTTTTTTCCTCTTGCAATTCTTGATCCCCTGGCATTGCAATTTTTTAATTTCAAACAAACAAACCAAAAATCCCAGGCACATAAAAGGGAAAGGTATTGAACAATCCAAGAGTTGTAACAGTATCAAAAGCTTGAAAATAGTTGACAGCATTCTAAGTTTGGTGTTGGCTGCACTTAAATATGTGTAAAAGCTGCTAAACCACGTAGAGATAGGTCTGTGCAGTGGAGGGGTTTGCAGGAGTCTGGGCTAAGTTGCCTGAGGTGCCGGAGGTACCGTGCAAGACCTGTCCACAAAAAAGTTGTGCAGAAACTCTGAATTCAAACAGTTGCTGTTCAGACCCATCAAAACTCAAGGATTTATAGTAGCAGCCTGTAACGTACTTACGTACCCTGGTGTCATAAATACTATCGTGCTTCTGAATGAAGATTCAAATATAGAAATTAGCCAAGTGAAGATTTTTAAGCTATAGAATATATATGCTGTGTTTATAGCAGTAGCGAGCTAATGCAAAAGCATGTTTTTAACATTCAAGGGGACTTTTGTCTTCAAAATTGTAGGAGAAATAATGAAAAGAGACCATAGCTTTTGCTGTAAATGTGAATTTCAGAAACATTTCCAATTTTGCATAATACGATCATGTGAATGAATATAATCTTAAGACTACAATAATTAATACACATCTGACATTTTTGAAAGAAGGTTTCCAAGCGATGTTTTTAGAATATATTTGCTGTTGATTAAATATCAAAACTTCTTCAAGCACTTACTACAGTTAAGTTGCCTCAGTCATGGTGAACAAGTGATTCTGGCAGCTCTGAGTCCCATGAGAGCTCTGTGCAAGCTCTGACTCCACAGGATGGGAGGACAGCAATGGTGTGTGGCCCTTCTGCTTCAAAAACCAAGGAATCAGCAGTTGGCCAGAAGCAGAGAACACCCTTCTGGCTGGGGCAACGGGGACGTCAGTATAGTTCATGGGAGCAGCTGGCACTTCCACCGAGGCGGGGGACAGTAGGGTCAGTAAAATAATCTCGTATCACCTCCTTCAATCCCCTGGGTCTATAGAGTGATCTGAACTGTAATACTTCTAGTTATTTGTAGTCACTAGAGCATCTCATTGGACTTCAGTAACTTGGTACCATTTAGAGCTGGTATTTCAAATTTCATAAAGGCGTAGGCAATGCAGAGGTAATGTGAGGAAGCACTTAGTTCATGTGAAAGGGCTTTGCCAGAAAAACCTGCACTAAATTGTTGTGGGGTGAGGATGGTTTAGATTTTGCAAAGTATTTTGTGTATGATGTGTTCTAGATGAGATATATTTTAAAAGTATAATATGAGGTTAAGGAGTGAAAATTTTATGTATCGTAGTTTTCTGCCTTCTCACATTTTTTCAGAGCTTTTTCATACAGTTTCCAGGTGCAGACTTTTTCCACAGGTTCATAGTTCATTAGTGGTAGGTGGAAATTCTCCTCTAATAAATGTAATCTTGCTCCTATTTTAATAATTATAAAAAAAGGAAGAAATAAGTTTATAGTCTAAGGAGGACATAGTGGTGGGTTTTTTTTTTTTTTTATTCCTCTGTCTTGGTAACTCTGAAATTAATACTGAGCGGGTGCTGTGCTCAGAAAACAAATCTTGAACATAATTTATTTTGAATTAAAGTGGCACCGTGGTAGTGTGTATATCATTATCGATACTCTCTTGGGCCCTGTGAAGCACATATATCAATGTTCTGGACTGCAAACCCCTGTTCCATGAGCCTAGAAAACAGTAATGGGGAATATATGAAAATGATGAAGTGGAAACTGGCTTTTCTTAGTCTTATAGCCATGCCTGTTATAAATAGGTAGCTATTATACCAAAGAAATCACTGTTCTGCAAGGTTAAATTCATGAAAGCTTCAAAATGTTTTCTTTTTGCTGAAAATTGATTTAAAACAATTATTTGAGCAAGTCTGCAAAACTATTAGTAGTTCATACAAAGTTATGGATGGCCAACTGACTTCTGAATTGCCCTTGTCATAAGCTTTTCTTTCATCTGGGCACCCACTATATATGGTGAGATTGTGGCTTATTGTCTCATTCAAAGGATGGATTGAAGCCGTGGTGATGACTTTGCTGTAAAAACAACAGCCAGCCGTTATGTTCTGCTCTGCTTTTCCAAGGACTTCATGTCAGATTAAATTGCAGATGATGAGGATAATGGATCCAAGGAAAAGGAGTGGGGGGACTTCTTAATGTATTAGAGCTGAGAGATGACAGAGATAGCAAATGTAAAATAAGAAACAAGATAATGAATCGAAAGAAAGTGTTCCTTTCCAAAGGCTGGTGGCATAACCAGGTGAAGCCAATATGCATTTGCAACTGTGTATTGTTTGTAGGTTGTGTTTTGTCTGTCTTCTGGTGCATTTCCACTTCAGATGGAGGAAAAAAGTTCTAACTTTCCATGAGGGTTCTTGGGGGGAAAGAAGTCAGCTTCTTCAGAAAGGATTTAGTATCAAGGGATTACTTTTATATACTTTTATATATATTTTTATATGTATGTGCATACACACGCATGTCTTGTTGGCGGGATTGGGAATTATTTGTGGCCCTCAAGTTTTAAACACTTAATCTGTGAAAAAAAAGTCTTCTCTGGAGCCAAGGTTTTTTTTATATATATATATTGATGAGCTATACCTCATAACTGTCTGGCAGAGCTAAAGTGCAGTTGTTTACATCTCTGTGCTCGTATTTCATTTCTGCTCTGAGCCAAAGTGCTGAACCATAACAAATCTACAATGCAAAACATTTCTTTATAAAGATTGAGCACAGTAATTTTGCAAACTGGAATAGAGTTTATTTAACAAAGTGCTGGGGGAAAAAAAATAGCAAATTCGTCAACCCAGGCCCTTTATTCCTGTCCTACTGCAGGGTGACATTTCCAGGCTCGGCAGAGTGGGGTTCCAGCTCCCCACTTCAGGAGTATTAATTTTACTGAGGATAAAGGTTGGGCGTTGACATACTAAGTTTGAACAGTCATCTGTTGTTGTAGGCAATGACCACTGACAATTACAGTTCTCTGCAAACCTGATGCATTGTGTAGCCTTTTAAAAGCTGTATTGACAAATGTGTAGTCGAGATAATTAGCCTCTGGAGGCTTCATTGAGAGACAAGAGAAAGCAGCTGCCTGGTATTGTAAGGATGCAGGGTCCTTTGCAGGAGGAGCTGAGTAGGGCTGAAGTTCAATTCCTGTGACATAAAATAAGATGTGCAATTGCATTTTGTTGTGTTTTATCAACTACTTGCTCAAGGCAATTTGAATTTTTGATAGACTATGCAGAGCGTGAGGGAGGATGGACTTTTCCCGTAGTGATAATGGCAGTATGTCCTGAGGCATCTCTTTGTTAGCTCTGAGACATTAATAACGGTGAGTGATATTTGGAAACATGAGCAAAAAGATAATTTTTAGATGGGGACGGTTTGGTGGGAGGGAGGGAGGGAAGAAGAAAGCATTTTTCTGTGTGCTGCTGTGTCTTCAGAAGAATGGCAGGATCTGCTTGCAATTTGAAAATAAGGCTGTAGTGTGAAATATGACAAAAATGGGCTTCCAGCTTTTTACTAGATTGTTTTTCAGTGTACAGAGTCTGACATGGCTTGTTCTTGTCCATTCGTGCACATGAACGCCTCTTTAGAAAAGAATAAAAAATGCCTGTCAGCAGCTGGAGTGTTGCAGGGGTCCTGTTTCAGCAGTGCCATGGAGAAAAAATTGCTTGAGAAAATACGGGAGCGGAGCTTGCTCATCCATAGCTTACCTGTGGGTAGGATCACACCTTTTCATGGCTTTTTTTTTTTCCCCTCCATAATTTTTGGTTGAAAACTTAGGACTCTAGTGATATTTATGCTGGTTGTAACTTCTTTCTGTAAACTTTTTGCTTCTGTTCTTAGGTATTTTGTACTGAAACATGGAAACTGGAGGGAAAAACTTGCAGAAAATGTAAATAGCTGAACAAGAGTTTGACTAGTCAGTTTGTTTGAAATGTTGAAAAAATGGATATGAAGACATTAAATCTTATTCTAGAACTTTCCAGCTTGGTTTCATTGTTTATTCTAGTTTGTTTTTAAACTTCGATGGAATTATTACTGTTTGTTATAACTATTATTTAAGAATAAATATACTAAAATGTTACTGGAGGCAAAATGCAGAGAAAAAGTTCCACAGCAGTTTCCAGGAGAATCTTAGTTTGAATAATACTTCTAATAATGTATCCTAGAACTTACCCAGAACTGAGACTGCACCAGTGTGCCTGGGATGGCGATTTTTAGTTGTGAACCAGTTTCCATTTGGACTCATTCTTGTTATATTTTCTAAGTGCAGAGCATGAGGATATGTGACAGGAATTAATTTGGGTGCAGGAGAGCAGCATATCTATGGTTTGGAAGGAACAGTTGTCTTCCATAATGTGGAGTTTGTTCAATTAAATTGGAAATTAGAATCTGAGCATTGAATTCCAGTACTGAGCTTTCTTGTTTTCAGAAAAGTGTTTTGATTTTCTCTTCATATGCTTTGTGCTTGCAAACAAAAGAGGAGCTGCCTGCCTGCCTGTAAGAAATAGATGAGAAACAATTTTTTATTTTTTTTTCAGTGAATGAAGTTCCATCAAAAGCCAAGTAAGAAGCTGGAAAACAAAATAATTTTTCCTCATCTATTTTGCTTCATTTTAGGAACTATTTGTTAGAGGGCGATACCAAGTAAACCATCTGGGTTTGCAGAAAGTGTTTAGGTTTTTTTTCCTGTAATTGGCCATTTTAATCTAAAATATAGGTCTCTGCACAGTGACTGTCAAAAGACATATTTCTGGTGCATTACATGTGCTTGCCCAGGCTCTACAGTCCTTGTTTGTAATACAAAATAGCAGCTGTAGACCATCACACTTATATATGTATGCATGTATGCATGTATGCTTTCTTTTAATATAGAAACTAAACTCTGGCCTTCTGATGTGTCGCCTTGCTGGCTGGCAGCCTCATGGGTGATCAGGATAAGATGGGGGCCATTGGTGTCAGGGAGCAAGGTGGGCCAGGGCTGGCGTCGGTTTAGGGTAATGTAATAAATAGCTGTGATTAGTTCCTGGGAATTTTATGATTGCAGAAAAATTATAGGGCGACATGCAGTGGGTTTTATTTGTTTGGTTTTTTAAACTTGGTACTATTATTTTCTTTCAGTAAGTGCCTGGAAAAATACTGCCTGGAAGACACAGCAGTCTTGGAATATTATTTTATTTATTACATGCAGCACCAGCAATATCCTCCCCAAACCTTGTTGCTTCTGTATTAAAACTAGTTTAGAACTCATTACATGGCCTCAGGCAGCTGAGCCGTGTGGCGTGGGAAGTCCGGCAGCGTGGCGTTTGGTACCCTTGCAGGTGTATGCACTTGGCGCCTGGAAACATAAATGTCCAGCCTTTTTGAGGACTAAAATCCCAGCATGTATGCTGTCGTTACCCCTGTGATTGACCAGTGCTACCCTAGTTCACTTGCTGCAGCAAATCCTAACCTCACCCCTCCTTCCACAAGTGAAATTATGTCTCGGTATGGAAAGTGTGTTAACTAACAGCTGCAACTGGGCTCTTTAGAGATGAGGCTTGGGTCTGCTCACATTTTATGTCCATACAAATGAAAAGAGAAAGCGAAATCAGGTGGCACACTGTGCTTTTTCCCCCTGGCTGAGTGGGGCCTGGCAGTGAAAGAGACCGTCCTGGTTAGGGTCAAGCAGTTCTCCCTCGCAAGGCAGGTCCAGATGTGTGTTTTCATTAGCCTGGCTTCCTGAATCTGGCAGTTTTTTCTACAGCTACTCATGCAAGGCCAAAGTTCTTCAGTTGCCACAGCCTTTTCTTTTTAGAAACATATTAAAACAGAACGAAACCGCAACCTTGTTCAATCCAAATCCTGAAGTCATTGGTTGCAGTAAAGGTTGAATAACATGACTACCTCTTACAATGTTTGCAGTTTCTGTTTGGGAGCAGCGGGTTATCTCTCTGTCTCCTTACCTAGCCGTGAACTATATAGCTATAAAAAGGCATTAAAGGTATTCATAGTGCCCCATATACTGCGACTGGTGTGAGATCAAGACTGGATCTGAGGGAAGTGCAACATTTACTCTTAATCTTATGTTTTCTTTTCAACAGTGTGACATTACCGAGCAAAGTTTAGTATTTTAGTTAATCTGCTAGGTTTTGTGAGGTAAGTACATCAAGTGGTACGCTGGTTTAACGAAGGCAGCTAAGGTGTGGTCTTGCACAAAACTGTTTTAAATGACTCCTTGGCCAACTTCCTGGGTTCTGGCTGTCTTTTCTCCAGAGCTTCATCTCTGCCAAGTACTGCATTGCTTATATTGTAATGATGTAAAGGGATGGTAGGAGTAGAGAGGGACTGCATTAAGCTGGACACTGGCAGTGGAATGACAACCAGATTGCAGTATTCTCCTCGCTGCTTAAAGATCAGCAGTTCCCTTTATATCCTTTCCAGTTTAAACCCTGAAGTTTATCAGTGGCATTTATGGTATATCTTGATAGGCTTTGTAAAGTTTTCAAAAACTCATTCCAAGCTAGATACTTAAGTTCTTTAAGTCTTCCCTCTCTTTAGGCAGACTTAAAGGCAACTTTTGTGTGAATTGTTTCTTGGCTCTTCTGGCAAGAAGAAACTGGATGTACCTTCTTTTATTGTGCTGTTGAAAAATGTGGAAAAATGTGGAAAAATGTGGAGGTGTGGTTGACACATAGCCGTTATATTTCAGAGACCAGACCCTTTGAGAATGGTTGGGACTTTTTAAAGAAGCTTTTTGCTTAGAGGTTTGTGTATGTAATTTCTTGTATTACAGAAAGCAAAGGCACAGAACTTGCTATCAGGAGTTGGAAAGTGATATTTATTACTAAAAAAAAAAATTGGTGTAAGCTTTTTTTACTCAGATGAATAACTCAATCTAGAGAGGAGTTCTCATGGGAAGGTTGTCACTGGAGGAGGATGAGAGAAGGAGGATCTCTGGACCTCTTAGAATATTTCAGAAGAAAGATTAGAATAAATGATTCATTTCCTTGTTTATAGTCTCAAAGAGCAGATTTCAGTAACCTCCAAGAGTCTGCTGTTTTCAGCAGGGAAGTCTCGTCTTTACACCAAGAGTAGTAGAGGAGCTTTGTTCAGAGTGGTGTGCAAAGAAGGCAGTGTCACAGCATAGGGTGACACAGGTCTGCCCGCTTACAGTTGGGGTTTGTCAGCCTTTTCAAAATGTATAATATGGCTAAATGAAGAAACCTCAACATCATCCAACAGAGATTTTTTTTTTTTTTGTAGGAATCTGTGTACTATTGTTTGTTCTTATTGCCATCAGTCCTCATGGTGCTGTCGTGTAAATCAGTGGCCGACTGGTCTTTCTCATTTATATCACTTGCAGGAATTCATTAGCTGTGCCTTATCCAAAGGGTTTTTATTTTTGGCTTTACAGTCCTTTAATGTGCTTCTTTCTGGCATTGACCCATGGCTCTGGGCCTGTCTCTCAGATCCAGCTTGAAAATGTGTTTTCCTGCAGGGTATGAATACAGTGGAATTTCATCCAGTTTGTCCAGGGGCTTATACCTGAGACTTGCTGGCATGTCCTGTGAACCTGGACTTCCTTTGGAATGATTTCTTCAGTGAAACTCTGCAGTATGGGAATACAGACAGAATAGACTTTGATCGTAGATTTAGACATACTCCACTTCTCTTACTAGCTACTAAGTGCATTACATGATTTAAAAAGCACACTATAATACATTGCAACATGGGCATCTCGCTAACAAGAGCTGCCAAGCTTCAGCATAGTCTCCGCTTAAGATGCTCACCAGCAGACTCTGTCACAAACTTCTTAATTTAATTTATGTTTACCTGTCTCATCTATAACTTGTGAAGCATTTAAGCATTATGAAAAGCTTCCTTACCTTTCTGTTAGTAGCAAGCTATCCAGTAATAGCAGGCTTGCATGTGGCACCAATGAGTAAGTATCATTTAGGTAAACTAAATATATTTAGAGGGGCCTCTCACAGTTGTTAACATGCTACATTTGGAGAGCAGGAGATGAGTGATGGATTTAGGGAGGGAAGTGTAGGAGAGTGTGCCTGGAAATTTAAGTGAGGATTCATCTGAAACTGTAGGTAAGAATGGTGACGCTAATGCACAGAAAGGTCTCCAGAGATGGTTCTCCCTGCTCGTCCCATCCCGTAGTCAAGGGAGAGCAAATGGCTCCTCCAAAAGGGAGTTCACTGCCCAAGCCGATAGCAGCTGCTGCATCCCACTCCTTTTTTTCTTTGTCAGCGATAGATCAAGCTAAAGGGGACAGGCATCACTAAACCAAAGGTTGCTTTTCTGAATAACTCCCACAGGCTCTCTGAGGGCAGTGTTCAAGTGAAATATGTAAGAAGCACTTAGGATTTCTAAGAGATGTTGAGTCGTCTGCTCTCTCTGGGTTTGCTTGGATTTCAGAAGAGGGAAGAAACAGTGCAGTGGAGATGTGCAGATATGAGATCAAGTGGGGGGGAAAAAAAGGAATAAAAAATGCATTACTTTTTTCTGAGACTGGCTGTCTTGTCTGTAACATCCTTCTCCATACTGCGCACGTGTCCAAAAGAGTGTGTTCAACCGCATTGAAAACCTGAGTTATTTAAAAAAAAAAAAAAAAAAAAAAAAATTGCTCTAAAGAGTTTAAAATTCCTTGCCTGTTTAAAAAGCACAAGTGGAGGGAAGGAAAAGGAGAGGAGTGGTGGGTGTGGGGGTGTGTTGGAAGTAGGATTGCAGAAGGGGCATCTCTGCATGTCAGGCTTCTGAAAAGGCACCTTGGCTGAGGTGGTTGGTTTAAGTGGACGTTTGCTAAGAGAAATTGTATCATGAGGGGTGGAGTTGCATTTAACTCAGATGGATAAAGGCTACAGTATGACCCTGGTTCCCTCTGTTTTCACATAAACTTTTAGTACTACTTAACATTACTTGTGATCATTGGTTGCCTCTTCAGTAAATAAAGTGCATCTTTGTGGCGCTTTTAGTGCAGATAAATAATTTTCCAGAGTTTTCTGTCTGAGACTGGATCATTTCACACTCAACTGTGTTCACATTTCCCATGCAGTTGGAGTCATCGGCAGCAAGCATAATTGGGTAATATATT
Source organism: Gavia stellata (assembly GCF_030936135.1). Taxonomy (NCBI): domain Eukaryota; kingdom Metazoa; phylum Chordata; class Aves; order Gaviiformes; family Gaviidae; genus Gavia; species Gavia stellata. The sequence goes on from NC_082594.1 coordinate 82,483,958, forward strand.
TGTCTAAATTGATTTGGTTTTCAGTCTCAAAGAGATACCAGAACAACTGTAGTAAAGAAGCCTTTGAGAGTCATGTTGGATTCCATAAGGATATAACATCTCTGCAATCTGTTCTTTAGCGATAACTCAGGTCTTGTGAAACATTTCTTTGATGCATTTTTTTTATTCTTTATTTAATTTAGGATTTTTATTTTAAATGTATGGCTTTGTCTTCAGTTACAGAGCATCTAGCACATTCCTGAAACGACTGTATCCGTGGCCAGTGTGGTCTGTCTGATGGTAGAGCAGAATCAGGAATGCAAACGGCTTCTGTCCAGTAACCTGCTTTTTCCCCAAAGATGGGAACAGCTGCTCAGGCACTGAACCTCTCCGCCGAAAGCCAAGTTTCAACCCCTTTGCCATGGTTTGACAGGGATTTGGCAGGTGCTGCCATTGAGGAGACTTGCAGGGTAGGTAGAGGGCAAGGGGGGTGAGAAGCATTGCCTCCTGGTCCGAAGGGATGTGAGGAGCCAGACGTGCGGGAAGGGGCGTGAGGCACCTGCTTGCTGCTGGGAGAACGGACTATGGGGAAGATGCTGCACACTGGGATGTGCTTCCTGCACTGCTAAAATTGTGAGAATCCAGACTTGAAAGGGGAAAAGGAAAAAAAAAGAAAATCAATCCTAAATCCTGTTAACAAGAAAAGGCAAGTGTAGTGTCACATTGTGGATAGCCCTGTACCTCTTGTTCTTTCAGCGTAACGAGAGATTTCATTTCCTGCATCATGCAGCATGCCTGGGGCTCATGGCCATGTGTTGAAATCTAAGACAAGATTTCTGTGAGATGTCTCCTTCCGACCATGGTGGTGCTGTCACTAAGCAGTTGTTCCCTCTGACACATGGCTTGTCCTTTTAATCCCTGCTCTGCTCACAAGCCTCTGCTAGCCGGTGGCCTGACTGGGGAGCTATTCATAGGTGAGGCTAATGTCCAGGGTGCGACCTGCATGGATGTATTACTGAATGCCTCCTGGACAAAAAAAATAGTTGGAGATGGTCTTTGATGCAGGCAGTTTTGTAGCTTTGCAGCTGAGGCAGTTGTTGGGTGGTGGTGGTGCCTCCAGTGGTGAGAAGAGGAGAGACCTCTTCTCTTATTTAATATCTGCTTATTTAATAATTTCTCACCAGAAATTCAGAATCTGGAAAGCAGTAACTAGCTGCTCGGATGAACACTTAGAACAAAGAAGTATTATTATAGGCTGCAAGTCCAAATATACTGATGAATCAAATGGCCTTCTCTCTGTAAAAAGCAAAAAAGGAGAAAACAAAAATAAGTAAAATAAAAATTTGATATTATTGAAAAACGTTGCATCTCTGTAAGGTGAATGTGCGGGGAAAATAGATACTCGGAGGAATTTATTCTCTTCATCATTCCAGTCGAAGGAGCTATTAATTTTCCGCAGCCTTCATAGCAGTAGTAGTAGTTCAGCACTTCAGATGTCCTTTTTCGTTGATCATATGCCATCCACTGTCAGATTTATAACCTAGTATTGCCAGTGCAAGTGACTAGATACTGTTGCTTCTCACTGCCTCCCAAAATGTGTATCCTAAATTTGCCTTCTGAAAAACTTTGGTGCTACAATTAAATACTTCGAAACAACGTATGTGAAAGGAACACTTTCATACCTGGAGGGAACCATTTGGCTCACCCATTTGTTTGGGAGTTATGCTCTGTAGTGTTACCCAGCTGAAGCTGGCAGACGTTTAGAACATGTTTCACATTCGGGTGAGCAAATAGTTCCTCAAGCAGGAGGAGAAAAACAGGTTTGGTGTAATCCAGTTTACCTGGTGGATTTTGTTTGGTTTTTTCTTTGCCAAAAACACATCAACAACTTGAGCAAGATGTGTCTGGGGACAGGTGGCTTCCATACTATGTCATAATGATTTTGTAGTTTGAATAAAGGTGTCATCTGAGGAAAAAAAGACATGGAGATTTCTCCTTGCAATATATCAGCATTTTGTGTGCACAGCATTTCCTTCAAAGATCAGTTTTTGCACTTACCATCAGTTTCAAAACTGATCATAAGGATATAATCCATCAGGTTAAGCTTTTGTTGTATGGAGAAACAAAAATAAAAATGTGCCTTATTTTTGTTTGTGGGATGTTCTGTGGGCAGAAGTGAGAGTAGGAACCAGCAGTGTCTTTAAGAGTCATGAGCTGAGGCATTTGATCAGTGGGAGAAGGTATTCACAGATGTTAAACCTTCAGGCGTCCCTTCACTCCATGTTTAACTTCTCTGAGTTTCTATCAATGAATTTGTAATGAGTAGACAATTTCATTTGCCCAGAAGAAAAAAAAATGGGCTACAGTTTCTAGGAAGCTCTTGTGTAGTACTGGCGACTTATATTATGTGGCGACAGGATTTTCAGTATAGTGAAAAGCCCTGCGTCAGCTCGCAGAGCTGCCGGAGATCTTTCGAGACAAGATGCACCGAGTTCAATAGGAAAAAATACAATGAGAGAAGAATTGACAAGTTTAGCTTCTTGATGGATATGAATATCCTATTCTTTAAAAGAAAAGAAATTTTCTTCTGTAATTCTGCTAAAGCTAGTGTTTGAAATACTGTTGCAGTGTAGCTATTATGTGGCAGCTTGGATTGTTCTCAGGTTACCAGAACGGTGCTGATAGTTCCTGTTGACTGCTGTGACCTCTGCTGGAGGGAAGAGAGCCCATTTTCTTGTGGGCCTTCCTCTTGGAGACTGGCAACATATTCTCTATTTATTTATTTATTACTTGTTTGTTCCCTGCAGCGAATTTCTCTACCTGCCAGGTGGCTGAAGTGATTTGCATACTTTGTCATTTACCTCTTGTCATAAATCTAGTTCAGAAATAAATATCCGATGAAATTTTAATCCTAATAAGCTTTCAATTCTATGGGTGTGTGCTTTGTACGCATCGTGCGGTGTAATTTATCTTTGCATACGAATGTCTGTCTTAATGTTTAAGTCTACAGCTTCATTTCTGTTTGCACCTTTGCCTCACGCTGCATTAAGATTAGGTTTGTACATGTCATGCTTTGAGTGCCTCAGAGATCTTGATGTCTAAGTCTAGATTGCATCACCTTTCTGGGTGCATACACTGAATCTGCAGTCAGATCTACTTCGTTTGAAGTCTGCTGCAGTTCTGCCTCAGTTTATTTGGAAACCACTGACAGGGAAGTCATTTTAGAATAACAAATCTTTAGCTTCAGACTGTAAGAATAGCTGCTAGTTAAGTATTTCTCATGCTTAAACACTGGAAGCAGTGGCTTACATTTTGATTGTATGCTCCAGTTTACTAATTTGTTTCCTCTTTAAGGAGATGCACACTCACGTATCGTTTTGGAAACCTTAATAGCTTTTTTTACCTGAAGGACATTTTGCTGAATCTAAAGCAGGCCTGTCAGGGCGTCAAATCAATAACCGCCTTCGCCACGACGGCTCTGCCCCAGAAGAGTTGCGGTATGGAGCAGCAGCAACGAGCAGGCCTGTGCCTTGTTTTTGCAGGGACTCCAAGCAGTACATTGTAGCCCTGTTGTGCCAAACAACCCACACATTTTGAGCTCTGACCCAAAAAGCGTGACTCAAAGTTACTTTTGATGGATAGTTCTCGTCAGCCTGGGAGGAGCTTACTAGAGACACACGTAGGCCCATGTGGTGTTTGTTCTCTGCACGTTTGTGGGCAGTGTTGCTGTGTTTCGGTTGTAAAAGAAGCCTCCTCAGATGGGGAAACAGGTCAGCAGAGCGCTAGGTTTTGGGTATGGGTGGGAGGCTTTCGGGGAGGAGTGTGAGATGGAGTTAGTTGCTTCTCTACACAGCCTTTGAGTTTCTCTGCCTGCTCCTTTCTTCTGGTGAAATGGCGTCTTTCTGTGCCATCCTGGCTGCCTGTGGTGAGGCACAGTTTGTATGCCCACCTCCTGGCAAAAAATAGCTGGGAGCGACAAGCAATAGGATCCACTTGAAAGACCGGGGCAGGGGCCGTGTGAGTGTGTGAGGGAGGGAGGGAGCTCAGGATTTGCTGTTTCTGTCATGTCTCTGGGGGCTGGAGTAGCATCAAAAGTTGATGCAGAACGAAGCATTATGAGAAGAATGTGAAATGAGAAGAATCTGAAAGAGGAAAGGTCTGGGAAAAGGGAAGGCATCTACAGGGCATAAAGGAATTTGGCAAGAATAACAAATGAAAAAGTCTAGATAAGCATTTTTTTTTTCCTGTTCAGTTTTAGCAAACAACACAGAGGAATCAAAGCCTCCTTATTTCAGAAGGTTAAAATCTAAACTACTGTACTGGGCAAAAAATGGTTTCAGAAGAGGTGTTGAAAGTCTGTTTGTCTCTTGCTGTTTTGATTATTTAAAACTGGACGTCCCCATCCTGTAGTATCTTACTAGACTTCTGCCGTTCAGAGGAGCTATGTCTGTGTCTCCACCTTCTCTTGCTGCTTGCTAGAAGCCCTGGCCAAAGCTTGCCAGGCAGACTTTACCAGGCTTGCTCCTTCATGTCTAAAGCTTTGCAGCTTAGTGAAGGAAGGCTGTTTGAACGCTTGGAGACCACCTTGACCATGATGTTGCACTCGGAGAGGAATCTGTAAACCCAGAGGCTGTGGTTCTCATCTTTATTAGTAGACAAGAATTAATTATAAAAGAACTTTTATGCTATTGAAATTAAAGTTATAAAAGCAAGCTCCAAAAGTGGAAACAAATATAATAGTGAGAAAAAAAAAATCTAATAGATTTTGAAAAACAGATAAGTCTTACAAATCCAAACCTTAGAATCTGCCCCCCCTCGCTTTTTTTTTTTTTAAAAAAAACCCCTTTCTTCTGTAAAACCTTTATCCTTACTCCAGGGAACGGTGGTATTTGAACATGGTGATATTTACATAGTAAAGTGGCAGTTACTTCCTTTTCCTACAGGATTGATTTAAGTAACATTTCTATTGTCTGGCAAAAATGTCTGCCTGCCTGACATCTCCTCTTAAAAGCTTCTGAAGACCTTGTGACAAGAGGCAGTCTTTTAAGAATTGTAATTACCGCTTACAGTTTATAAGATTCATTCTACCATGAACTTCAGTAGAACAGAAGGAATACAGTGCTTACTGAAATTTGAGTGTTGATGCTTAAAATACATTACCTCCGCCTCTTTTTTTGGGCGAGGGGGGCTCTTCCTGTAAGCCCAACTCTAACATGCCTACTGAGACAACACTATTCTGTGGAAAGTATTTAGATATTCTTTCATACTTGTAGAAGTACTTCCCCTTATGCAGAAACCTGAAATGCCAATGAGTGGAGTCCTTACAGCATTCATAGGAACAAGTTGCATTAGCATTTCCATTACTGGTGAAACACTGAAATGCAGGTAGCTGCAGAAGCAGAAGAATTTGGATCACTCATTCTTAGTGTGATAGTGAAATATCTAGATGGCAGCCAGTGTGAGTTTAGTAGTGCCAGCAGTGCAACTTTTAAAGCATCTTTAAAGAGCAAAGATTTTTTTTTTATTATGATTTGCAGTGTTTTCTGTTGGTGTGTTTTGATGTTACAGACCCAGGTATGCAATCATCGAGACTGCTAGTGCTGCCTGCTTTTCTCTAAACTACTCCTTTACAGAAATATTCCCAGAAAGATAACAGGAGGGCTCTTTCGTTGATGGGGAAGGACTGAGTTTCTGCTTAATCACTGCAATATTTCTTAGTTTGTGTTGTAGTTTGAAGAAGTATTTCCATAGGTCCCCCCTCACACCAAGCAGTCATGTGTATCTTGACTTGCAAAGAGGATTGTGTAGTTGCAGAATGAAGGGATAATTTTTCTCACATTTAGTTGTATAGGTTAGTTTGTGGTTCGTTTTTTTCAAACTGCAAAGATAGCATAACTAATATTCTTTTCACATGAGAGGTCTGCAAATGCAATCTTGTATCAAAGAGCCTGTGTTAGGATAGAGTTGGAAAGAATAGAGCCTAATTTGCTTTAGTTCACCTGCCAAAAATATTTCAATTGAAGGCTTTCTTCTCTAGAGGACAGGGGGAAGGTTAGTGATGAAGCCTGATTGTTTAGTAATTTTCTGCCTATTAATCCATAGAAGTCAATTCCTTTTTTAAAGAAGACATTAATAGCTGATTTCATTATTTTTACAGTTGTTTCTATTTCAGCTAACATCACTTTGCCACACCACTCCCACTCCAGGAAAGTGGGACTGAAGGATAGATTTGCTCATCCCTTTTTTAAACACCTGCCTTCCTGCAATCTAAATCATTAAGTTTAATGCTTACATCCCAAGTATTACTATGGCTTTGGATAAACTGATATCAGACTTGCAGTTTCCCTTTGCATCTAGCTAGTTACCATTGCTTAGGGCAGGCAATCTGACCTCTTCCAAAACTGAATGGTGAGCTGCAATTTGACTATTAGATTTGTCAGGAAAAACATGTTTTATGTCCAGCTTCTTAGGCAATGAAATGTTGGTTTATGTTCTCACCCTATAGTGCATTAAATAATGTTGTACTATCACCTTCTGTTCCTCATAAGATTATTTTCTGGCTTCAGTAACACAAAGGCTTTTTGTGGTGACTTTTAAAAGTGCCTGATTTGAAGTTAGTTAGCTTTGTGGCATCTTCTAAAACTAAGTCTCAGTCATTGGCTAGCAATAACAGACATGTCAGAAATTACCACCCTGAACCTTCAGTTGTAAGCTAGGACTTCAGCAAGCGTGACATATGTGATAATGAGTACTGAAGGAAAAGTAATTAGTGTTTCTTGAATTTTATTTATAAAAAGGACTGCACGGAGCAACCTGACTTGAACCTGCAGGCTTTAATTCCTGTTTCTCCTAATGCTGTTTGGTGTTTTCTTTTCTTATCTAAATCATAGCTGCTGAGGGGAAAAAAATCAATATAATTTTCTTATATTACATTAGTTGCCAAAATACCACAAAGGTCTACATTAGATTTGTTTTATGTTACAGCTAAAATGTCAATTACTAGATTTGACTCAAGCTTTTTTATTTTTCATTTTTGTTCTTCATTTTACTATAAGTTATATCTTGGATTAATTCCACTTTAAGGAATGTGGAAGATGTTAGTTTCCCAAATAATGGGCTACCTGAACCATTTAGGCTTTCTAGTGGGTAGTATTAAATTAATTTTTGTAATATTTCTAATGTGGGGAAAATATGCTACATACTGTAAGGCTACACTTTTAACTTTATGGTAGCAAATCTGCAATAACTTTTTAATGCTGTTGGGCCATTTAGATTATCTCTGGATGGAACTGAGTAATAGACAAAACTGTCCAGCAGGAAGACTTGAATTTTTAGCACTTGCTTAATCTTTTGTCTTTAGGCAATAAAACAAATTGTGTAGAATCTCCATTGTGCAGAAACAAAAAGAGCACGCTCTGACTATATGGTCTCAGTAGTGTCAAGCAGGATTTAGAGGAGAAAGAAATGGAGAAGGAAATCAGGAAGATATTCGTGTTCGGTGAGTGAAATAAATACCTGCTAATAGTTGAACTGGGATTTGGCAAAACTAGTTTGCTGATATGGAGGACGTATGCCTGTGTAGGGGTGACTTCTTAGCCTGGTTTCCAAAGGAAAAAAAAGCTTACATAACTTTGCTGCCTGTTTCTGTGTCTGTCGCGCATTTTAACTCATTGTCGAACATGTTTCAAGCTGGCCAGATGGGTGGTGATCTCAGTGATCCTAAAATAGTCTACCGCAGCCTTTAGCCAAGAGGACCTATGGTCCCTTCCCCGGCACTTGTCTTTGACCCGCCTGGGTAGCAGAGGGGCAGTAGGCGCTTGCCCATGGCCCCAGGCAGCTGCCATGTGGCCGGCCAGCCGGTGCCCGCATGGGGCTGGATTAGCCCCAGCTTGCAGTGCTCTCTCTCTCTCTCTCTCTCTCACCCAGCTATCAGGTCAAATTAACCTTGGTGGGTGTCCCCTACCAGTTTTTAAGCGTTGGACTGGGGAGAGGTTGGCAGATGCACACACAGAAGGCTCTGTCTCTGTTCATGGCTGTTTGCCTGGGCTTCATCGGCAGAGGAGTATGGATGATTTCTGCTGGCGGGGCGACTGTAGGCTGGACACCTCATGTCACCAAATTCAGAACCATCCTATGAAGATGCCATGACAAGCATTAGAGGTTTGTGACTTTGCCCTCTGCGGGACAGAGCATCCTGTTTGCCAGCCAGATTGGTCACCCCGGGAGGTCTGCTGCTTGCCTGAAGCCTGGATCCATGGTGTTGCTGAGAGGCTGCCACGGCTTATCTGGTTTTCTGGCTGCTTCCCTGGCAGCTCATCTAGACAGGCATCAGTGAAGCGGCCAGAAAAAACCTTCAGCAGATAGAAGGTGACTGTAGGGCTCTGGGGGCAGAGGTGAGAAGGATGAGTGCCTGAGTGGCAGGCTCCTCAGTCCTCCCGCATAAGGCTTGATTTTAATGAAAACTTACTGAGAGCTCAGGAGAAAAATAATCCTATTGTGCAAGAAGACTGGGGACTTTTAAAGAAGGCCCACCTGACTAGGCATGGAACTGCTTTGGGAACTGAAACTCAGAAAGGCAACATGCAAAAAGTGGAGCATACAAAAACAAGGACAGAACGGAGGAGGAGTACAAAAGTATAGCTTGGTCGCATAGGAATGAAATCCAGAAAAAAAAAAAGGACAGGTAGAGCAAAACCTAGCTAAAATAGCAAGAAGGGCTTCTTAAAGTAGATCGATAGCAAAGGAAAGTTCAGGAAAGCTGTAAATTTATTGATGAATAGGAGAGAAAAGGTAGTATATGATGGTACAGAAAAATAGAAGCACTAAATGCTTTATTTGCCTCCGGGAAAACCCTGTTTCCCTGCCTCTGTATATGCCAGCATTTTTTGAGAAAGAGAGGCACAGCCAACAGCTGGAGAGCAACAGGTTAGGGGCCACTTGGAGAAGCTGGATGTATTCAGATTAATGGGACTGAATGGGAGCTGCTGAAGGTGCTGAAAGAGCTGGCAGATGTGAGACCACTACAGAAAAACTGTGCAGTTGGGGGAGGTCTCCCATGAATGAAAAACGGCTGCCATTTTGCCTGTCTCTAAGAAAGGCAAGAAGGAGTATCTGGGCAACTACAGGCTGGTCAGCTTCACCTCATGGCCTGGAAAGATCATGGAGTATATTCTTATTTCCAAACATGTGAAGAACAAAAAGACAGTCAGAAACAGTCGGCATGGATTTAGCAAGGGCAAATTGTGCTTGACTCACCTTATTGTTGCCTTGGATGAAATGACGTGGTGAATGGAGTGAAAACCAGTTGGCGGCCGGTCACAAGCAGAGTCCCCCAGGGCTCAGTTTTGGGGCCGGTCTTGTTTAATATATTTATCGATGATCTGGATGAGGGGATCGAGTGCTTCCTCAGCAAGTCTGCAGACGACACCAAGTCAGGCGGGAGTGTTGATCTGCTCGAGGGCAGGAAGGCTCTGCAGAGGGATCTGGACAGGCTGGATCGATGGGCCCAGGCCAATTGTATGCGGTTCAACAAGGCCAAGTGCCGGGTCCTGCACTTGGGTCACAACAACCCCATGCAATGCTACAGGCTTGGGGACGAGTGGCTGGAAAGCTGCCCTGCAGAAAAGGACCTGGGGGTGTTGATTGACAGCCGGCTGAATGTGAGCCAGCAGTGTGCCCAGGTGGCCAAGAAGGCCAACAGCATCCTGGCCTGTATCAGAAATGGTGTGGCCAGCAGGAGCAGGGAGGTGATCGTGCCCCTGTACTCGGCTCTGGTGAGGCCGCACCTCGAATCCTGTGTTCAGTTTTGGGCCCCTCACTACAAGAAGGACATTGAGGTGCTGGAGTGTGTCCAGAGAAGGGCAATGAAGCTGGTGAGGGGTCTGGAACACAAGTCTTATGAGGAGCGGCTGAGGGAACTGAGGTTGTTTAGCCTGGAGAAGAGGAGGCTGAGGGGAGACCTTATCGCTCTCTACAATTACCTGAAAGGGGGTTGCAGAGAGGTGGGTGTTGGTCTCTTCTCCCAAGTGACGAGTGATAGGACAAGAGGAAATGGCCTCAAGTTGCGCCAGGGGAGGTTCAGGCTGGATATTAGGAAAAATTTCTTTACTGAGAGAGTGGTGAGACACTGGAATAAGCTGCCCAGGGAAGTGGTTCAGTCGCCATCCCTGGAGGTGTTCAAGGAGCGTGTGGACGTGGCATTGTGGGACATGGTTTAATGGGCATGTTGGTGTTAGTTGATGGTTGGACTTGATGATCTTACAGGTCTTTTCCAACCTTAGTGATTCTGTGATTCTGTAACTTGCTGTAGCGGTGAGAGAGAGCAGTAGATGCCTCTAATTCAGTGGGGCTTTTGTCACTGTCTCCCATAGAAGTTTATTTTGGAAGGTGAAGAAGTATGGGCTAGGCAAGTGGAATTTTAGATGGGTTGAAAATTAGCTGCTGAAAGGTTAGTGGTGCTTTACATCCAATTGGTGGTCCATAACAAGCAGGGTACTCTAGAGGATGATACTGAGGCTGACACTGTTAGGGCTTTCATCAACAGCCTGAGTCATGAAGCAAAATGCACTTTGTGCAAATTTGCAGATATGCTAAATTACATTGTTTGACATGCTGGATGGTAGAGCTTCAATCCAGAGAGAGCTCAAAAACTCTGAGGACTGGGACAGCAGAAACCACTTGAAGTTGACTTAAGAGAAATATGGATTTCAGCACCTGGTGCAAATTAACCCCATGTGTTATGTTGAATTGAGTGTGAGCCGTAAATGTGCTCTTACTGCAAATAAGGCAAATCAGGTACCAGGGTACACTAGAAGCAGCACTTCAAGGAATGTTTTTATCCACTCTACTTAGTGTTTGTGAGGCTATCTGGAATACTCCATTCAGTTTTGGAGGCTCCCCACTTCAGGAGATAGATAGAAGAGTTGGAGAGGGACCATTAGGAGGCCTAGCAAAACGGTGAGGAGCTTAAGGAATGTGGTTGCAAGGGAGAGGTTGACAGAGTTGGGCTTGTGTAGTCTGGAAAACAGGAATCTGAAGAACAGTCCAGTAGCAGCCTAAAACTTCTTGAAGGGCATTTACAAAGCTGTTAGTAGTGGCAGATGGCAAAAAGAGAGATGTAATGGCACAAATTGTAAAATGGGATTGAACAGTAGGGAGGAACTTCTATCTGCAGGGGCAGAACAGCACTGGAAGATGTTGCCCATAGAAGTGGTTTAATCTCAGTCGTCAGAGGATTTTGAGACTCATTTGGATAGAGCCGTGGCTGACTTGACCTGCTGTTAGCCATAGTTCCCACTTGGGCAGCAGATTGGGCAGAAGTTAGTCCCAGCCACCACTTCTTTGATTCTGTGAAGTCTCAGAGACACAGGGGATCTGGAGACAGTTTGGTTCAAGTATGATGCAAAAACCTGTAGGAAACCATTCTTCATTCAGCGGAATGCTTTCATGGACCACTTGGTGGAGTTTTTTTTGTATGGAGTCATCATCCCAGATTTCACAGATGACTGCAAAAAGATCTTCTTCACTCTGGGTCTTTTAAAATGCTTTAAGATTATGTACAAAAGGATGGTTTCTCTGTTAGTATCAATATGCATCCCCTGTAGGAGTGTATTTTTGGCCTTAGGGAACTAGGCTTTGCATGTGGATCTCTAGTCACTGTTATCACTTAAGCTGAAATAAAGCAGATCAGTATTTTTACACCTGAGCTGTAATTTGAAAAGATTACAATCACTTTTTTGTTGGAGACATGGATACTTTTAGCACAGGTAGTTTGAAAAGCTGCGAGAGTTGCCCATGTATTGTGAGCTCATCTCTTCTGTTCTGTCAGCGTAGATTAGATAAGGGTCTAAAGTCCTGAAAGAGTGGCCCATCTGATAAGTACTACCTGGATTTCAGAGAACCTGATGAAAACACATGTAATTCCAAGCTTGACTGCCTTTCGCTGTGCTACTGCTTAGTCTCACAGTCTGCTGCAAAGAGTTCCATTGTATGATGCTCAATACCAATGGTTCCATTTGTTCCATTGAATGATGGTCAGTAGCAGTATTTTTATATACTGTATCTTTGGGAGACTAAGGAGGTAGTCTGAAAGTAAATGTATCACCATCTTTTTGTCCTCTTTCACGTTTTGGATCTGTCTTCACAGAGTGCTCTGTGTGTGTGTGCTTGCATGCTTGTAATCAAATTTTTAGTGCCCTGCTTATTTTTCTTTCTAACTCTGGCTCATATTTTCACAAAAAGCTCTCTTTGTGCACATGAAATGATTGGGTGTATGCCAGTACAATGTGAAAGCAATAAAAAGAGATTTTCACTACTTCTTTAAAAGATTAAACAAACTGCAGAACTTCCTATCAGTTTATCAGACTTCTTGTTTAATCTCATCATGATGTGTGGAGCCGGTTTACTGCTGTAGCTTTCATTAGTGTTTATGCAAATTTTGTGTTAAATCCCATCAGTAATAATCTAGTTTTTATTAGCTAGGCAGTTACATTGCTTGGAATTTTCTGAAGCCATGTTTAATAGCTGAGGAGTGAGGAATACCTGAAATACTCATTTTAGGGTATGCCTAAACTGTAGTCGCACCTTTTGAAATACCACTGAACCTAGTTAGCTTGGTTGACAGTAATAGTGCAGTTGGTTGCAAAATCATATGCTGCTACCATTTATGCAGTTATTGTTACAGGTATGGAGTTACTGCAGGGGCTAAAGGAGCATACGGGTGATGTAGCAAGAAGCCTAATGTGCAGGGGTATGGTGGGCACCTTGCATGAGCTTTGTACATGCAGTTTATGCACCTGGACTGGAAGGTGTGGTGCATATGCACTGACCAGATATACTATGTGTCTCTCTGATTAACTTGGGGAGTTGGAGAAAGTTTGTTTTTTTTCTCTTGGTCTTTGCTTCTACAGTGCTCGCAGGAGGTTTTGCTGTACCACCCATCCTTGCACCATGAGACCAAGGCTGTGCCTGTCTGGGAAGTGTTTATATCTTGAGTGTATCTGCATGAAGCATAATTATCCTTTTGAATGCAGGATTGATATTCCTAAAATAGACTCAATATCTGACCTGAAAGTTAACTGGAAATTATAAATGTATGTGTTTAGATGTATTATTGATGCATGATGACGGAAGTCCAAAAGAGCTGCAAAACATGGTGTTTTAAATTGTCTCTGTTTATTTTTTGAGTAGTATGCTTAATGGGAGAATTTCTGAAGCTGACACAGCAGCTCAGGCGGCATGTTGCTGATATTCTTGATCACTCTGCTCCCATGGCCAAGAAGACTGACAGCTAATATCTCTTTCAGTGGTGATTTGTGTAATCTTGGTGCAATTTCTTTCTGAATCAACTTATTTTGCAAAGCTAAAATTTGTCAGATAACAGTGGTTCTCATTTGGGATGGTTGCTTTTTAATTGCTATGTTTGCTTGTGTAGCAAGCTGAAAGAGAGCACTGTCAAGTTTGAAAATTAGGGTCATCGATCTGCTTTTGTAGAAGCCGGTTCTGAAAAGCTGAAAATTTTTTCAGTTGCTCATATTTCAGATGTAAATGAAATTTGAAACATTATCTTATGTTCTCTAGTACCAAACCAAAATTGATTATCTAAACAATTATCTGTTGAATACTGTTGCATAAACTGTTAGTAAAATTGTTTCACACATAGCAATGGTTGATTCAACAACTTGCAAGGAAGTTGCAAGGAGCGGTATGCTTGGTGACTATCTGGATTGAGGAAAGAAAAGATGTAATTTGATTTTAAGGTTAGGTTTTTCTATGTAGAAATGCTACTGAAGGATATGTCAGTTTTCTGCTTTTCTGCTTCAATTTAACCATCCTGTTGTCACTTTGCAGGTGAATTATGTAGCTTCAAAAAAAATTAATCAGCTCTGTTAATAATGATCTAAGTCATAAATAAGACTCAGTAAATGTTACAAATGTCTAAGTCACTAAGGACCCTAAATCTCATTGGCTTTGGCAAGAAATTTAGTACGTGATATTCTACGCTGTTTATAGTCCACAAACTGGTGTATGATGATTTTACTTGCATAATGTAGAATTGTTTGTGTTATTTCTATGAACCAATGTTCAGTACTTTAGCTTCAGATGTGCGTGGCTGCTTTCAGTATTCACAAAGAAAAATCATGTGATTAATCTCAGTTTGAGGTTAATGATTTCAAACCTCTAAATTCACAGGTGAGTAATCTGGAACAGTGTAGTCTGTCTTGGTTTCATGTACTGGGTTGTATTTTTGAAGTGACACACCAGTTTCAGCACTTTTCTTGAGTAGTTATTTGACATTATCATCTTCTAAACATATAGTAAAACTACGTAATATTAATAATTATATGTTCATTTGGTAAGATCTCATGCATAACACCAGCTTTTGCAGTTCTTGTGCTTTATGATCCTCAGGTTTTGCTGCACATCTCAGAAGGTTCGGAGGATTGGCTGCACTGTACAGCCAGAGTGCACAGAGTATCGTTTTGTATTCACTTGTGCGTGTTATCTGCCTGGCATTGTATCCAAGTGCCTCCCAAGTAAAATTAAGAGTAGTGAAGTCTGTAGCAGCAACTGACTTTGAACCTTCACTGACTCCTACAAGGACTTCTTTTATTTTGATGAATATTTATATCGTTTTAAAAGTGAATGTCATTTCAATTGGGAATGGGAGATGTGTGCAGGAGATGGTCACTGTGTGCAATAAAATTTGGGAAGTTCAGACTTTTCTATCCCAAACACTGGAGTGGAACTGCCTGTTCCCAACAAATGGAATGATGAATTCCAGCTCAAAAGATTCATTCCATTCCATTCATTCCAGATGAACGCAGAATTACCTTCTGGTATTCCTCAGTTCATGTCCTTTTTCATGCGTGTTCCCGCATTTGAAACTGGAGTTTGAACTCTGGCTGATTTTACTAGGCAGAGGATGATCCAGTGCCTTGTGGCTTTATTTTCCCAATTTTTGCTGAATGAAGAGTGGAGCTGTAAGAAGCAGCATTCTTTGAAAACAACTCAGACAACATCTGGAGGATAAGAACACAGAGCTGAAAAGAACAATTTTTAAGCTCACGAGAGGAACTGGGTTGCTGCTCGATGACTTCTAAAAGCCAGAAATACAAAAACATACATTCATACTCTCTGGGGTACACACATCAGCATTGTTTGAGTTAACAGTTGTTAATACATTTTAAAGAGACATAACATTGAGTGCCTGTATGCATAAATTCATATGCTGATGTACCTTGTTAAGTCTATAGTAATATTAAAATACATTTTAAACAGTGTTTAGAAAATAGGTATTTTTTCCCCTACAAGGTACAGAAGGTCTTCCTTCTTTTGTCTTGTCTAGTCTACTTTAGGTATTTTACGTTTCCTTCCTTCATTAATCAGTATGAGTGTGGAAAAAACTAATTATTTCAGTGAGCTAATTCTGACTAAACCCTGTGATGCAGAACAGCATGTGAAACTGCTTGTGCCCATCCATTACCCAGGCCTGCAAGAGAAAAGGAAAAAAAAAAAAGCCTATGTATCATGGATTATATTTTGCTTCAGGCATTCTCTGACCTACTGTATTATGATTTGGCAGCTACATAAAAAAAATTAAAAGCTATTTGGGTTCTTACCAAATACATTATATAAAAATAGAAAATACCAGTAATTCAAGCTGTGGAATAGCTTTAGATGGATGATTATTCTGAAGATTTTAATAGTCCAATAAGAACCTAATCTAATTGCATGTTGAAATGAAGTTAAATATTTTCCAAATAGATTAGAGAAAGGGAATTGCATTTTGGCAGTGTGGTACAATACCCTTCCTTCTCATTGAGCACACACATTTAAAACCTATATAATTTTGACTAAATGAACGCCTCCCAAAGGAAATAAATATAACCAAATGATGATGATATCCACGTTGTCCACTTAGCGAGAGGATCACCAACTATAATGCACTTTCTCTTCAGTGTATTCGTAAGAGCCGGCTACCTCATTGTTTCCCACATACGGCCTCTGCAAAACATCTGATGGGGTAAAGGCAAGTCCTGATCGAAGTGTAAAGAGGGCCTAACTATAACAAGGGCTCAGGGGTACATTTGGAACAGTTGCACGAACACTGGCTGATCTCTGTGCAGCCAGCAGTGCAAGGCTGGAGTCAGTAAGGACATTAATCCTGGAGTCTCTTTTCATAGTTGATGGAGCCTCCAAAGCAATTTGGTGCCTGTGGAGCAGACCCTGAGGGACAGAGGGCTGCAAGGGCTGTCAGGGATTAATCCCGTCCTCCCTTCAGAACTTGAATGAGGAGGACTGGAAGCAGCGATTCAGGTTGGAGCTTTTTGGTGACAAGACAAGTCTCAGATACGGCATCTGACTTTCAGATGGATATGATCTCCTTGATCTTGTAACTTCTTCGTCAATTTTAGGTCAGTACCTGAAACCCACACTTCTGAAGTGTGAGAGAGGGACACACCGCACCTGGGCTGAGTGCACTTGCTGGCCATGCAACCTGTCATTTAAATTAGACAAGTGACTCAGCGACTAAAAGGGGACAAAATGAGATACTCCAGGGTAGCACGCAGAATTAAATGCTTTACAGCCATCAAGTATATTGCCCTCTCCACATCTCTCCAAGTATAATTGTAAAATAAACATCCACGCCCATCAACAACTGACTTCTGCAAGAAGATTTTGTTTTGAACAGGGAAAAACTAAGCCTTTCTCCCATTCGAGCATGAAGTACAAGCTAGGATGTGGCTGGGAGAGAAACTACAGCAAGAGTGATTGCAACTTCCCCCTACTTTTGAATAACACTCTGCTGATCCTTTGCTTCTGATTTAATTTTGTTATTACACTTTGGATAAGCATGTTGTAGTTTACACAGTGGGCATAGAAAGTTGTGTGTTGTTCTGTGCCTGAAATGGCCTAAGGGTGTGCTTTGACGAGATGCTGGGAAGAGCTAATCCACGTGCAGCAGGTCTCCTCCATGACCAGTGGAGCTGGTTTGGTGCTGTCATGCTCTGCGCTGACTGAGCACCCAGAGCGTCACAAACATCGTAGGACTTTCGATGAGCGAATTTATGAACTCCTCTGATATCAATGCTCTGTAGGCGTCATGAGAAGAATTGCTGAAATGGAACCTGTGCATTTCAGGCAGGGAGATGTGAGAGCAGGAAGGGAGATGGAATAGCTCTCTTCAGATGTCCAAATGTTTGCATTAAAAACTTGTTAATTTAAAAGATCTGCAACCCTGAGGGATTGGTTAGATGTGCTGTATTACCATGCTCTTTAAATCCTAACATAAGAAATGCTCTTTTCTCTATGCTTTATGCTAAGTGTTACTTTCAAAGAAGAAGGGTTGGGAAGGCGGGTGAAGAAAAAGATGTAGAATGGGAAGAAAAAAAAAGTCTGGAAAGCATTGTAACTTTTTTTTTTTTCATTAATGCATGGGATAATTTCTTTGAGAATGGTTCCTTTAACTAGTCTGGTATTGTCTGTTTCCACATAGATTATTTTCAACTAAAAAAACAAAAAAGGAAGCAAAAAGAAAAGCCAAAGAATTAAAACAAAACTTCTAACAACTTAGGATGTATTTTTGAGGAATAGTGAACCCGGGAAGAATGATTCCTGGGAAAAGAAGCACATTAATTCTATTAGTGTAATTATATTAATAATAGCAGCAGTAAGTGGCATTAGTTACTCTAGAGTGAGTTAAGTGTGCTCTTATTTTTACATATGCTGGTCATCTTAAAGATAAAAAGACATTTTTTCCTTGCAGGGTGATGGGTAGCTTAGAAAAGTCCTTGCATTTACTACGGATTTCAGAAGGGATTCTTTCCTGCCCATCTCATCTTTTCTTTGTGTCTTCACCATGTCCTTGCTGGCTAAAAAAAAAAAAAAGAAAAACCAAACAAAAAAACAAAACACAAACCCAACATACCTCACATTTAGTGGTTGAAAGAAACAGCCTATTCAAGCTGCTTTTTATTACTTCAAGGTTAAATGTTTGGCTAATTTTCATAGGAGCCCTATCTTCCCCCTGCCTACCTCTGCCAAAAAAGCAAACATGCAGAAATCAAAATTACTCTGCATTCAGTATTAAAAAACAGGTCAAAGTGATTAAATTATTTTTCTGTTTCAAACAGAGTCTTTTTCAGTACTGTTTCAAAATATTGCTTGGAGAAACATGTTTTTCTGAAGCTTCTTATTTTGTTGTTTGTTTGTTTCTCTTACCTCTATTCTGGAAAACAAAATGGGATAGATAACACGATTAAATTCCTTTTCATTTTTTCTTTTTCCATTTTACCAATATGCTAAGCTTTTGGCTATTAAAATGACACCTGTTGCCCAAAACCTGGAGAAAAATGAAGAAAATGGTGGGGGAGAAGGAAGAGAAAACCTTTCTTTGCTTTACATCATCAAAGGAAAAATACCAACTTTCTACTTTTCACTGGTTAACTAGAAGATTCTCTGAAAGCTGCTTGTTTAGGTTCTACTTTTTTTCTTAAGTTGCTAAAACTTTAAGATGAGGGAATGAGAAGGAAGATTGAAAGAGGATCTTTCAGCCTGCGATTTTGTGCCTTCGTCTGAATTTTGAGTTATGCATTTGTAACTTTTATATTACTAAGGGGTTTTTATGTTTGTTTCAATGAGGTTCTTTCTAAAAAACAGTAAAATAGATGCACTTTTCTGAGTTAGTAACATTTTTGGGGGTAACTTTCTGTATGCAGGTTGTGTAGGTAGAGTGTTGCCGATGACACCCTGAAGGTGCGTTTTACCATTGATCTACAAAAATTAAGACATCCATTACCTTCAATGCATTTGGCTGATGCACCTACTGAAATGCTTCTATTTGGCATATACCAAAGGTATTGCAACAGGTTTATTAATAATATATTTATTAATACTAATTTAAAAAACATGTTTTCATACTAGCTCTCAAGGAGTGTCATTAACCTTAGCATCTAAATACTCAAGTGTCTGTATTGCTTATTAGTCTGTTCTCATGTTCATATTTACCTCTGTAGATGAATTAGTAATTAAAGCTAATACCTTTTACTAAGTAATAAGGAGTCAGAGTATGTCAGTGTAAAATAAAGCTGCATGGAGTAGAGAAATTATCAAAAATATTGATTGGCATCTGTGGTTTTATTTTACCATATTTATGGTCTGCGAATTTTGTGGGTTTAGTTTTTTAAAAGAAATAAGATGCTACAGTTAAACTACTTGCACCTGAATTATGCATCCTCAAAACTGCTTTTGTTCTTTTCCCAGGCCTTCACAAAAAACAAAATTATTTTGGCTAAATTTTAAATTGTGTGGTTAAAAGTTCAGTTCGGGTTAGGTCTTCATTTTTTTAATGGAGTATTTAATTTCCGACATTACTCTTATGTTAGAAGTTTGCTCCCTCCTCACTGCTGCAGGTAGCGCAGGAACTGCTTTAAAGGGCAGTTCTCTGCCTCCTGCCCAACGCGTGTGCTGGTAGGAAACCTTGTATGTACGCTACTCGACATAATAGTTTGTGCTTCAGCAATCAATTTCTAGCCCCTTGGAGACTCCGTTTTATTTCAGAATTCAATAGTATGCATTTCTGTCCAGTTTTAGTAGCACTGCCAGTGACGAGCAGGGTGTATATTCTGCTGTAGGAGAGCTGGCTGAGAATTGTTTTCTTTTGTTGAAGGGAGGACTTCACGCACAGCCACAGCATGTAAAACCACAGCTGGCATGCGGCTGAAGAGTGCCCCTACTCTCCAAAGGTAGCTCTAGCTTCTTGGAAGAGGATTCAGGGAGGTATTTTCCCTTGCAGAGGAGGCGGGGCGGGGGGGGCGCGGGAAATGGCTGCAAGATTACGGTTGCTATTCTTCCTCCATCTCTTCTGACAAACATTGCTCCTGCTGTGACCTGTGGCCAAGTATTTAACAGAATTTCTGACTGCAGGCTCAAGATACATCTTGCAAAACATCCACTCAGATCTTTTATTCCCCAGCACCAGAGAACTTTAAAGCAACAGAAGTTCACAGATACAGACAAAAGATTCAGTTAATGCTAGGCTGAATCCATCATGAATGCAAAAGTAAAAAAAGCAAATATATTCATGCGGAACTGAAAATGGTGTGGGATGAGCAGGTTTTTTATTTTCCATCCAGTTTATCCTCAGTTCTTACATTTCATAGGAAAAAGTTCCCCAGCCCCTGACTGAGGGCCAAGTAGGACTTCAGATATTCTGGGAAGTTCATCATTGACTTACATACCAATGCAGATACCCTGAGTAGAGATGTGTATTGTATACCCATAGTAGTGCAGACAGGGGCTGTAGATTCCTGCATCTTATTTAATAATGATAAATGTATTAATAATAAATACTGAGATTTTTAATTACAAATGAAAGTGGAGAAACAAGCCATTATTAACTAAGCTACATGCAAAGTAAAATTTTGTTATCAACAGATTGCTGTATTAATTAAGAGTATTTTGTGTGCAGTTTGTACTTTTTCATGTCGTTCTTCGAAACTGACTGACTGAAGAAGAAACGCCTGACCCCGCAAGATGTGCAAAGTATCTCATGAACTCTGGCACTTACCGCTTAAAAGGACCGCCACAGACTGTAATAAGGAAATGTTAATGCATTTAGACATGCTTGATTACTGGTTTTCTTTAATGATGTTCGACATACACATGAGTGTAGAATAAGAAGGAAAATGCTTGTATTTGTGAATATTTTAGAAGTTTTCTGCTTTAAAAAGTTGAGTGTTCAAAGTTTTTGATACTACAAACTGGTGTCGAACAATCAGACCCAAACTTGTCCTGTCTCCTTGGAAAAACACCTTTTTATATTCTTAAAAAGAAGAAGAAAAAAGAAAACTAAAAAAGAAAAAGAAAGCCCCAAATAGAAACCCAACAGAATAAAAGACCCCCTATATAGACAAAATGGATAGTTCTTTTCCAATAAGTTCAGGTTTTTTATGTATTTAGGTTAATGAACAAATAAAATAAAAAAAAAAAAAATCACAAAATGACCTGTTGGCTCAACTGCTGTTGAGTAGTGATGATTCTAAAATTATGTGCAACTCATCTTGCCTTCTGACATTTGAGTTGCCTTTCCTTTTGGGGCATGAAAATTGAATGTTTTCCTTTAACTTGTGAGAAAGTGGAGAGGAGGGAGGTAGCGTTGAGGGCTAGCATGCTTGAGAGCACTGCGGAGCAGTTGTGGAGCAGCAATTAGTCTTGCATATTGCAGTATCTAAGTGGGTAATGGTGATTAATGTTCAGCAGGATGCTGTGTGCTATAGAAATGATGCCTCTTCCCTTCAATCTGTATGCAGATAGAGTCCTGCGAAAGCTGTAGGAAAATCAGGACAATTTGCTTTGGCACAGCCTTGTTAGCACCAGGATTTCTTACATGCAGATTGTGTATGCTGCTTACATGGTTTTTTTTTATTTTTGGTTGTTTGGACCCTTGATTTGCACTTCTCTTTGCTGGAAAGCAACTGAAACTGCGAAAAGTCGTTTTTGAATATGGAGTGAAGATAGCTGGAAAACTGCTGCTGCTGTCTGGGTTAATTCCCAAGCGAAATGTAACTTTGTCACATTCAAAGAAGATGGCTCATTTGAAAGGAGAGAAAGCTAGACTGTATGAATGGTCTGTTCATTGGTTTGTTTGGGTTTTTTTTAATACACCTGTATGCATCTGAAGCTCTCTGGTATAAAGGGCGATTCTTACAAGTATGTGTGCAGTCTGTCTAACATGCTTTAACATATATATGTAGCTGGAGGGATTAGTTGAAAGGGGACGTGGTTGAAAAATCAAGTGATTAGGAGAAAACTTTGCCCCAAAAAAGCAGATTTTATGATGTTTTATTGTGTTGAACACTGGAGTCTCTTTCTGTGAAGAGCTAAAGAAGCTGGGGCCAGCTGAGGAAGGAGCCAGGGGAAGCTCAGGAGGCCACGACTGGGGAACCCAACACCATGCAGGAGCCTGGCCTAGGTGGTGAGACTTCTCTGATGTTACTGTGTGATGTCCTGACCCCTATGGCAATATACAGTGTTTGCCTTTGAATTTACTCTGGTGAGGATCATCTAGTGGGACTGGAACATTGAAACATTGCCGTATTATGCCTTTGCCCCAGGTTGCAGCAACTCAGCAAAGATAATTTAGTTGTTGGTACTGCTGTGAGCTAATGCATGAGTTACCTGTTGATGAAATATGATCACTTTAATCCACCTTTTAAGAAATGATAACATTTTAAATGAAAATTGTTTTTCTCTTGATGTCTCTAAATTGTGGAAGAAAAAAAGCCCAGCAGCTGCATGGCAAGGCCGTACTGTAGATCTGCAATAGCTAAGGTAGTAATAACAGTGTGATGGAACCTGTGGCTTGCAATAAATATTCAAAGTTGAATAAGAACAAATCAGCCCGAGGAAGAGATAATCAGGCATTTGACTGTTCCAGAAAATTGTTCTATATTGTCAGTAAAATAGGTAACATGGTATTGCACTGCATGGACTACAGATTGGTTGTTTTAAAATCACTGAAGTAATATAATAGTCAAATAGTCAGCTTTTTTTTCAAAGTTGTCTGAGGAGCTTTTGAGACTGTTTAGTCTGTTCTGGTAAAATCAGATTTTTCATACTGGGAATATGAAAAAACTTAAAAATGAACCAATTACCTTTCTGCACCTTAAAAAAAAATTCGTATTGGTAAGTACTAAAGTGACCCCATTTATTATATTCTTTCTGTAAAATCTTTAGTTAGAACTACCAGTGTTTGAAATCATCACCTTAACAGTGAACGTGGCACACAACTGAAAACTGGCTAACTAATAGTTGGCAAAATATTAACAAAAAGCCAGTATTGGGGGGGTGTCCCAAGAAATATGCTGTTAGGTGCTCTTGGCTGAGGGCAGCTTGTTAGCACTGGTGTCACAGAACATGAAAAGTCCTCGCTGTGACTTGATTAGCTGTCGTTGTGCCGTCTACGGCAGGCTGTTGTACCTGGGTGGCCTTGGTGTCTTGGCACTCTGATTGCAATCAGACGTGTGCTTCTGCACAGCAGACAATTACCCCTGGGTTTTTTTGAATGAAGCATGTTGAGCACTCTTATTTCATCTACTGTATGAAGCCCGAAGGGACCTTTAGGCCTTGTATTTTGATCTCCTGCTTGCTACAGGCTGTTTAAACAGGCTGTTCCCTGACCGTGTCCCCTGTCATGTATGACTGAGACCTGTCTGTTTCAGAAGCGTATTTGTTCTCCACATCCTTGGGAGGTGCCACAGTTCTTCCCCTGCTTTTACTCTCATTTTATAAGTGAATGCGAATACCTTCTCTGCTTCCTTTATATGAATTTGTCTGACTTCAGTGTCAACTTTTGACTCTTGTTATTGTCTTGCACTGTGAGATCGAAGAGCCCTTTCCAGACTTCCTATTGCCTCTTTGCATCTCAGTCGTGTAGGTCTCCCTTTTGTTGGTGAATCTGGTCACGGTGTCCAAGTCTCACGGACCAGCTCCATCTCTCTTTTCTCTGGATACAGTTTGTGGCTCTCTGCTGCGTCCGTTGGAATATGGAGATGCAAGCTAAGCCCCGCGTTTCAGCATTGACCTCTACGATTCCCTCTGCAGCTGCGGGTCACTGTTCCTTATCTGCGCACCTGAACCTTGCCATTGGCGCTCGCGGGCTCGTTTTGTGAGGAGGCTCCTGTTGGGCTCCTGTGCAGCTGCTGCCTGGAGAATACTTTTTTCCAGAACTGCCTTGTATGTCGGACTTTAATTCTGTGTTAGCTTGTGTACATAACTTAAGATTTCGGTCAACTGTTTAAAAACCTTTGTTTGAATGGCCAAAATCACTAAGCAATCCAGATTTCTTGTTATGACTGCCTTGTCCTTTTCATTTTTGCTACTCCATCTGTTGCTTTCTCATCCAAAAATTTTCACCAGACCTTTGTACCCTTAGAACTGTGAGATACCTATGCTTGATATATGATATAAAGTAGGAGTTGAAACTGTTCTTTTATTTTTTGTTCCTGTGGAACCCAGTCAGTGCTAAAGGAGTGAGATGCTAGGTCAGTGATTAATTCAGCTTTGTTTTTCATAGTGAATCATAAGTGAAACCAACCTGGGGATCACTACCTTTTGGTAAAGAAGTTGTTATTTTTCTGCTAAAAGATAATTCTCTTCTCATATACACACACCTACACACGCACAATTAAAGTTTTGTACAGATTTCTATGGTAATTTTTAGCCAGAATTTCGAAGTTTTGAAATTTTATTTTTTTTTAAACAAAAACCTCACGCTATCAAATAAATGAGGATTTTCCAAAGTAACTCAACATTTTGTCTGGAAGGCTTATGAAAACGGAAACTATTTCCAGGCTTATGTAGTGGGAACAATATAATTAAATAATTTTATTAGTTCAACATGATATATTTTAGTTTTCTGCATTTCTTTTAAATACTTCAGTGTTTCTCTGTGCAGAAAATGTCAACAACAACAGCGAGCGGCTGTGTGGTGCTTCATTGCCAGCTGGGGTTAAACCACAACACAGAATAATAATTATTTTAATCATATAATATGCCTAATAAAATAAGTTTGACAGACCTTTTCTAGTGTTTTTAGTCGTTATCTGTATAATGTGGCTTTTTTTTGAAAAGGTGATGACTTCCAATAGCTCCTGGCTTTTAAAATCATGCTTAGCTGTTCAGTGTTCTCCAAAGTGCACTTTGAGGGGCTCAACTCAAGCATGTGTTTGTTCTGCGTCAGCGTCTCCTTTTCAGTAGGTGGAAATCTTAATGCCCTTCTAGATTTTTCTGTGTAAAACACACTCATATTGTGACTGTTATTGCTTTGTCCTTTTCTAGCTTAAAATACTTGTTAATGAGGGGGGGGTTTTTGGTGTGGTCATCCGTGTGTCGTGTGTGTCCCCCCCCCCCAACTTGTGGAGTATATAGAAAATACACTTTTTGTCACTTAAAGCCTTTCAGCTCACTGTGCAGTACTTTTCCTCCTCACATGCATCTCTCCATGTCCGAAGGCTGAGAAGTTTTCTCTTAGGAGGCAGGTGCCCTGGGCTCAGCACCCAAAACCAGCAGAGAGGCAGAAGCTTACCGCAGCTGACATACCATCCGTGTTGCCCTGTCCAAGCAATGGTGGTTCAGCCAGCACAGCTTCAGAATTTCTCTCATCTCCCTTATGACCAGAGCCATCCTGTTGGGATGGGATGTGGGCCTCTTTCCTCCCGAAGCAGGGCCAGCTCTGGGGTCAGACCAGGCTGCTCAGGGCTTGGACCAGTTGGAGCTTGAAATCCTCCAGGGATGGAGATCACACAGCCTCTTGGGGCGAGCTGCTCTGCTGCCTCACTGTCATCGCGGAGAAGCAGTTTCCTTGCTGTGTTGGGGTCCAGAACAGGTTGCAGCATCTAGATGTGTCTGATGTGTGCCATGCAGAGGGGGACAATCTCCTCCCTTGATCTCTGGGCTGTACCTCTCTTCATACGTCCCAGGAGCTGCATGATGCCTTTGCTACCAAGGCACAGTGCACACCATCACTGCCTCCAGGTCATTGATAAAGATGTTAAACTGGACAGGTCTCAGGACAGACCCCTGCAGTTCTCCACTTGGTGATGGTCTCTGGGTAGACTACAGCCCACTCTGAGCCTAATCATCCAACCAGCTTCTTACCTGTCTGGTTTAGTTGTGCACCAGTCTTCTGTCTTTCTTTGCCATCTCTCTGGACATTGTGTATATTGTTAATAGTAATTATAGTTGTACTGCTTTTTCCCCCCTGTTCTTTTCTGATAGAGACACTGTACATGCAAGGCAGACAGGATAGGAGTGATGTAGTAACCCAGCAAGATTTACTCAAGAGGGTTTTCCATACTGTGGCTCCCATGCTTGCCTTTCTCAAAACAGGAACCATTAGTTGCTGTAGATTAAGTAGGATAATTAAATTCTTTCTGGAAGGATGGATCACTGTGATCGCTTTGAGGTCCTGCGTTGCATGCTTAAGCTACTTGGGATATGATGGAGTTTAACCGCCTTTATCTCCACAGTGTGTTCTTTTAAGTAGATACTAGACAAGCTTTACTGAATTGGTACTTGGCTTTCATTTTTCTTGGTTATCTGCTATTAGACTCCCGTGTTTTGTGCTGAGGAGATGGAGAAAGCTGTGAAAAGCTCTAAGATGACATGAACTTACATATGAACTTGAGAGAAATGCTGTAATTTCTGATTTTTGACAGTACAGACTGTAGTGAGAGTTGCGTGCTACTGACACAGTGCCTTTGAAAAGGTGAGGAAAGGATGGATTTGGTTGTGTTTGTCTCTTTAACGCCTATTATGGTTATAGCATTGGTATTAAATAAAAAATTGAAAAATGGTTGTGCTCCCATTTAATGATTTCAGTTCTTCATTTCTCGAGGAAATGACTGAATATAAAAACACTCTGGTGCCATTACAAGTAGTAATGGTAATAATCTCCTGAACTGTAGAAGTCAGAAATTTTTTATTATGAAAACAAAGAGAAAGAAAAACCTAATTTTCATACAGTGGTAAATGTTGAATAAGGGTTATATTTATACAAGGTTAAATAGTTCTGTAAACACATTAGCTATGAGCATAGATGCAGGGAACTGGTCTTGTTCCATCTGGAGGAGCAGAGACTCCAGCAGGACCTGCTAGCAGCCTGCCAGTGCTTAAGTAAGTTATGAAGAAGGCAGAATGGAGCCTTTTACTAATGTATGTAGCTGGAGAATGAGAGATTATGGTCATAAATTGAAGAAGGGGAGGTTCACACTGGGTATACGGAAAGAAAGCTTTATTGTGAGGATAATTAAGCAGTGGAGCAGGTTGGTCAGAGAGGCTGTGCAGTTTCCATCCTTTGATGTGTTCAAGACTAAACTGGATATAAAGCCCTGAGGAGAAACCTGGTCTGACCTTCCCTTGGCCAGTAGGTTGAAACAGAGACCTCTGGGCATCCCTTGCAACCTGAATTACTCTCTGATTGGGAGAAGAGTGTTTTTTATGCGAGACTCATGCAGGCCCTACTATAAACTGCATGGGCATTTGGCCTGAGTGAGATCTGCAGTCCAGGCCCTTTGAAAAGACCAGTTCCTCCATAGTCTTTTGTTGTCTTTTCCTCCATGTTTAATAGATGCCTTTTTACACCAAACTGGGTGTAATTGTGTTCTGATTTTTAATGCATTAAAAAATAAAAATGAAACTCAGGGTCAGAATTTGAACCTGCGTCTCCAAAGAGTCAGGGTAGTGCAACTCAAACCCATCTGGTGCCAGAGCTTAAAACTGGGGTTGCTGGTTTTATCCTGATTTGCCCAAAGAAATTAGATCTGTGTGATTACAAACTGGACAGGGGAGAGCAGCAGTGTCTGGGTGGCCAGAGGAGGACAGCAGTATCACGTTGGGGTCCTACTGCAAATGTAGCAAGAAAAGCTCAGGGTTTGGGGGTTTTGGTGTGGCTGAAAAGCTCAGGTAGGAGGGCACGTGGGACAGTCTGAGCAGAAAAGAGGGGTGGGGGAAGATTTTGGGGTTCGAAGCTCCAGTGGGAAGGGCTCAGGGTCTGGGGGAGATGTTAGGAGCAGCAGATGGGAGAGGACATGTGAGGAGGAGCAGCTCTGGGACAGGATGGGGTGAGGAAAAAGGAGTCAGAGGCGCTGTGGGAGGGGAGGACTCCGAACCACAGCAGCTTGGGCCACCGGGCGTGTGTTCCCACGGCATCTCTGTCTGGCGAGGATGCGGTATATATGTAGGAAACATGGCTCCCCCTTACCCCTTTTTGCTTTTTTAAAAAAAAAAAAAAAATATTACTTGTTTGTTTTTACTATAGGAAATACAGCATCTCTAGATAGCAGGGTGCAAGCCTCAAAGATATGAAGCCCTGCAACATTCAATAGCTTAACACCAACAAGTTCAAACAAGCTTTACAGCTAAGTGCATTAGGAATTAATTGAACTGAGTGAATTTGTGGAAGTGAATTATGCTGAGACCTGTGGCTGCTCAACACTGACACTGATTTACTTTCATAGACTTTAAATTATTATGTTATTATTGTTATGAGTTAGCCTCAGCGTATGATATATAGCAAAACCATTAGTCATTATTAAAAGGGATAATTTCCTGTTGAATGCTGTGGCAGCTCATTTGATTCTCAGCTGGTATCAATTGCTGTGAATTCAGAATTCATTTTGTGTGCTTTTTTCCATTGGTTTTACACTGAGTGCATCTCTCTCTTAATATTAAACATGCGACGGGCTTCTTTTTCACTTCTTTCTCAGACTTCCTTCATTGTTTATTTTAAGTACAGCTTTGCTCTCACTCACTCCTGTCAGTCTTTCTGCTTAATTTTTCCCTTTTTGTTATTTTTCCCACCGTCTAGAGATACAACAGTAGCAAGGAATTTGGGTAAGTTTATCATTGTCCAGAACAAAGAATTTGTTGAGAAGAGAAAACAAAACCCAGATGCCTTTACTGTCTGTGAAGCTTGTAATTCTCAGGACTTTTATTGTAAAGTTATCACGGATCTGTTGTTGTTATTATTGTCAATAATAGTATATTCTTCTACTGAGTTTCTGCCCTAAGACAGGCTTCCTTCAGCTCTTTTTGTATTAACTTCTCATGCTTCTTTCTGTGTTGCAAGAGCCACTTTCTTCTTCTTTATAGCTAATGATATCTGGTTTGGTTCGTATTCTTGAAGGAAGTACTCTTTTGCGTCAGTAATACCTGTTAATTTGATTCCAAAATTACATACCTCTTAAAAATAAAGCATAACTTACGCGCTTAGTCTACCTGCTTAGTGAATCATGGTACTTCTATCTTGATTTGAGGGAGTAGTCCTGTAATTTGACAGTTTAAAAATCTGGGGCATTGAAACACTTCTGTCTCATCTTGCAGAGCTGGTGGTTTATAGGTTGAAGGAGTTAGGGCCGGTGGGAAAGTACGTTTTTTGGGACCCGGAGTTAACCCTGCTTTGGTGAGGACAGTTTGCTGAAAGCCTTGGTCTGAGTTATGGTTTCCTTGTTTATGCTGCAATCAGTCTGTGTCCTCACTCTGACTTTTTTGTAGGCGATGTCTTTGCCCCGCTGACTTCTGAATACCCCTCTGAACTGAGCGATGTCAGGATCTGACCCATGAGGAGACTGGGATTTTCTAAGGCAAGGAGGGCAGGGCAGGCTCCTCAGGTTGTATGCTTGCAGGTGATCAGCAGCACTTTGTTTTGGCAGGGGGCCAAATGTGCAGGCAGTTAACAGTGAAATACATAGGTTTGCATATGCATGTGATCTCACAAAACCAGACTGCTTTAAACTGAGATTAGACCTGAGAAATTTTAGCTTTCCCACAATGTGAAGCATTGCAAAACAGGGAATGAGGTCTTTGCAATCTGGTTAAGAATATCATGGTGCTGTCTTCATGCTATAGTTTTGACTTTACTAGTACCTGGAGTTTTGTTTGGTTTATGGGCAGACACATTTCCTTTGAACTACGTAAAAACGTATGCCATGTTTTCTAGTTACAAAAACTCCCAGCAGCTTGTTCAGATTTTGGTTTGGTTTTTTTGGTAGCTATGTGAATTGCTCTGAGGAAAATATAAATGAGTTTTGAATAAATTAGAACTACCATTCTGGCTTAAGGAAATAACAGAAACATAGCTCATAATTGTAAAGCATTTGCAGGTCATAGAGGAGCTCGTTCCTGATCATCAGGTACTCTTGCACAACATAGATGCGAATGTCTTATTAGTCCCTAATTAATATGGAAATTCATTTTTAAAACATGGTAAGACTGAGAATTACTGTTTCATCTGATTATTGATATATTTCAGCTCTACATCTTACATCTTAATTTTTTTCTGGAATTATGTTAATTTCTTCTCTAGAAACTCTTGCTTTGTGGCAGAGGGTTTTATGTTATAACAGTTGTCTTGCTAGTGGCTTGATAATGATGTGTTCTCCGCCAGCCTCTTCTCACCTGTCTGCCCTCCCCTTTCCAAAGGGAACCAGTCAGTCTGCTTTTATTATTAATTTTAGAGCTTTTCCGTTATTCTTGATGAGATGTGGTGGAACATCAATTAAAAAAGCTTTTAAATTACCACTGATGAGAAGAAGAATTACTGATTCTAAGAAGGAACTACTTTGAGGCATTACTGTAGGTGCTTCAAAGTGTCATTCAGATAAAGTTGGCATTGGCACAGACTGTCTGGTCAAACTACGATAAATACCATGATTGTAGCTGTCTTGGAAATAGGCATGGTTGTATTGCCCCATTTAGTTTGTGTAAATATAATTATATGTACTTCTGATTGTGAAGGCAGGTCACAATTCAGAGCACTGGAACACAATAATTATATAATTTGACTCTTGCTTTTTATTATTTTTTCATTATCCATGCTTGTGGTGTTGGGATTTGTCACATTAACTGGTTCTTGCAGCAGTAAACATGGCTTTAATTGACATTCGCAAAGTGTATCCAGATACTTTGAAAATTGCCAAACATTCTCTCATTTAGAGTTACTGGTTTTTATTTTTAAACTAACTAGAACTTGAAGCAAGTTTACCAAATATTTTAAGGCATTTGCTTTTTGAATTTTTGTCTTCAAAAAGTCTAAGATTGGATTTTCATTCTTCTACAACAAGTTCATAATTAAAAAAAGGTTATTTTTCCCCTCTTGCAGAAAGTAAATGCCTAATTTGGTTTTTGGATGCTTATTTACAGGTCTAGTGTGCTGAATTTGTAGTAATAGGTCTTATTTGATGAAGCTTTCTGAACACTCTTTTATATATGTGTAGTAGTAATGACATGATGCTCCCAGGTTTGAGTCCCAGCTCATTAAGTGGATGCCTTGGAATTCTAGCTGGGCTATTAATTTTTCATGTATTTATACAGTAATGAATGATTAATGTGTGTTCCTGCACTAGAGTCTAGGATTTTGAAATGGGGAATAACAGATGACACAGCATGCTCTCAACTGTGAAAATGTTTCCCAGGGGAGCACTGAAACCTGAAAAAGAGTGAGCAGACCAAAATCGTAGAGTTAAATTAAAGAAAATGCTTTAGGTTCTTGTCATTTGAAAACAGATAACAAATATTTTAAATTCCCATGAACATTATATTGTTACCTACAGATTCAGGAAAACCTAGATATTTAAAGTCAGGAACATTCACACATCAGATAAGATACATCAAAAACTTTAAGTAAAGTATAGATGGGGTTATTCATTTATGTATTTAGTCTTTGCATTCAAATGAGCTTCAATGGGACTTTATTCAGTTGGTAGCAGGGGAGTTAGTTTACCAGTAGTTTCCTGATGGGAGTTCTTTTAGCACTAGTTCTTTACTCCCGTTTCTTTTTTGGAGATGCTCTTAGGTCTTTGCCAGTTGAGATGGGGCGGGCAAGCAGCAGTAAAAGCTGCATCTGACATAAGTCTGCTTCGCTTGCGGGCTTCTGAGACATGGACCATGAAATACGCACACGTACAGGGCCAGAAGCCAAAGGCTGCAAATAAGAGATAGCAAGGACTGGGATGCACTAGGGGACGGTTTGTGCCCTTGTGCCATTCATTCTCCACTGCTGATGGCAGTTTAAAGTCATTCAGTTCAAAGGTGTGTGAAGTGTGTGACTAAAGCAAAGAGCACAATATAAAGCAAGCACAAGTTTGCTTATTTCAAAATGACATTACCATAAAGCCTTTCCTGTGCTTAGTCCCTTTGCTATTAAGATGTTTATATTTTTACAAACTCACAGCATGAATTTTTACAAGTTGCAAGGTCCCTCTTGACTGTATCTCCTGTGAAAGACTTGCTAGATGATACATGCTGAAGTACCATTAACACTAGATAATACCAGCCCTCAAACTGATTCTTGCACTTTATTGGGAAGTACATAAACTCCTGATTTGAGAAAGGCTTTCTATTAACACCAGTTTATTTGGCTGCATTATTTCTGCAGGAGTTATGTGCTCTGCTCTTACCATGTTTGCTTTTAGAGCATTTTTACTCTTTCAGCTGTCTTTGGTTCTAAGTTAACATAACAAAGCATAGAATCTTGTTTAAAAAATTAGGAACTCTCACGCACACTTAGAAAATACTTTCATTGGTCTCCTGACTTTCTTATCACTTAGAGGTTCTGTGAGACACCTCTCAACACTGGTTAAACTAAAGTGCTTCCTCAACAACATGCTTCTTCCAGAGTGCTGCCTTGTAGAGTGGAGCCTCTTTGAAGCTTTATTTGGCTGTTGGAGCCAAGTGAGCAACTCGGTATCTTGTTACTTTCTAAAACTGAATTATATAGACAGTGTACGAGGTTTGCAACCTTGCTTTCCCTCATCAAGGCTTCCTTTCTTCTGAGGGGCTCTCTAGAGATGCAGCTTCCCTCTTCTCCTGCTCGGGAGTAATTCCTCTTCTGCTTCTGTCTTCAGCGCACACACGCACACAAATTTGTCTCATACTACTTTTGTACTTAATATGTCTACTCTAAATATGTAGCAGATACGTATCTGTATATTTCATAGGATTGAACTTCAGAATCACAGGCTGGCTGAGGTTGGAAGGGACCTCTGGAGGTCATCTTGTCCAACCCCCTGCTCAAGCAGGGACACCTAGAGCTGGTTGCCCAGGACTGTGTCCACTCAATTTTTGAGTATCTCCAAGGATGCAGACTCCACCATCTCCTCATGTGAATGAAATCTAATTTGTCCTTTTATGGTACTTAAGTAGTAATGGAGTATTTAGGGTACATCTAGATCAGGAAACGTTTTCTTTGATATTCATGGCACGTCCCAAATTGATGCATTGTAAGACTGCTATGATATTTTATACATAAATGACATGGGGATTTACTGAATATAAGCTGTTGAATTCTGTTTTGTGGCAGAGGGTTTGCTGAATGGGCAAGGTGACACTGTGACAGGGTGTGGGAAGGGCTCAGCACCTATGGGGAAGGCTCCGACGGAGGTGAAGAAGCTGCAGAAGGTAGGGCATGCAGGCTTCTCCCTGCTCTCTCCCTATCTGTGGGACTGCATTATTCTCTTCCCATCGCTAGTCCTCTTTCTCAAGACCCACAAGTGTCCTGCTTTCCAGTGTCCCCACCCTGGCCTATGCAGATATGGCCGATGGACGCCGTGCCAGGAGCAACTCCCACAGATGACTGCGGGTTTGGGGCAGCCCTCAAGGGGCTCTGCTCTACCCACAGGGTACTGAAACCCTGGTAGCCCCTCATCGCGTGGTGTGTCGAGAGTACAGCCCACAGACTTGGAAAGCTTCCAAGTAAATTTTCTCTTCCTCTTCCTTTCTCTCCTGATCTTTGCCAGATTTGTGGGCTTAGGCCATAGAAAGAATTTGGAGAATAACTTGGGTTTTGCTTAGCTGCTTAATTAAGGACCTCCAGAAGAAAATGCAGCTGGAGATGCCTTGGTGTGGTTCACAGGGTTGTTTTGTCTTCTGGAAGTGGAGAGGCGGGGAGCTGTTGTGAGATGCTGCTTCTGACCAGCATGGAAAGCTTTTGGGGCATCTTGCCACTTCATTTCTCCATGCTGCAATTTTCCCACCTATAAATCAGGTGTGGAGAAGCTTCTGTTAGCAAGGATTTTATGAGGTTGAATTTCATAAGGTTGCTAAGCTGTTTTGGGATCCTCAAAGTAAAATTATGGTATAAAGGGCAAATAAATAATTATCATTTGAGCGCTTTGTTTTCCAAGGCAACTTAGTTTTAGGCTAAATAAAATTCAAAGCTGATGTGTCACTAGGAAATAAAAGATGGCTGAAAGCTAAGGAGGTTATTGAGCCAAGCTGTGATGAATTAACTGAATTAGTGTGAAGTAATGGCAAAATGTCACTACATTTGTAATTACTTCTTTACAAACTTGAGGGATTGTGAAATTAATGTCAAAAGTAGGATTTTTGCCAAAGAATCCCTTTGCACTATTTACATTTCTTTACGGGAAAAGAGCTAGTGCCCCAGAATGTGATGACAATGTATTATTATCCATGTGTAAAATACCACAAAATGAAATTGAGTAAAAATTTTAGTGTGCATTTTTTATTCTCTCATATTTATACCCTTTCCTTTTACAAACAGAATAAAAATACAGATTTACCAGTCATGCATATTAAAATAATTTCTGTTGTGAGAGGTTTGGCTTTTTCGAGGATTCTTTGAGCTTTAGGCTCCAAGTTATTGATCAGATGTTGCCTCAGTGATACGCAGATGTATATTGACTGAATGTTTTGCTGGGACTGCCTATGGTAGAAAATGAAAACACAGTAAGTAAATACTCCAGTGCAAGGAATAAAATTATTACAGAAATTCTAGTGGAAGCCAAGGAGCTGTCTTTTCCTGGAAAATAATGTGGGGTTTCTGGCAATGGAAAATTTCCCACCGAGCCTTTAATTTGACCTATCAGTATATAAGATTAGCCTGTTTGAGACAGGTGATTAAGTCTCTGATTTCATTTCAGTTGGGAGAAGAAAACGGCTGTGCAGCAGAGCTCGAGGAACCATCTTCTGGTGCACTGTGCATGGTCATTGTTTTTCAATCAGCTATTTAGCTGCAGTGTGCGCCCCTGCTTCTTCATCAATGTGCTGGAGGAAAGCCGGGTGCGCTGTGTGCGAGGAATGTAACAGCTTTCCATTGGGGTTTTATTAATGGGGTTTTTTTCAGTTGCGATATGAGTAAATACAAGCTTCTGGTACAAGTTTCTGCTAAGGATAGCAATCACATGAAGGCTACCGTATATATTCTTTTCTGTCTGACAACTGGTGGAGGATGAGAAGCAAGGTATTGATATTGGCATGTCAGCTTAATATTCAGGGGGGGAAAAGTGTGTAGAGCCTGCAAGAACTGGCTGCTGGGCACAGAATCTCTGTCTGGCTATATTACTGTAGACGTCATTTTATGGTACTGCTTAACAGGATTTTTCATAGAGACAGCTGTATCTGCAAAAGAGAATGAAAATACTAAGAGTCAGTAAGGTTTTATCGATTGCTTATTGTGTGGAGGTAGTATTGAATGCTCTTTGATTGGCCAATTTAAAAAATAAATGCATAGTTCCAAGAAGAAATTAGGTGGTGCACACATCAAGAAAATAAACGTTAGTCTCTCGCTGTAGATGAGCTTTAAACAGCCTCTGCTTTTCTGAATGTTTGCACGTTATATCGTAGTGCCAGACAAATGTATTTGCTATTTCTCCCTTCATTATTATTATTATTATGTGATTATACAAAAAGCTATCTGGATTTTATAGCCTCTGACTATGCTGCCAGCTGTCTTTTAATTAATTCTGTCATCTCTATCATACATCGCTTGAGTAGAGGATGCTTAAGAAGTCAGTACTGTAGCCTTTCAGGAGTATTGCTCATTGCCCTCTCCTGGTATCCCTTACAGACAACAGTGATGCTGTACCTGTCAGAAGTTTTCAGGGTTGTTTTTCCTCTGATAGAGCTTTTGCTGTAATAATGCTGTATTTGTACTACATGGTGATAGGCACAGTCAGAACTTCAGTGTTAGTTTTGCCTCTTAACCTCTCTGGATAGGGCCTATATCTGTGTTACAGATTAATTCCCAGAGCTGATTAAACCTCATGAAACATGCCTTTCAAGTCTGGCAAAACTACTGCAAGTGAAGATGGAATTGTGGCAGCTGAGTGGTTTAGCTGAAACTCGTGAAGCATCCAGCGCCTTTGAGCACGCTGTCTTTCGTGGTTTGGGAGCAGATTTATTCCTATTTTTCAAAAAAGGGGCTGTAGGAATGCAATATGCATTTGGTGAATAATACTTATGCCTTGAGGTGGTGAGGTGGCAGTGGTTGACAACAAAAAATATTCAAGGGTGGATCAGAGTCAGTGCTTGAAATCTTCCAGAGGTTTGAAAAACTGCTCTATCAAACGATTCTTGTTCCATTCGACTCTTACGGCTTTCCCTTTCAAAACAAGCCAGTTCAGAGTATAAATGTTAAGGCATTCATTCTCATGATGCACAAATGAGATTTGTATAGCCTCCACTAGATATATAACATTTGTTTTGAAGAGTACACAGGTAACTATGAGCAGATAGGCAGTTGATAATGCTTGCAGACTTAATTGCTTAAAAATGGATTCACATCATCCATGAAAAACACTAATAATTCATTTAGCCGAAAGCTTAATGCACAGGATCTTTCAAAACTGGCTAATGACTCAAGGCTTTCTTTGAATTTCAACCATTTTTTTCTTAACCAGATAATGATCTTAGATAATATGTTAGTCTTGCATAATTGCTTTATTGCAAGAAAAGTATTTCTGGAGGATGGTGTTTTCTTTTGTTACTTCAATTTTCAGTGTAATCCTATTTCTGCTGATATATAGAAACTAATGTAGAGATTTTCTCTTACGGCATTCACAAGACACAAGTTTATTTGGACTAAAGAAAAAGCTGGATTTGCTGACTCTGAGAAGGTATTACTCATTTCAGATGTTGGTGCATTCTTCTCTCCTACATTCTTGTATTCAGTCAAAACCGAATATATTTT
This sequence comes from Gavia stellata, assembly GCF_030936135.1. Classification (NCBI taxonomy): domain Eukaryota; kingdom Metazoa; phylum Chordata; class Aves; order Gaviiformes; family Gaviidae; genus Gavia; species Gavia stellata. The sequence goes on from NC_082594.1 coordinate 82,520,427, forward strand.
CTGATGAGACCTGCAGGATCTGCTGTTCTTGATTTCAGACCACAAACAACAGCGCTGAGCCGACCCAGTTCATCTCGCTAATGAGCATCTCTTTATGAATACATTTTGCTTTATTCTGCTCTTTGAGCAAGAAGATTTAAGAGCACTCCATCCGTATTTGAAGAATGTCACTTAGCACAGGTTTTAATTCCTGTTTGCTTTGGTATAAGGTAGAATTAACTTTCATACTTGAACTACAAGATTCTTGAGTTGCTCATGTGAAACAAAACAAACAGCAGTATTCCCAAGATCAATTTTAATCCTGGGTGTCTGGTTTTTGTAGAGTCCCTCTGTAGTGAGTGGAGAGAAGGTGGCAGATCCTCTAGGAAAAAATGTGTTCTGCCTTCCTCTTCTGGCTTGCTCCTGGAAGAAATCTCTGTCCACTGAGAGCAGAGGAAACCTCGTGAGGTTACTCTCCTAAGGCTAGTTCTTTTGGATGTTTCCCAAAGTGTTACTTAAAAAGAAGACAGATGTAAGAGAATACTTTGAATAGCAGGACACCAAATCAGTATGCTGAATGTATACCTGCTTGCTGATTGTTGTATTGTAAATGCAACATACTTACTCTAAAAGAAATTGCTGTGCATTAAACAACTGTATTACTACAATTTAGAAAAATATAATACATGAACAGCCAACCTATCTTTTCTTATACAGGCCTCAACTAAGATAAAAAAAAATTATCGCTCTAAAATATGTTTCGTCAAAAGCAAAAAAGGGGATAACGTTTTTTAGTTCTCTAAAGTATCTTCACAATAGAATACCCACTTGTAATCTGAGGAATTTATATCTAAAACTTGAATATTACCAGAAGAACATTGGAATCCATACTGCAAAAATTTCTGATGCTTTTTTGCTCTTTACTTTAAAAAAAAAAAAAAAGAAAATCAGTATGGTAGTTTAATATGTGCTGAATTAATCCATATAGTCATATTAAACAGTGAAGACTGTTGACTTTTCATCATCCAATTTCAGTAATTACTGATTTTTTTTTAAAAAAGCAATGTCTTGCAGCCCAGAGTTACGCTTTATATTTTATTATTTTTTCCTTTAGTTGCTGTCATATATAAAACTGTACAATATTGCCAATGTATTCCAGGTTCTGCACCTCAAGCAAAAAATGTAGTTTCAAATTATATTTTGAAGAAAGAAGCTGAGATTTCTATGTATTACTAGGGCTTTTTATATAGCATTTCATTAATAAGGAAAAAGAGTGTATAATGACACATTGCATTAATTTGGCATAATTGCATTACTCAGTGGTGATGCACCTGGAGATCATCTAAAACATATGTTAATGAAAGTTTCATAACTCTAGAAATTAGGAAGTTGTTGCCTTTGCTAGAACTGATATTAGACCCAGAAAAAAATTAAACGGTCCCAAAAATAAATTAGATCTTGTTGACACAAGACAGTGGCATCAAACAAGCATGTGAAGTGAAGGTTTCCCAGGGAAAAAGATTTCCATGCATATTCTTTTAATTGTTCATATTTGAAAGCCCCAAACTTCTTGCAGTCTTGGCATGATGAGTTAGTTGAGAGTATAGACAATGTAGTCAAAATCCTTATTAAACAGTTTATAGCATGTTTTTTACATTTTATCATGAAAATAATAATGCATGTATCATGGAGAAGTTTATTAATTTGAATGAATAAGTTTGGATTGTGAATGCATTGTGCCGTGGATGAAGAGACATACAAATTTGCTCTGTACAGGTCAGTTTGTTTCAGGCAGATATTTTTCCCTTGTCCCACTGTAATCTCATTGTCTCAGGTTTTTTTTTCCCATAGATAATGGAGAGTTGAGTGGGTATAATATTGTAAATAAGCATTCATAAAAACTTGATTTTAATGCAGTAAGATGGTAGATGGAAGCCAAGAAAGTATTGTATTTCTTTTCTTTTCACAAAATCTAATGTGTTACAATTTAGTCTTCCAACTGGAATAACAGCCTGAGTTGTGTATGTTGTGCAGTAGATACCTAATCTTTCTTCTCTCCACTGCTCTGAACTGGATAACGAACAAGTTATTCTTCATCCCCATAATTGCCAAATATGCCGGGGATTAATGTCTTGCAATCAGTACCCGTATTTCATTCAGTGCTAAATGTGCCGGCCTCCAAACTCTGCAATGCCAGATGCCTTAATGTTTTGGGGGCTTTGTTGTTGTTGTTGTTCTGACGTCAGAGTTAAAGATGGAAACGAAGTGAGGTGCGTTTGTCTGCACTGCTCTCAATCAGCAGGAAGGTTCATTCACTTGACCACAGTCGAAGCTGCAGCTCTTCATCAGCCTCAGCCCCTCTTGGCCTGCCTCGGCTCAGGCTCCTTTTCCTGTAGCAGAAGCGTACGATAGACATTCTCTAGGCATGGGACTGCTTTTTTGTTTGGGCTTTGTATTCCACAGTTGTATTTTTTTATTTAAAATATTTAGCATGAAATGATAGTATTTTGCTTGGAACATTTCTTGACTTGTTTCTTTCAGCAGCTTCAATATGGCAGAAATGCAACGTGATACGTTTGAGTAAAAGAGGTAACGTAGGGCACGTTAGAATAAAGAATATTTTTGATGAAAAAAGAAATCTAAAAATGCTTGACATTCAGCTAAAGGGTGCTTCACTGTCTCAATTAGCACAGTGTTTGGTTTATTTTCATGCAACATTACATTGATCTGCTCAAATTTCGTGAAAAATAGGGAAGAATAAGTGCAGACTGAAGCAGAAGGTCTGTTATATTAACAGTAATTTTACAGTGTGAAGGGATAGCTAATGCAGGAACATTATGAAAGCTTTCCAATGAGTTGACAAATATTGTATCTGCAAAATAATAACAGGAAACTTACGCTTTTTATCCGGATGCACTAGTGCTGTCAGTACCATCTTTCTTGAAAATATTACTGTGCTTAGAATATAAGATGACATTAGAAGAAATGACATGAAATTCAGAAGCTCATATGTTTTTCTGTGTAATGGGTAGTATTTGTGTATGGCTATTAAGGGCTCAATTATGCTATATAATCAAACTCAAAGTAACTCAGCTTCCAGCTGGTTTGCCTTAAACAGAGTTGAGTTTAATCCAGTGGGTTTGTCTGATTTCCAGGCAGAAAGTAATTTGGAGATGTTTGGGTTTGCGTGGCAGATCTGAAGTGTTTGGAAAAAGTCTGAAATGAATGTTTGGATGATTATTTTCAGGTGGCATCAGAAGGGCATGGGCAAGGGCTATTTTGTTCCTTCAAGCAGAGCAAACTGGCAGTAGCCATGGACAAGCTTTAGCAATTGTGGGGACAAGCAATATTGGGATTCTTCATTGCAGCCTCTAAAATTGGGTTGCAGATTGTATGGAGGGAAAAATTGATAGTCTTTGAGTAAGGTGTTTATATTTGCAGCCATTCTGTAACTCTGTGCCTAGAAGGAGGAGGAATCTGAACTGAAACATTTGCAGTGTTGCTTATCAGGATTTATGATATATAAATATTTTTGAGAGATGAAAGCTCACTGAACTAGGATTTCCTTCCTATTCCACCATCGCATCCTCTCTAGAAGTTCCTTCTCTAAGTGTTTGTTTAACAAAGACTAGTCAAGCCTATTTCTTTTCAGCGGCATAGTGTAACTTGAATTTCTCTTGAAACTTCCATTTCTCTGCTTTATTCCCTTTTGACTGGTCTATATTCTACCTGGGAAATAACCATCCTTCTCTTCACTGTTTTTCTCCATGCTTCCCCTGGAGCCACCTACTAATTCTGGGAGCTGCACAATTTTTCAGATGTGCAGTTGTTAAATTTTAACTCAGATTAGGTCTGAAGCAAAGAAAGACTGGCCTGTTTCCCACAGATCCATGCTGACCTACCTTCAGAATGTCTTAAATCATCTTATCTTCTTTTTGTTTAAGCCATCATGGATCACCTGGTAAAGTTTCTGAACTAATTTGACCTTTTGGTTTGGCTTCTTGCACAATTAAAAAGTTTCTTCATTGAGCCTATATTTTTTGGTTTACCTATGTTTTTTTAATGACCTCCAGCTTTGAGTTGATGTCTTAAAGTGATTCCCCTGGCTAATTACCTGTTTTATAATGATAAAAATGTGTCCCCCATTTTTCATTTGAATTCATCTAACTATCGTTCCCAGCCACCCAGCCACTGACTTTCATTACGCTGTTTTATGAGCAGATAGAGATCTACTATCAGAAGTTTCCTCAGGAATGCATTTTTACTTTAAGTTAAAAAAGAAGGGGGGAGGGGGGGAAGCTATGGAGTCGGCTTTATCTCTGCTTAAATCTATCTCCTTTTGGTTTTCATTTTAAGTATAGGAAGATATCTGGCAGGATGCAAAATAATGAGATGCTTTAGAACTTCTGCAGTTCTTAAAAGTGATTATTTCATTATTGTTTGTTGATTTATTTTTTCTGAGGTGCATCTATCTGCTGAAGGTCACAGTAACCTAAACCCCCATGGCAGGTGTGTCGGGGGTGCATTATAAGTCAAATTATTTTATTATGCAGAGAGGTTCCACAATTTCTCTTCTGCTGTCTACCTCTCATTTCTGTCATTGATGCCACTATAACAAGTTTAGTCCCAGCTAAACCAAATAAATCCTGCTGTCTGATAAAAAGAGAAATGAGGAATGCAGTGCCTGAAGGAATATTTCAGCTTGTCATTACTTTCCAAGGAAAAATGTCTCCCTGCTTTACTACTGCTCCAGGAAAGTAGAAGAATACAGAATGCCCAAGATTACTATCTCTTCTGGTGCATCATTCAACTGTTCCCCTTAACTTAGAAATAAAAATTTTGCTGATGGTATTCCATGCTTGCACTTTTTCTTTTCTGTGCAGCATGTCTGCATGACTTCACGCAACTCAGGACAGCAGCTTAAATACGGGGTTGCAGGCTGGCAGGGGGGTGGAGTTTGCATCTTAGATACACTTTAGGTATCATTTTCAGATGAAAGATGAGTTTTGGAAGGGAAGATTTTAAAAATCTCAATTAGGAAAGTATATATCTATTCAGAGAAAAATGAAGACTCTCCAAATTGCTTTTATTATAAAACAGCTGCCATTTGTAAGTAATCAATAGAGAATTGATTCAAGGGCTTCGAACACATACCTTTTTGGAAAGTAATACAGTGATGTTGCTGTATTTGATACGGCTTGATACTGTTGTAACTGGACTTCTGGTCTTCTACCCAGCAAACTGAAGCATAAAAGCATCAAAAGACATGTCTGGAAATACAAACATTTCATCCAATATGAGACAAATTATCCTTATCTTAAGGCAAACTCTTGGAGAGAAATCTACAAATGCAACACTGTACTTCAGTGCCCTTGTATTTGGGAAAACAGCTCTGCGGGCAGTCAGGGAAGAACAGTTCTGTACTCCACCGGAGTTGTTTGGGGGGGGGGTTGTTTTATTTTTGTGTGTGTGTTTGTTTTAATGAAGAATTAAAACCTTTGCACCTAGTTATTTACTTTCCACCCCTACAGAGTACATCTCCAGGCCATGCCGCACCCCTGTTGTCTTCCCCACACCTCTCATGGCTTGTTAGAGGCTGCAGGTGCGTGGCCGCCACGAAGGGAGGTCACTGTTGGTGCCACTTTGATGTCACCAGGGCCTGTGCTAGCTCATCTTGCTAGATGTAAATAAAGTGTGTTCTTCAGCTTCAGGGAGCTTTCAAAACTTCATGACTAGACGTCTCAGAAATATGACTGAGTGGCCTCTATAAAGACATTGTCCTTGTGGGATCCAGGTCTCATTTCTCCTTATTGCCAAGGAAGGTTAAAAAATGGATAATTCATCTGTTCTGTTACAGCGCACAGTTTCGGGGTATTAAGAAAATGAACCCTGAAGGAATGACACTTAGCAATAGCTGAAATATATTCTAAAATAATCTTTCCTGATACTTTCAAAATCAGCAGCTTCAGGCTTTTTCTTGAGCTTCCTCTGAACCCAAGCAGTAATTCCTGATTCCATGGCGTGGGGCTTGCTGGCGTCCGTGCTCCAAGGACAGCCAGTGGCATCTTGCCATGGGGGACTGGTTCACAGAACAGTGTCTTACCTGTTAGCTTGTTACCTGGCCAGTCAGCCCCTGCTCCTAGGATTTTGCTGGACTGCTGGGTTTTGGAATCAAATCATAACCCTCATGATAAGGCCTTGAAAAATGGTCCTAGGTGTCTCATGGGCATTAGGACACAAACTATTAACATGCCTTTTCATAGCAGGGACCACAGAATCACAGAATCAGTACGGTTGGAAAAGACCTGTAAGATCATCGAGTCCAACCTGGGGGGGGAAAAAAAAAAAAAAAAAAAAAAAAAAAAAAAAAAAAAAAAAAAAAAAAAAAAAACAAAAAAAAACAAAACTAAAACAAAAAAAAAACAAAACAACACACAACATCAAAAAACCCACAACAAAAAAAAAAAAAAAAAACACCAAAAAAAAAAAAAACACAACCACAAAACCCACGCCACACAACAACAATAACAAGCCACAACCCACCCAACACCACACAGCACCATGTCCATCAAGCTACATCCCACAATGCCACATCCACACGCTCCTTGAATACCTCCAGGGAGGGTGACTCTACCACCTCCCTGGGCAGCCTATTCCAGTGTTTCACCACTCTCTCAGTGAAGAACTTTTTCCTAATGTCTAGCCTGAACCTCCCCTGTCGCAACTTGAGGCCATTTCCTCTAGTCCTGTCACTAGTCACTTGGGAGAAGAGACCAACACCCACCTCTCTGCAACCCCCTTTCAGGTAGTTGTAGAGAGCGATAAGGTCTCCCCTCAGCCTCCTCTTCTCCAGGCTAAACAACCCCAGCTCGCTCAGCCGCTCCTCATAAGACTTGTGTTCCAGACCCCTCACCAGCTTCGTCGCCCTTCTCTGGACACGCTCCAGCACCTCAATGTCCTTCTTGTAGTGAGGGGCCCAAAACTGAACACAGTATTCGAGGTGCGGCCTCACCAGAGCCGAGTACAGAGGCATGATCACCTCCCTGCTCCTGCTGGCCACACCATTTCTGATGCAAGCCAGGATGCCGTTGGCCTTCTTGGCCACCTGGGCACACTGCTGGCTCATATTCAGCCGGGTGTCGATCAACACCCCCAGGTCCTTTTCTGCAGGGGAACTTTCCAGCCCCTCATCCCCAAGCCTGTAGCGTTGCCTGGGGTTGTTGTGGCCGAAGTGTAGAACCCGGCACTTGGCCTTATTGAACTTCATCCGGTTGGCCTCAGCCCATCGATCCAGCCTGTCCAGATCCCTCTGCAGAGCCTTCCTACCCTCAAGCAGATCAACACTCCCTCCCAACTTGGTGTCATCTGCAAACTTGCTGAGGGAGCACTCTATCCCCTCATCCAGATCATCAATGAAGATATTAAACAAGACCGGTCCCAAAACCGAGCCCTGGGGGACTCCGCTTGTGACCGGCCGCCAGCTGGATTTCGCCCCATTCACCACAACCCTCTGGGCTCGGCCATCCAGCCAGTTTTTTACCCAGCAAAGAGTGTACCTGTCTAAACCACAGGCCGCCAGCTTCTCTAGGAGAATACTGTGGGGAACAGTGTCAAAGGCTTTGCTGAAGTCCAGGTAGACAACATCAACAGCCTTCCCCTCATCCACTAGGCGGGTCACCTGGTCATAGAAGGAGATCAGGTTGGTCAAGCAGGACCTGCCTTTCATGAACCCGTGCTGGCTTGGCCTGATCCCTTGGGTAACCTGCACGTGTCCCGTGAGCGCCCTCAAGATGAGCCTCTCCATAACCTTCCCCGGCACCGAGGTCAGGCTGACAGGCCTGTAGTTCCCCGGATCCTCCTTCCGACCCTTCTTGTAGATGGGCGTCACGTTGGCAAGCCTCCAGTCATCTGGGACCTCCCCCGTTGACCAGGACTGTTGATAAATGATGGAGAGCGGCTTGGCAAGCTCTTCCGCCAGTTCCCTCAGCACCCTTGGGTGGATGCCATCAGGCCCCATAGACTTATGAGTGTCCAGGTGGCATAGCAGGTCATTAACTGCTTCCTCCTGGATCATGGGGAGCCTATTTTGCCCTCCATCCCTGTCATCCAGCTCAGGGGGACGGATACCCTGAGGATACCCGGTGTGGCTGTTAAAGACTGAGGCAAAGAAGGCATTAAGTACCTCAGCCTTTTCCTCATCCTTCGTGACAAGGTTCCCCGCCGCATCCAGTAGAGGATGGAGATCCTCCTTGGCCCTCTTTTTGCTGTTAATGTATTTATAGAAGCTTTTTTTGTTGTCCCTCACGACCGTGGCCAGGTTGAGCTCTAGCTGGGCTTTCGCCTTCCTAATTCCCTCCCTGCATGACCTAACGAGGTCCTTGTACTCTTCTTCACTTGCCTGACCCTGACTGAGCTTGGGATTTCCCAGATTTTGGGTTAGTTTTCTTGGACTTTGCTTTATGTCTCTTCCTATATGAATGGAGTAATGAAAGGATACACCCGTGTATCCTCTCACACCTCTTTCTTTCTCCCTAATTAACTTTGGTCCAATGACTTCAAACTAATTAGATCATCTGAGTTGGTGCTGAGGAAGCAGGGAGACATTTCTTATGCACTGAATTCAGTGAAAGTACAAATTGGATATTTTTCTGGCAGATCCTGTTTTCCTGCTTTTTCATATGCTAATAGAGGGTTTAGTTTCTCTCCTCTGCCCAAGTTCGCTCTGCCCATTGCTTCCAGGTAAATGAGTTAAAAACATTTTAACTGGGCTAGCAATATGCACTCAGACCAGTATCTTAACAGCTGATAATACTCAATTTTTTTCTTAAGAATATATGGGATGAAATGTGGCCCAGTAGCATAACTGATGGTGTACTTAGAATGAGTGTTGGAATTTCACCCTACTGACGTTTTTGGGACTCAAAATGCTTGTTATGTTCCCAAAGCAGTGCATTTTCATTCCTGCTATTTGCTTTGCTTATGCATCTCGTGTTTACTTACAAGGTAAAAAAAAGCTACCAGGCTCAAAGTCTTATAATAAAAAGTGAGCCTTGTTAACAGTTAGCCTTGTTAACTGGCTCCCTTACAATAATTTTTGCCCTGTTTTGCCTGTTTCTCAACTACAGATTAAACTGGTGTCCTGTATTTGCTTCCTAGGTGAGTACTTAGACTTAATAAGCAGTAGCATTTTCCAACTGAATGTAACTAAGAGGAGGCATGCAACAAGTTATGGTAACTCATGGACATTCTCACTCCCATCAAGTTGAATAAATTTGCTCTGTTTGAGCAAAAAGTGAAGATCAGGTGTCTGGTTGCTTTGTCGGTGGAAGATGTGGCCACATTTCTCTCGGGATGCTGGCAGGCCTTCCCAAAGCACATAGTGATTAGAAAATTTTCTCCGATGGTTGCCTGCATGTGGTTCTGCAGCAGAAGTATGTATTAAAGTAATGGTTGTCTTTAGAAAGTTTATATCGGTAAAATCTCAGGATCAATAAGGCATATAAATTCTTGCAAACCTTGATCTATATTTAATTTGCAATACTTGGAATATATTTCAATATTATCCTTAGCTTAATCTTTCATATACCACTTGGTAAATATGATGTGTGATTTTTATGATGAATTTCAGCATAACAGACTCTCAGCTGAACTTGTTCATATGGAATATGTTACTGTCATATTTAAGATGTATTTTATCTATTCAAATGGTGTTGGAATGAAGTTTCATCATCCTGGGAAGGGAGGAGGGAACCCAGGAACAGCTGATGTTATTTGGGAGCTAAGTAGTATCTCCCGACACCGTTTTCAGCCACGGATTTTCTTCTTTTTCTTATTCTGGTGTTTAACTGGCTTTCAAATTCTGTTTTCCCTTCAGCTAGTTGGGAGGACAAGCCGTGAATTACAGTATTTCCTAGCCCTCTGCCCTATCCCACTCAGCACCCAGTCCTGCAGTCCTCTTGTGGAAGCAATAAAGGCAGATGTCTTATAGAATAAGCCCTGATAATGGGTGCGTGTATGGCGCACTTTCACGTGTTTGGGGGAGGCAGGCGAAGGAAGAGATGATAGACTAAACTGGAGTTGCCATTTCTCCCAGTCAAGGACCGAAGGATGCTGCCAATTTGTCTCTAAAAGCCTGTTTAGAATTTCTGAAATCACATTTTATTCCTTCTAAATGATGAGGCAGACCCTGATGAATTCATCCACAGATGACTCAGGACCTGGAATAATTTGATAAAGTCTGAGCTGAGAAGGAAACTCCTGCAGTTTAATTCCCTGTTAGAGAGGAAGCACTCCAGCTGTCTTCATCTTACCTGGAACAGCTCTGGCACCTCCGTGAAGGGGAGCCCTTTCAGAGAAGGTGTAGCTTGGGGGACAGATACTGAATTGGTTTGTGAGTAATGAGGTTCATTCAAGAGAGGGAATCGCAAAAGGTGGAAGCAGGTGAGGGATTGAGGCTGGTGAGAGGGGTGCGGCGTGCGAGTGAATTGGGAGTGGAGCAGTGGAGAAGGATAACAGACAGTGTTCACGGGACGCTGCCCAAGCAAGCAGAGCGTGATGAAACGAATGTGTGCCTGGCTCATGTTGTGTGAGGAGTCAGTAGAAGAGGAGATCAAGAGTCAAATATGATTAGCGTGGCAAGAGGGAAGAGATCGGTTTAAATAAAACCAACTAAGAAAATTATCAAAGAAGCCAAGACTGCAGTAGGAAAAAGAGCTTCATAAAGCACATAAACAGAGCAAGACTGTGCCTGCAGGCCTGTGCTTGTATATAGTGGAAGTGTTTAGCTTCAGTGCCTTGGGCGGTGTTAGGGGAAGAGGTGCGCCTTGGAACTAATGTGCCTTTTCCCTGCTTGTCCCCCTTTGCCACCGCCTCTTGAGGGAAGGGACTGCGCGTCCCCGCAGAGGGAGGGGTGGCACAGAGGCTGCCCTGGCTCTCTGCTTCTGCTCGCTGCTTTGCAGCTCTCAAAGCCTGCCGCAGTAAGGGGGGAAGGAGCACTGAGCTCGTCGGCTCTTCAGAGTTCGTGGTAGTCAAGCTACGGGGTGGAGGAGAGAGAAGGAAGGTGGGCCAGGCAGCCGGGAAATATATTAAAGGATCATAGTGTTATGCATCTGTAAATCTGCAAATTGTTTTGTGCACCAAGCGAATAACGGAAGACGTAGAGGGGTGGCAAGGCAAATTTGGTGTCAGATGAAGTTTGCATTGTTTGAATGGAGAAAGACACTGTTTTATGACTCTCTGTGCAGCAGAGCACGTGAGGTAAATATGCCAGTAAATTGAGAAGAACTTTCGTCCTCAACAGACAGCAAATATTAATGAAAATACAGGCAGCGCATGCAGAGACACACACAGACACAGACACACACACAGAGGAAAATATAAAAGGAAATAGAGCAGAAGAGTGTGATGGCTGCCTTCCCGGAGGTTTTTGGCAGGGGGAAGGTGGAGGAAAATGCAACAGCAGCAACAACAAAAGAAAATCACAACAGGGTTTTATAAACTCCTGAGGAACTGGGAGATGAGACTGAAGGGAAGTGAACGGCATCCTCTTTTTAACAGATAAAAGGGAATGTGCAGTAACAAACAATACGGAGGTTTGATCTCTTTGCCAGTGACATTTTTGTGATTGATTTAGGGCAGTCCCTATGTGGAGGCTGTAACAGGCCATGCTAGGTCTAACTACAGCATCTTACAGCTGCTCTAGGGAAGCAGGCCCCAAGGGCTGGCAGCAAGGGAACAGCTTTTGTCATGGTGAAGACAGCTCAAAACTTACTATTGGGGCTCAGGGCTAGATGTCACGGACAACAAACATTTCAGTTCAGCGGCTGCCCCACGCTTAAGGACAAATGCCTAACCCACAAGTCCTTAACAGAGGATGGTGACCCAGAGACCAGAACTGGGCGGGAGGCATTTTGCTTTAATTTAAACCTTACACTGCCAAATGCAAACTCATGTTTGTATGGACGAAAGTTCAGGTCACTTAAATGAAGCTCTTGCACTTTCAGAGCAAGGCTGAAGCTTCCCAATTGTGCCCCACACCACCTCCTTCCCGCTCTTAGCTGGGGCCCAGCCCGTGCCTCCCATGGCTCTTGTCACCCCGTAGGGCTCGTGGCAGGAGAGGAGGGTTTTGCTTGGCCTTTGAAGGAGGAGGGGAAAGGTTCGGAGGGCCATCGTGGTTTGCTCTCCCTGGAGGCAGGCTGCTGGGAGTGCGACTTTCTCATGGCTGCATCAGAAGGATGCAGGTGAAGGAAGGCTTTCACCAGCTGTGCCTTGTTTCATGGCAGGTGGTGGTCCAGGCACAGAGAAATGACAGTAGAGAAACTGTGCAGCTCTGCAGCCACTCAAAACCATCAGCAAAAAGTGTGTTCTGAGGATTGAGTTACTTCTTAAAGACACGATTGCAAAGGTTACCTGTTTCAGAAGGGTGGTGGCTTTTTGTCACCAGGGCTCTTTGAGTCACCATTGCCTCTTGATGTGGCAGTGGGATGCAGGAGTGACACAAGTTGTTGCTAAACAAGGCCTGGCTACAAAATGATGTTGTTCCTACTTAATGAAGTCCTTAATGAAGGACTGTCATGTCACTTACATTTTAGTTACTGAATTGTACTGTCATTACAAATGATATCTCTTAGAAATCCTTTGGTGTTAACAGTGAGATTCGTTGGCAAAAGATACAAAAAAACCTATGTCTGGATGTGAGAGATGACAAATTTTAAGATCCAGTTTTTAAACTGTATCTGAGGGAGGATGGCATCAAGTTTCCACTGTCCCATTGTGCAAGAGCTGATGCGTTCTACTCTGTCATGTGTAGTTCATCCAGAAAGAAGAAACTTAAAAGTCTCCTTGGCGTCTGAAAAGAAATCAAGGTGTTACTTTGAATAGGAACTGAAGGGAGCAGCTGCAAGAAGTCTGCTACAGGGGAATGAAGGAGAGTCCATGGAGACTTACAAAAGAAGTAGTCACAAATAGTTTCTTTAAAAAGTTACGCTTTAAAAAGTAAGATACAGAAAAAATCACAACTTAAGAGGGGCAGCGTTATGGTTAGTATGTAGAGCTCACTTGTCTTTCAAGGTAGCTTGTATTTTGCTACAACGTGATAGAGATGACCCGATGTACAACTTCAGCAAGGACTCTTTGGCAGCGAGGTACTCAATTACACACTGGCTTCATGTGTGTGTTGGAAGAAGTGGAGCCTTGAGCAACGTAGGCTAAAAGGAAGACGTTGTGCAGACTTATTAATATGTTTTATTTCCCTTTGAATTTGATTCTGTCTGTATATTTTTCCATTCCTGGGTAAACCATGCAGTATTTGAACTTTCTGATGCCTTTCTACTATCTATGTAATTGAGTTTGTATGACTTCTGCTAAAATTGTTGCTAGATGCCTTTCAGCTTTTAGGAGAAGGAGCAGCACATTTAATTTTCTGTCCCTTGGTAAACAAAATTTGGAAGGAATTATTTTTTTTTAAGTTTGTGGTTGGGGACAGTAGAAGTAGATTTATTTTTTTTTAAATGTGGTTAAGAATAAATATGGAAGGGCAATTAAAAGTTTGTCAGATCTCTCATTAATAGGACTGGTTTTAAAGTTATCATGCAAGTCCTCTTCTGCCATGGCATTTCATAGTTAAAAAATGTCCTTCTTGGTTTGAGTCCTGGAAACTTCTTTTTATATCAGAATGGAAGTTATTACAAAAATGCAAGATTCCAGGAAATTTAATTAAAAGACAAAATCATGAAACTTGCAATAAAATCAGAGGTCCTAGCTGTAAAATAATGAAATTGGGAAGAAAAAAACAATAGTGGAAAGCTACAAACATATAGGTGAACTGAAGTGTGGTGGGAAAGCAAAGTACTTTGCAAGATGTGTATTTGCAGTACTTCACTCTTGCATTGTATGTGTGTATATCTATATTTGCATATCTCCCTTTTCTTATTTTTACATGCAGCTATATATGCTTATTCCTCAGTTGGTTTTAAGATGCTTGAAGAATTTTAAATGATTGTGCAAACTTAGTATTTGACAGAAAAAGGGATAAATAAATCATGCTTATGTATTTCAGCCGGAGTATAATCTCATACAGTGTCACAGTGTCCTGTAAACTTGTAGGCATTGAAATCTTCCTATTAATGCACAGTAGATCACAAAGACCAGTCTGAAAAACATTGCTTGCTGCCTACTTAGATTTCAAGTGTGCCTACATGTCTGCCTGCCCTGGCAGAGCTGATGAAAGGGAAAAATTGCCTGGTGGTGACTTTTAAGAAAACAAGTTTATTTTCTGAACTCTTAAATATTTACTTTTGGGGAGGAAAAAAAAAGTATATCCTCGCAGATACATGTCTGTTTACCTGTTCAGGAATTAACATCCTTTTTATAAATAAAGTAAATCAACCTGATGGCTTCAGGACTCTGAATCAACTGCGCTTAACCCAGCAGTAGAATTAATGCTGTTGCAATTCAACTTGACAGTCTGTAAATATTTACCATCCAAACCGCCCTGTATTGTTTCTTTGTGCTGTCAGTTCTGTGGAGCTAATTTTACACTGGATGAGATGCTAATGTAGATGGCAACATTTCTGGGCATGTGCTGCACTCCAGTGCCTACTGTCTCAGAAACCTTCCTGCTGGGGAGAACGAGAAGACGGGTTGTGCCATGGAGTTCAGCAGCTCCACCGAGTTAGGTAGTAGGGTTTGTTGTCGATCACACTCCAGGGATAAAAACCTGACCCTGTTGAAGTCAGTAGTAAAATTTCCACCACCTTAGAAGGGATTAGAATTTCCCTATATCTTCAATAACAGTGTTGTGAGGCTGTAGTTCTTACGTGTAAGTGCTGTCCTCCAAAGTGAATTTTTTAAAAAAGTATACTGTCATTTGAGAACAGAATATAATCCTCTTATGTAAATTATAAATGAGAATAACAATTTTAATATTAAAAACTAGGCATGTCTGAATTTATTCTGTTGATGGGGTTGGTGATAAATTGAAGATTTAAATGCGTTAAGGTATGACCTTTAAAATAAAATTAACTAAATAATTCAGCAATAGTATATTTGCTGACATACTAATTTATTTTAAAAATGCCTAACTCAATCTCAAGTTACTTAGACTTGGCAACAGGTTTATAAAACCTGGACCTAGGTAATTTTAAAATTAGAGTTATCTTGCTAAATCATTGCAAGCAGGTTTTTAAGGATAATGAAGCATCTAAAGGTTCAGGTGAGCTTCAGTAGGAATATAAAAAATGCCGCAGTAAAAAACTCCTGTTACCAGGCACTTTTTGCCTGTTTTATAAATAACTAGGCCTTTATGAACACATGTAACGTTTCTGAATGTCTTTACAGTAAGCTGTCAAGTTCTGGCTCTGTGCTTCAGAAAATGGGTGGGAGAATTAATACGTTGAAGAAATAAAAATAGCTCTGCGAAGTATAATAGTTGCAGGTGATAAAATGAGCCTGCTGACCTGCTGCTTGGGCTAACGCTTGCTGGCAACGCCTGTTCTTCGTGAAACGGCAGCACTTGGTACCCGTCCCAAGCAGGCTCCAGCATCCTCCTGGACTGCCCCACAGGATGTGGTAGCCCTGCAACTGGCTGAGTGGCCAAAAACCTGGGGGCTGGCTACTGTGAGGGTCCAGTAGTGCATCCCTGCAGCCAAAGCAGCACAGAGCTCAGCAGCTGCCAGGTCGCTTGGCGTTGGTCTTACTGTCAGCCAAGATTTTAGGCTAGCAGAAGAGGTTTGCTTTATTCCGTCAAGGAAAGGATCAGTTTCTAAATGGATTTGCAGTGGTGGAGGCAGGAGTGCAAAAGGATAAAAATTAACACTTGTGTGACTCTCGAATCAAACTTGGTAAGGGTTTTCTCGGTTGCTTCTGTCTACATTTGCTGTCTCAAGTAAGATATATTTGTGCAAGAAAAAAACAAAAGGATGGCAAGGAGGATCTGTAATCTAAGGGCTTCTGTGAAAGAAGACATTAAGTAATTTAATAACCACAGCTGGGGGAAAAGCTGGTTTGAAATGATAGGTACTTCTTCCTCAAGTTTTGCTGCTGCCCACTGTAAGGGACATGATGAGGAGGTTGGGCTCAAGCCAACCTGAGTCTGACCATCAGTGTCCATTCTGAAGGTCATTTTTCCTTCTTCCCTGGCTGAAACAGGCTACTGCAGCCTCCCATGGGCACCCCAAGCTTCCTCTAGCCTGGCATAGGCCACCCCTTCTTCTGGCCCTTCTTCTGTCAGGGCTTCACCCTTTGCTCTGTGGCACAGGGCAGCGGGAGAAGAGCAATTTTGTTTACTCCCTCTTCCCAAAGTTTCCTGGGTTTTGTATTCATTGTATTTCTTAATTTGTACACTTACCCCTTTATCTTTTTTTTTGGTTTTTTTCTTCTTTTTCCTTCTTGCAACTCAGGAAGATGACACGTTGTTTTATGTTGCAAATCACATGTTCTCACTGAATAATCTTTAAACCTATAGCTCACTAGTTCCTGAATATCTTCTGTACTGAGAACATCTCATGAAAACCAGACATGATACAGCTGATGGTGAGGTTGGGACCAGTTAAATTGAACAGTGTCCCTGCCATACCCTGTTGGTGTGAGGAGACCCAGTTTACAGACTATGTTGTGAAGTCATTGGGAGACAATACAATACTAGCTGGAAAAATGCACGTATCACCCATTAAATGGATTAAACCTGCATCTGTGGTGCTGTTTTAACAGCAAAAAGGAAACACAGGGAAGGGTAGAGCTGGCTGGGTGACTCCAAACTTTGCAATAGCACTTTCTGCACTGAAAACACCAAAGTTTGTCTCAGAATTGCATTGGTTTTAAACTTTAGTGTTTCATGTGCTCTTGCTCACGTTTTCCTCTATTGATACTGTGCCTAATTTCATTCCTGTTAGCAATGCAATTATTAGCAAGCTCTAAGAACTGCAAATGTAGAGAATACATCATTTCAAAGAGTTCAATTGCATCTAAATATGTGTGTAGGTGCACTCCTTGGTTGGAACATGCAGTTACAAGCTGCAACCAGATTCATCTTCATTGCTGTAGGAAAACAACCAGAAGCACCACAACCTCATGTTAGAGAACAGTATTAAACCTGTGTAAGTCCCAGAGTCCATCTAATTTTCTGACTGCAGGGAAACTTCCATTTTCTGCTGCAAGATCTTTAGGAAGCTGCTTGTCAGTGGCTGTAAGTAGGTTAGCTGAACCTGTTGTACTTCTGTCTGTGTCCTTTTCCTTAGCTATTACTTGCAGATAGCTGAGAGAGTTTTTTTGTTACTTTCTAGTAGCTGTCACAGTGACGATGCAGTTGCAGCTTGGCAGGTTGTATGCAAGCATATATACCCATACTCCATACCCATACCCCGGTATGTAACCGAGGATTGATGTAAATAGGAAGAGAAAAGATTTAGGTTATGGGGATTTTTGTGTTGTTTCATTTTTAACAACCTGTTATTACAAGACATTTATGAGTCCGTTTACCCAGATACATAACTAGGTGGCTTAATATCATAAGATATTAGGGATTTAGATGGCTGGAGCCTTAGTATTCCAAGAGCTTTTTATGCAATGAGATCTTACATTTTTCTCTTCTGGTTCTAAAAGTATTATCTACCTTCAGAGTGCTTTTCAAGTGATAAACCAAATTAAAGAAAAAAATACATTTTACATTACAGGGTTTTTTTCACAGATTTTGTCTTTAAAAATCACCAGGTTAGGAAATACTAATATGAAAAGAACAAGGATACAGGCCAAAGAACGGTGAAGAATAGAATAAGTAAATTTGTCTCTTTCTGTCTTTTGTTTAATGATTAATAGAATAGAGTAATAGAGTTCAAGTATATAAGATTAACTCCAGGCAACTTAGTTTGCAGTGTAATGTTTATCACATTGGCTTACATGAAGCATGCTGAAGTGCTTTGGGCAGGAGGTTGGACTAGATGATGTCCTGATGTCCCTTCCAAATGGAGTTGTCGTGTGATCCTTTGACACATACAAGTTGGTAGCCTCCTGATGGAGCATGAGCACTGCTGCCTTAGTGTTCAGCAAGAGCTTTTGCTGTTGATTGTGGAAGATGAAAATGGGCAGTGGGCCCATTGGTTTTGGGCAGCTGGTATTAGAAATGACATTCGAGTTAAACTCTAAGCCTTGCTGCCAATCTTAAAGGCAAACAAAAGGAAATGGTGCAGTCATGTGAATTGACTTAAAAATACACCTTTTTGTTTCTTTTTTGTAAAGCTTTCACCATTGCTTTAACAGCTTTGTTTCTGCGGTTCCATGCATAGCTGCTTTGGATGATCTGCTGCTGTACACAACTGGGTAATAACAAAATCAAAACAATGTGGTGGAATGGATAGATATGGGAGAGAAATAGCAACCTGGAGATTGCACTGAGGAATGCAGCATGTAAAGAGGGCATGAGGGATACAAATGATGATTTGAGAGGAAATCTGCTTCCTCTTCAGTGGAGTAACAATGAAATACTATTAATTTTCTTACTTCATTTTGACTGCCAGAGAGTTGTGTCTCTTGTATCCAAGGGGTGGCAGGACAAAGGAGGGAAGGAAAAAGTAAAGCATGTATTGCCATATACTGGAATTACTTAAATCTTTGATTGTTGGTTCATCAGGGCATGGATAACGTACTGCTTCGCTGCTACTGGTAGCCTGGGAGCAAAAGCTTTGGCAGAAGTCTGGATTTTCTGAACCTCTGGGATCTAGAGGGTACAAAAATGTGTTTTAACTAATTTTGGAAGGCAATTAATGAATTGTCATTTCTAATACCTTCAACTTTCACATTATTTATTGAAGAAAATGTAGCATTTTATGTAAATTGCAGGCCAATATCATAAAGAGGCAAAAAAGTTCAGCTTTTTAATGTGGCTTTGCAATCATAAAATGCTATAGTCCAGAAAAGTAGCTGTGTATATATAATTACTAAAATGTCGCTAGCATTTCTGTTCCAGCTATAGACTATTTTATGGTATATTATGGTATCATCCTTAAAAAATCTTAATGGGAAGTGATAAAATATTTGAATTTTATCTTTCCTAAGTCGCACAGACCCTCTGTTGTGAACCCACAGTAACTTTAAAATTTGCCTTTTCTGATTCTTGTCCGGAACAGTATTCTCCTTGAGAACTGAAAAGTATAAATTGCTGATAAGCCAAAAAATATCTGAGTATTTGGATTGATAAAGAACCTAAGAGCAGATTTTTATTCAAAGTTGACAATCTTAGAAAAAGTTACACTGATGTGATGCCTGATGTCCTGACTCTGTAGCAACTTCATTGTCAAATTACATTCTGTGGAATAGGAATGAGAACCAGTTTGATGTTGCACCATTTAGTTTGTCTGCCGAGAAGTGAGGTCAGGTAATGATAGAAGGGGCACTGGCGTGAGCCTGGGAGAAGGCTGTTAATTCTGTGTTCTGCTGAGATTTTTTCAGACACAAATTTGCAAGTAAAAAAATCAGTGATGATTGTTCCTGGCAACAGTGTATTGTAAACCATAAATACTGGGAAAAAGTGATTCAAAGATGACGGAGAAGGTTAGTGTTACTAGTGCTTGTTGTGGTGGTATTCTTGGGCAGATGGGATTCTTGTCAAATGTTAAAGCTTGCCGTGGTTTTTGTTTTTCTTTTTTCAAGACCAGTTGTAACCAAGAAATTTCTTCCTTTGCCTCCTGTCTTTCCTTTGTGACTTTTCCCTTCTGTAGCTCCTTGTGTGGAAATCAGTGATTTCCCTGGAATTTCAGGAAACCATAGCTTCTGTTGGCGTGTGTGTTACCCAGTGGAGAATGCAGGAAAAAAATATTTTGAAAATCATTCCTGAGCTTGTGTCTAGATCAAATGGCATGGAAACTAGGTCTGGCATGGATGTTTTACCCACCTCGTTCTAAGCTCCCCTGTGCTATGGCCTGGGATGTGTTAAAGGAACTAGTGATCTGAGATCACATCTCTCCAGTTTTGAACTGTATCTGCATAGCTTCCGTTCAAATGTTCAGTAAGTTACATGACTTAGTTTTTAATGCACCTTTTTTCCTTGCATTCTGTTGATATACGTAGTTAAATGTTGCACATGGCCCTTAAGTATCTAAGTCCTTAAATTACATTTGAAGCATGACATTTTGGCTTAGTTTTGATGGCTCACACTTTATGAAGTCATTAAGGCTAAGGAAGAAAGTTTAAAAAAAAATTGCTTTTTCTTATGTGTTAAGGTTTTACATGTGCCTTGGTACACAACATAATTCTGCGACAGAACGTTGGTGGTTTCCTAAGAATGCAACGGCTTCAAATTTGCTTGGTTTCATAAGTGGGTTTATGTTCAGAGTGCTTTCAGTAACCTCATATCTGGATGAAGTCTTCTTACCACTGGTGAAAACTTTCAACTATTACACAAAATGCCCTTTATTTACATTATTACTCAGTAGGTTACTATATAAACCATAATTTCCCTAATGGAAAAATACAAAGGAGCTCAAAAGAAAAGGAGAAAAAAAACCCCCAACCTTCTAGCATGATAGCAGTAGAAACACAAGCTTCTCTGCAGATGTTTGAAGAATGTAAATAGACTGCCCAGCACAGGTTTTATGTGGTCCTTTTCTGAAGTTTTTTGTAACTTTTCTCTGGGTGTGAAGTATGGAAAAGTACATGGTACAGTTAGTCTTTTAATAGGGGAATGAATATTTGTTCATATATTCCCATTTTGAGAATTCTGGTTTAAAGCCAAGTGGAATATTGAGACTTTTTTCATGTAGAAAGCAGAACAAAATACCTTGAACTACAATTATGTGCTTATATACAGTATTTGAAATAGAGTTAAATCTAGCAGAATGGTAACTTTGGTATTAAGATTTCTGATGAGTGGACCTGTTAAAGGCTAATTCCTGTGTTGGTTGATTTAGTCCTTATTGTTCTCTTTCTAAATAATGATTTTAAGGTTTATGGAAACCAAACTAAGCCAGTGATCAGTGGCTACTGGTCATCAAATGTGTCTTGTAAGGAGAAAACTCTTGGGCTTTTGGAGCTGCTTCTGTAATCACTGGGCAGTGATGCTTCTTATTTACTAATTTCTGGGTAGGGAAAATAATTTAAATAGCTTTTTGTTTTTCCTCCAAAATTAAGAGGATAGTATTAATTTCATTTCATTTACAAAATAGGTTTAAGATAGGCTGCCATTATTTAATTTTTTGACCATCGCTTTTTATTTCCCAAGAAATTGAAAGGGAGAAGAGGAGAATTCTTCCCAATTGAAACCTTAAGAACTAGTAAATGTATGAGGGTGTTTTCCCTTTTCTCTCTTCTTTGCAGTACTCTCTTCTTAATTAAGATTCAATCAGATTTTTTTGTTCTACTATTTTGTTGATTGAGCTCATCTTGAGACCTAGTAAGAGCTGCTACCAAAATCAAGCAGTAGGAATTTAGGCTTTAATTCAGCTTTAGAAAAGCAATTTTGTTTCCTTTTTGGCAATTCGGTCCTCACTCACTACATCCTTCTGATGTGACTGAAGGTGACTAAAATGTTGCCTTACAGCAAGAGCACGCTGTGAAGAATTTTCAAGTGACCACAGGCCTGAAATGTGGGTGACATCTTTATAGAAATAGGAAGCTCCCATAGAAATCATGTCCCAAGAAGGGCTTGAAAATTTTCTGAGCTGCTTTTTTTAGTGTGTGATTATACAAAATGTGTCACCTCACAGAAGGCAGATTGTATTCATATCAGACTACTGAAAAAATACAAAATTTGCTATGTATAAAAATGACATTCCCTTTTGCTTTTCCCAATGCAGTGTGCACAAATTTTAATGAATACATACACCTCAAATTTTCGTGGTATCAAATGAACAGCTACATAATAGGTAGTAAGAAAGTAGATGAAGTATTGTTACTTTTATCTAAAATATGATTAAACTTTATGGGATTGCGTTTCCAGTGTTCTACTTTATACTACCATAAACTCTGATTATTAGTAATAATGCATTCAGTGAGCTAGACAGCATCTCTGTTGCATGGATTAGGGGACTTTTCTTCCATAAGGCAGAAATGGCAAAACTCCTTTACTATTCATTGAAACTTAATAGTGAATCATGGCTGCACTTTACTGGAAAACTGTTAAGAGGACAAACATTCAGTGAGAGCAGAGGTAACAACACTTTACAGCAAAAAAAAAAACAACCCATAAAAATCTTATGTAGAGTAAAATTCAGTGTATGATAATAGTTCTCATTTTGTCAGAGATAAATGCTGAAGATTGCATTGTATGAAAAATGAGTTTGGTGCCTGCTATAGGGGGATGCTAGCTATGATATGGTAAGGTTTTCCAACATGTACTAGTTTGAGAGAAAACAAACCCATTTTAAAAAGGTTTTCCAGAAAATTCAGGAAGAAATACCAATAATCCATTCACTGAATGAGAAAGAACCAAATATCCTTAATATACTTTGTTCTGGTTTGGTTTTGTTCCTGAAATACTGAGTAAGCCTGGGAGAGCCTAAGGTCAAAAGCCCCATTAAAACAGAAAAAAAACATCTTGCACACATCAGTTTTTAGAGACTTTTACTTTCTAGAGCACATGAGCATGAAGCCAAAGCATCATATACAACAGAAAGTCAAATAGTCTTTTCCAGGCATCCAAGTCCCAACCATTATTTGCTGCTTTGGGTAGGTACTTTCTGGCTTTTGCAATACAAGATTCTGAAGGGGGAAGTGATTCCTTCAGGACTTTGTATCTCTAATGGGGTCAGTGTGCTTTAAATGAAAAGTCCTGTCAGTCTAAAAGGAAATATAATGGAGACTTTTGTTTTCTATATAATGGGGGCACATCTTTAATAATAATGGAAGTATAACATAGAGAGAGAGGAAGACAGGGAAATGGAAGATGTGACCTATATCAGATATTAAAAAAACCCACAAAACCAACCAACCAAAAAAAAAAAAAAAAAAAAAAAAAACCCAACCAGAACAAAACAAACAACAGACATGAAAGTATGTTTACTGGACAGCAGTGACTGTAGAGAATCAGAACACAAGAACATTTTTTGCAAAAAGGAAAAACTCAGCTGCTGCTGAACAGGACGGTGCAAACAACAGCTCTACCAATGGTGAAGAGTTAAAAACTTCTTGTGGAATCAGATAAAAGAAAGGAAGCCTCCCAGGACAGGCTGGGTGCCTCGGAGTATGACAAGACCTAGTCCCTTTTCCAGGGCACATGGAGGTTGTTAGTGCCTGGAACAAACCAGCATTGCTTCTGCCTCATGTGGTTCGTTTCATCTCTTGTCCCAATGTGCTGTCTGTGCTTTTGTTACCTTGTGTCATAAGATTTTTTTTTGTTCTGGGACCATCGTGGACAACCGTAGCTCTTTGAGGAGCCACCACTCAATACTTAGGAGTTGTCTACCTAGCTGAAGGCAAAACCATGTGCCGTAGGTGCTTCGTCACTGCACTGTTTGAGTACTTGCATCTTTGGCCAAATGAAGTGGAGCAGAGGGAGGAAAGCAAAAGAGCAATTGTGGAAGGTTCATGATGAAAAATGGTCTACGTGTAGACCATTAGCACAAAGCCTGGGAGGAAGTAACATTGTTACTGTAGTTTCAGATTAAGAGGAGCCATTCCTCATATAGCTAGTTGTGTAATGGGTATGGTGTAGGTTTTGAACAACCAGCGGTTTTGTTCTGCATCACTCTGCCCTGCCTGTGACACAGACAAGAGTTTGGAATTGATGCTGAAGTGGTGGGAGCAGTGGAGGGGACATTTCTGGTCGTCTGAAATTGCCCCTTTTCCCCCCACCAAGTGGTGGGCAGCTGCCACAGTATTTCCCTGCTTGTCTGGTATAGAGGAGCAGTAGCAGGGTCTTTCTTGTGGCTGCCAGGAGATCCCTGGTGAAATGGATCCCTTACCTTTCTGATCAGCCACGTGGCCATGGGCCCCCATTATCTCATGATTGGCAGCAGTAGCAGTGACTGGTGGAGGAGGAATTCATTTGAGTGCCTCCTATTCTCATTCCAGGCATTGAGATTTCTCAGTTTTAGGCACTGAGGAGATGGAAGCTAATGTAATCTGCGTTTAAAAAAAAAAAAAAAAAAAAGAGGCTGACAGGATTTTCTCGAAATGTACCTCCTGTACTGTATTGTAAACTGGCTTAGAGGAGTTCAGTATGAAGTTTTGAGTTGTACTTGTTTTGTTTTTTTCTACTCCACTGAAGGATTTAAAGGTTGAGTAGAGCCTTTAGCATCGTTGTTGGTTTGGAATAAGAATGATTGGTACTTTCTCAATTATTCACAATTTCATGGCGTCTGTGGTGGAAGATGGGGAGGGTGTGTGTGGAAAGTGTGGAGTTATTTGCTCCATCCAGAGTTTGGGGAGTAGTTACTGCCTAGGTCCTCTTGCTAAGAAAGTGACATTTAGAGCTGGAGACAGTTTCTGAACAACTGGCCCAAGGCAGCCTGGCTTTAGTTGTAGTCCTTGCTAGAAAAATAGAAAAAACTAAGACAATGTACTAATTGAGACCCGATTGAAAGGGGATGGGGGTGGGGGCGGGGTGGTCTTTATTTTCTGCATAGCATTTGTGTTTCTCTGATGATGCCTGATCCAGGGAGAAAATTCAGGGGAAGTCTGAAAGGTATCGAAACATTATTCTACCTTTGCTGAGAACATGACTATGTGTTGCAAGATGATTGAGATGGACAGGTGTCACAGGGCAAAAATATTTTTCTAGCACTCTGTTCTTATGGTTAAATAAGAAAAACTGTCTTCAGCAATGATTCTACCTTTAATGTTGGTCTTAATTACAAACTTGAAACTCCAAGCTTACTTGTGGGGTGATATTCCTCAGGTTTCTTTTAACTGAAACAGTTCCTAGGAGTTCAAAAATAGTATGTGCTTATATGAGGACTAAAACCCCCTTGCTTTCTCCTCCAGCAAAAGACTTGAAAGAATGTGAGTTGTAGAATATGAAGGGTGTCTGACTCTGTGGGTACCTGAAGTCATTAGGGTTCCCTCTTGTACTTACGTGATTTAGTAATAGGAAGCCCAGTACGAAATTTTTTTTTTAGTACAGCAGAGTGTGTCTGGGGCAGTTCATCTTCTTCTCTTGTGCTTCTGATAGGACTACTTATGTGGGGGTCTATAGGACTCATCTGTGCAGAGGCAGCAAGCCTGTCAGTGTCCTTGAACTTGGATCCGGAAATTATTGTCCATCACATCTGTCCTATTGTACAGTGCCCCTCAAGAGAGTTTCAATAGCAGGGGATGATGATGGATCTTGATAATGTAGCTACAAAGTCTTTTAAACTTTCATTTTCTCATTTTTTTCCAAGTTAAAATGGTAGGATGGAGGTAAGCTTAGTGCGGTAGTCTTCTGGGGCAGGAGTGGGTGAGAACTGGATTGAGAAAGCAGGTTTCTATTCCTGAGGCAGTGGAAGATTAAATATCATAAAGAGACCGTTATTGAACTCCACCTGTGTCGCAAGCATGACTCTTATTCCCAGGGTAGACATGCCCTGCAGATACTTTAGAAGTGGTGTTCTTACTTTTAAAAACTACTAATACAAAATGTTATGCCTCTGGTGTTCCTCTCAGTACCTCCAAGGGATTGTTGTGGCTAGACTTGCCTCCCGGGGGTGCTGTGGAGCCCTGCTCCCTTCATAATCAACTTTTGGGAGTGAAATGTGGCTTTTGTTCAGGATGTCTTCCTTTTATGATGGGGTGGAGAGGGACTGACTTCAGTATTGGCATGTGGGAGACAGAGAATTGGCTTTTGTACAAGTAGAGAGGTGAAATGAAGCCAGGGTACATGCCAGGACTCAAGATGCCGAAGTTTTTCTCAGTATGGTAACATAAAGTAAGCCAGTGTATCGATACTCTTAGTCCATTAGCAATGCTCAGTTATGTTAGATGCTCAGCCTTGAGTGAGTCACTGACCACCCTGTAGATAGTGCTTTCAGGAATGAAGAAGTGCTGTATATCAGGAAGTACTATGAGAATAACCAAGATGTTAAATGAGATGATGCCAAAATACTAAATACCCAAGTGGTAAACATGGCATTATACTGTGAATCTTCATAGTACAAGTTCTGTAACTTTCGTCATGCACTGCAGTTACAGCTGTGTTGTTCAAGGGTTTGCTTTAAAAGAAGATTAGACTATAATCCTTCTACTATTTTAATCCAGCAGAGAAAATCCAAGGTAGATGCTTAAAATGTTGCTAATAACTGAAGAGGAAACATGCATACAATATTAATATTTCAAATTATTTGTATTTAGGGTAATCATACATGGCTCTACATGCAGAGATGTTACACAGTTAGGGAGATTTCTATCAGAAACTCTGTGGATAATTTCAGCCTTTTCTAGAGTCTGTGAGCTAACAGATACTCATTAATAAAAGCAACCCTTGGAGAAAATAAGGCCGCAGGATAAAGAAAGATAAGTATTTTTTGCAGCCATGTGTTGGAGGGGGGCTTCCACAGGGAGCTTCTTTATTGGGGACTTTGTTTGAAGTTATGCCCCAACTTGAAAAGTTAGTAGGTTATCTTACAGATCACCGAAGCAAACAGTAACAAATTGATAGGTCGCATCCACCACAAAATTCTAAAGCTCTTGAGATTAAAAAAGCTCATTTGATAAATGTAGTGTAAAATTTCTCACTTAAAACTAATGGTACCAGGAACTGGAAGGTGTTTGCACTTCGTTTGGTGCTGCCCTTAGGTGTTTTGGAAGGGGGTATAGAATGGAGAATAAATAATAAGGTGACAAAAATTGACAATTTTTATTATGTTATACAGGAATTCAAAGATAATGGCTCACCATTTGTTGCAAAGGGTTCTTCTGAGCATGATGTAGAATTCATCTCCAGATTAGTATGCTTGAAATTCAAGTTTTGGTTTCTACAGGTAGTGAAATGTTGAAGCTCCAAATGAGAGTCAGTAGAGAGCTAGTGAATACAGGTAGAAAGCTTGCAAATTCAGATGTCTACTTTAGAATAGAGCTGAATCTCTGACTCTTCACTGAGACCCTAAACACCAGAGATGATACCTTGAGATACCTTGGAATTCTTGATTTCTACCAAAGAGGTAACCTGTCACTGTAGGGACTCATCAATCCAGGCCTATGAAGATGATCATTTTGCAAGGATAGCCATCTCCCTGAGGTTGCAGGGAGTGGGAATGAAGGTCACCGTGACCAGGGCTAACCAGGTTTCTGCCTTCTTGAAATCATTATTTAAAAAAAAAAAGAAAAATGGAGGATTTCAAGCTTGCTACTACCTTTTATTGCTGTTTTAAATCTGTCAGCAGAGTGCAAGTTGGGATTCTTGGGCAAGGGAGTGAAGACTACTCCAGTGATAAAGCAGACCTCCTAACTCTTTGGCCAACTTCATCCCTAAGGAAATAAGGATTTTTGTATCCCCTGTCCATGGAGAAGGGTACACGTAAACATGATGTCTCTCTTTGGGGTGGGTAGGCACCCTAATCCTGTATACTGAGTGTTATACCCCAGCAGGCACTGAATATTCTGAATAAAGTTGGGTCATTCTGTTTTAGTCGATCACTTTCTGCCTCGTCTTTGCCTGAGGACTATCTGAAGCAGGCAGTTTTTGTCCTCCCCTTCAGTTTTCCTGCCATGCAGCCATCTGTGAGGCCATGGAGTAGGCAGAGATGAGCCTGGATAAACTAGCCGCTAGTTTTATGGTGATCCAGTTTACTTGCATTAGCACAAGAGCAACTGTGATGTGAAGTAGGACTGTCTGATGCCAGGAGGATGAGAATGCTGCTTTTGTGTCGGTGCTGGTTCATGCTGTTTTAAAATTGCAGCCCAAGAGCTTCATTTCCACCAGTTCAAGGAAGCACTACATTTATAAACAAAATTTACAGGCTTGGGCTATAGAGGTGATACAATTAAAGAGTCTATCAAAATTTCTACAGCAAAGACCTAGTGAGAGGAATCTCCAGTTGCTGGTTAAAAAAATAAGTTTTGGACAATATTACATGCTTATTGTCTGACTCTGTAGATGCTATTTTTTTTAATTGACTTCTACAGAAAATGTAAACGTTTCATTTTTTTCAATGCTTTAAAAAATGAATAGTGTTGCTTTCTGCTCTCAGCATTAACACTATCTAAACTGCTTTGGACATTAGGCTTTAATAGCATGCTTTAAAAATTCAAACTGTTCTAGGTTTGGTCTTCGAAAAAGAGGTGGATACTATTACAGACTTTCACTTCTTGTTTGTACCATGGTTTATGCTGAGTATGTTCTGCATATGGTGTAAGTCGCATACTGCTGATGTCGAGTACAGGAGACTTTACATACGAACTCATGTTTCAGTCATGCCTCAAACACAGGGCAGAAAAAAGGCTGACCTGGAGGTGTTCACTGTCGTACAGCTATTATATTCTCAGTCAGGAGGTCCCTCCATAGAGCACATTGGTTCCTTATACGCCACCACAGTGATTTAATGAACTGATTGTTCAATGTGAGGCAATTCAGAGGGATCAAGTTTTCTGCTTCTGCAGCAAGAATGTCAAAAGCAGGTTGATGGGATATCGTAGCTAATGCTGCCTTGTCTCCAGACCTCTGCTGGCATGATGCTGCCCTAGGCTTTCACGATGAAGTTTGCCACCTAAGAGCTGTGCTGTGACAGGCACTCCAGCAGCAGGTCCAATTGCTGTGAGCAAGCAGGGGCGGTGATGGACAGCAAGCAGCGAGTTACAGCGGTGCCAGTGCTTTCTCTGCAGGCAGGCTTACTGAGGCAGAAGGCATGTTTGCTGTATCTTTCTGGTCTTTGGAAGTGTGTATGTCTTCCAGAAACCTAGGCAGTCCTGGTGTGCTCCTCCTCCTTTGCCTATGAGGGTAGGATGTGGCAAACGGTGATCAGGGAGCTGAGGGATTTCTCCAAGATCACCTGCAGGGAGGTAGGATTTGGCCCAGGATCTCCCATGGCCTGATGATCTTCCTCACCACTGAGGTATCCTCTTGACTTAAAGCCTGCCAAGATGGTTTTGTTCTTCCCCCAGGTGAAATGCCTGACCTGCTTTTGGTTTCCTCCACAGACTTTGATATTCCTTCTGGCATTTATCTCATCTTTGCCATCTTTTGCCCCTTGTAGTGACTGTTGAGCAGAATCCTCGCAGACAAGTGGAAAAATACTCAACAAGTGGCTGGAGGTGTAGAAAAAGAAATAATTCAGTTTATTCTCTCATTTCTTTAGACTGTACAGGCAGCTGGGAATCACCAGTGCTAATCACCTTTGAGTGTAAAAACCT
Organism: Gavia stellata; assembly: GCF_030936135.1. Taxonomy (NCBI): domain Eukaryota; kingdom Metazoa; phylum Chordata; class Aves; order Gaviiformes; family Gaviidae; genus Gavia; species Gavia stellata. The sequence goes on from NC_082594.1 coordinate 82,549,656, forward strand.
TGTTTTGTTGTTATGACATGAGTGTTTATTATTGAATTATACAATTCATATAGGAAACATTCTGTATTTGTTTTTCCCCTGTCTGGAGCCACCTCATCGAATTTGCACACATCTACTGTAGGTGCATACAGTGTCTCAAGTGCTAATTTCTCTCCCACTGATTATAAGAGAATCTGGAGGACTAGATCAGATATAGACATATCTATAGGTAAGTAGGACAGTTATTACCCATCATGATAGTTCCTATATGACAGGTCCTGACACCATGAATGTTTTAAGGACTCAAAGAAAGCTTTCAGGGAAATTAAATTTACCTTAAAATCCACTAATGTTATAATCCATACAAAGATGAGCCCTTAGTTTGAATACAGACAGGAATACTATTGATCATCATCACTGTCCTGGGCTCCTACAAATTATCTGATAATAGAAGTTTGATGTGCTTTATGTGGGAATTTAAATGTCACTGTACCTATTTTACAGATGGAGAAACTATAGCACAGAGGTTGTGAAACACATTTCATTAAAGTGAAAAGCGTTAAATGCACGGGTATCCCTTTATAGTCCAGATAAAATAGGTTACTTTCTACTTTATTTAGTTAACTGCAGTGTTTAGGATTCCAAATACTCTAAAGTGTAATTTGTAGTCTATAGATGTAGTTAAGCGGTCATTCTTAGATTATAGGATGGCTCCCATCTAAAAGAAGGGGACCACCCTTTCTCCCTCTGTCAAGCATATGGAGAAACAGGAGTGCTTAAGCTCAACTTTACATGAAACTGCATGAGAGAATGTTGAAAGTATTTGTTTTCTTTCCTCAGGTGCCTATTTTTTAATTCATTCCTTTGATCAGGAATGGGTTAGTTGCATTTCTCTGGGGTAATGTAGCATAGCTAACATTTGTGTGTTTCGTTAGCCATGAGTAACTGTAATTTTATTAAGATTTCTAGCATGTTCAAATATTAGACTTAAGCCCTGTCTTATGGCAAATAGCAGTGTTTGAATATGTGAACAGAAATGTTTTTCTACTCCTTGAAGATAGAGTACTTCAAGTAATTGGTAAATCAGATGATATCTAGCACTCCATTGTAACGCTCTACTTTACATGTAAATTATATTTTGAAGCACCATATCTTTTCTCAGTAGTGATTAATCCTTGAAATAAAGGGGGAGGGGGAAGTAGCTAGTTTGTTTTTAATGATGCATTCCCCCTTTGGGAAAGATTAACTATGTACAACTTTGTTGAGTTTAGCAATTTGCAATGAATTGTTGAGTTGTCCGTGGAGACCAATTCTGTTCCTTCAGAAGAGTGTTTGCCAGGTTACGTTGCACTCTTTTTTCTTAAAGGAAATAAGTTCATACTATCTAAGTAAGTTCCTTGCTATCATTTGGACTGAAATAAATCTAGCAAGTAAAACTACGCTGCAATATGTTTGATGGGTGAAGAAAAGGCAGAGAGGGAGAAGGCAACTAATTCAAAACATGGTCATATTTTGTGTGGTTTTGGTCTGCATGCCTAAATTTCGGATTGTATTCAGTGTTGTGTGCTGATTCATCTTTGCCTGTCTGTGATGTGCTCTCAGCTGATTTTTAGCATCTTTGGTTGCCCTGCCTCCTTCTCCTGCTCTTTCTCTTTTTCAGATTGTACATAGATATTAATGACTTGATTAATTTTGCTGAAAGACCTATTTGTTGCCTTCTGTACCTCTAAGTCCCACAGCAGAAAGTGGGAACGTGCGGTAACATCTGTCTTAATTCCTGCAAATGAGGGGTAAAACATCAGTGCAAAATTTGGGGGTTCCTATGGGAAACTGTGGGAGGTTCTTGCTAGCTGTATCTTTTTTGTGTATGGATTCAGTAGATGGCACCTCACAAAATGTTTCAGATCTAGTGGGGAAATACTGTTGCTTGGGAGAGCTGCTGAATCTCCCATAGTTAGGTGAGCTGTGTAAGCTACTCTCTTATTTAAGATGGTATGATTTGGCCCTTGCTTGGGATTGGGAATACTAGCAGAGAGTATTCGAGCAGTGATATGAAACAGTGTGTGTTCTCAGAGATACTGCAGCCTTTTAAAAGCTATTTGGAGGAAGAGCTTAGTGGATAATGATCAAGTGGAACAACATCTGCATATTGAATCGATTTAGCATCCATATACAGAAGTGTTACAGTCTTCCTTCGTTCTGACATATGAAACAAAAGTGTTTTGCTAGCAATGGGAGCGGGTGTTGATGTTCCTTCTCGTGCCAGGTAGTGCACCATGTGTGTGATGTGCAGCCATGTGGTGGGTTGTTTGGTTTGGTTCGTTGGGTTTTTTTGGCTAAAACTATACTGACAACTGGCATTTGACCAGGGGATGGCGACGAATAAAAATGCTCTCCCTCCCTTTTACTGAAAACTGTTGAAAATGAGTATCGTGGGTGCGGGACTGATTCATCTGCAAAGGCTTAGGCTCAAAGGCCATTAGAAGTGACAGTGTATCTTTCCACTTACTCGGAAAATATTGCAAATGAAAGTAGGCCTGCTAACCTGTTTTCATTTGCCTCGGGTTTGGCTGCAAATTTCACACCTTTGGAAGTATTCAGATGCCAAGTGAATGTGAAATAAGTAAATCAGAAGAATAAAGACAACAGACAAATAACTTTTTTTTTTTTTCCCTTCTCTCTCTTTCTCCCCCCACTCCAAAATTGCAGCCACAGGAACAAGTCTTCAGGGTGGCCTCACCCTTCAGGGACCTGGAGCTTGAACCAGGGGACACCTTATGGATGGGAGATGACGGCAAACAGAGATGGAAGAGACTACTTCATCAAGTAAGTGGGCAGTGTGAGCTGTGCAGTCTGTAGCACAGGGCTGCGGCCCTGCTCTTAATTCCATCTCCTTGGAATCCTGATTCCTGCTTCAGTCCTACACAGTTAATGTTCAACTGTTTTGATTTATTGCACAGAGATAGCTCTGACTGTACTTTACTGCGCCTTGTTTTGGTACTTGGTGATTTCATTTACCCAAGAAAATGCTGATAATATAAGGGCGTGTAATTCGTTGAGGAATTACAACAAATGTCATTAAGAAAAAAATAAAAATAAAAATGCCATGTTTAAAGAATGAGGCAAAAGGTCAGTTCTGACTGGGACTAACAATTCTCCTCCATCTCTGCCGTGTCAGCTCTTTTAGTTTGTCTCATATATTTATTATATTGGTAATGAGATAGTGTATATTTTGATCCTGTATAGTTAATATCCTAATTTGTAGATATCCTATAGTCCTTTAGCTCTGAATTTAAAGATTTGCAAAATAAATGTCAATGTGGATGATGTGATTGTAAACAAAATCAGCTTTTCTTTTTCCAGTGAAAACTGAATAGTTATTCTTTAAAATCACTTACATGGCTTGGATAAAATACAGTTTGCTGTTCTAGCAAATGTACTCTTACATGGCTTTAGAACTTCTTCACTAAGAAGAGGTGATGGTGGTGAGTTAGCAGAACCGTTGCTTGATTTTGCAGCATTAGTTGCTTTAGCTTACGTTCCATTTCAAGGCTAGCATTTTGATTCTGCTCATGTGAAGAGTTGGTATTTTTTTCATTAGTATTTCATTCTTATGTTTATTAGTCTGATTAGAAAGTCGTAGATGCTTTAAAAAGTCTTAGATGAGAATTACAATTCTTTCTTTTAACGCAAAATAAAAGGATCAGATTTATTTTAAATTGATCATTAAAAGCCCTTAATTCACTCAGGATCCTTCTTGTGCAAAACTAGAGTTGTATGGCGTAAGAATGAAGATCCCGTTAGTCTGCTTTCTCTTCCTCCCCCCTTTGCCCAGGGTGTGTGCCTTGGCTTCCTAGTTGACGCTTGCTTTTGTAGCCAAAGCAAGATTTGTAGCAGTGTGGTGTTGTGCAGACTTTCAAGATTTAGAGCGATTTCAGACCTGTCTGAATTGGAGCAAGTTGTCTGGGTTAATGAGGGCTCAAAAGCTGACTTTGAAATGTTGTTTTCTTCCTTGAACAAGTATTTGTCATGCTTTGCCTGTTTGTAAGACACTGGGTGCAGCGCTGGACAATGTGAAGCTGAATGCCCAGCACAATATAACTGTATTAGCGTAGGTTTTCTGCCTGAAGTAATTAGGCTTGTCAAGAAGCATAGGTGAGCCTCCAAAGTACTGTGCAGTTGTGACTCTGCTGCTTCTGTTAGTCTAGTTAGTGAAGGGACCCGCACACCTTGGGTGTCCATTTTTTCTGCAGACTGGCGGTATGTTCTCCTCTGCATGACTGAGATTCGTTGGAACAATTAATGTCCTGCTTCTGAGGACAGACATCACTTTTGATTCCTCCTCTTTTCTCACTGGTCACATAATGGGATGCTGCACTTGTTGTGTAGCTATAAACAGCTGCGGCTTGCAGAATGCAGTGCATTAGTCCTCATTAATTTTGCAATTTGGGAATGTTTTCTAAGTCTCAGTAGCTAATGATTATTTTGTTTATTTTTTGGATTGCCTTTTAGTACCTTAAAGTGCCATATCCCTCTCTTAAATGCAGAAAACTGCATCCAGGAACAAAAATCCGTAACAGGCAGTGCCAAATTATGCCTTAAGTAATGTTAGCCTTGTTGTCGTTGTTGTGGTGGTGTTGTGTTTTGGTTTTTTTCCATGCTCTTATAAGGCACTTGCTCTCCGTTCTCTTTGGGGCCCTGGTCTTTCTTCCATTTTTCTCTGCATGTGGATAACAGACTATGTGGAAAAAAAATAAACTGCTTTAAGGGGTGGAGAGAATGAGACCTCTGAGGAAGGTGGTCTGCAGAAGCCTTTGATATTTTGTGCCGGACTTTCTTACCCACTGATATCTCTGAGCAGTCTTAGGTGCAAGTTGAACAATGATATGTATGCACACCTTGCATAAGTTATAGTACATATTCTTGTATCAAATGTTTTAAAGCAACGGCATTGGCTGTAACACGTGCATCAGCCATGTCTCCAGAGCAGTCATGCATCTTACGTGAAATGACAGTCCCCTGGGGTGCTTTAAAAGCCAGTAACTTCAGAAACTGAACAAAACCAGGAAACCATTTGGAACTGTGTACTGCTATACCGAATCACCAACTATCCACCGTTACTCATGAACATCAGCCCTGGTAGCTACTGTGATATGACTTGGTGGTTACATGACATACATCTTCTTTTTAGAAGAAAGACCAAAGACTGAATACACCTAGCGACTTTGCCAGCAATTCCTCTGTGGAGGTATATAGTACCTGTCCTAACAGTGCCTGTTATTTGTCCAAGGAAAAACCCTCTCTGGCTTTCAAAATGACTGCTTTTGCAAATACTACATGAAACTACATAAATGAAAACACTATTTAATTTTCTCTCCTCCATTTTTCACCCCTGGATTTTAGGAATGAAATCGTGAGATGGTTGTTGACAGTTATGTCAGGAAAGGCAGGAGAAATCAACGAGACAGCATTTCATATTGTCTCCAAGGCTTTTTATAACCATACAGTTTAGCAAATTGCATCACATTGAAGGAGAAAAAGCAATTCAAATCCTTCTCTTGGTTTTGATTAAAGATGTATAAACCAGGTATTATCACAATGAAATATGCACATGAGTTCTGTAGAAGCAAATAACATAATTCATAGCAACATCAACTGCTTTTTAGTTAAATAATTTACTTAGTGTCATATGTACATATCCATCCAACAGCAAGCAGACATACTGTAATTTTGAAATTGTGGGAGGAATAGAGAATCCAGGAGACTCTTCTGGTGAAATGAAAAGTAATTATATAGTGTTGGTGCAAAGCTTTAAGGCGTGAATGGCAAGAGATGTTTATTCTTTCTGCTGAAGCAAATTTGGGTTCTTTCAAATCTCTGAAAGCCCCTATGGCCTGAGCTAATCAGGGGCAGCTTCCATTGCCAGGCAGTACTTCTGTAAAAGTGCGAGAAGAGCCTTTTATCAAAATATTCTGAGATGTCGCTATCAATTCATTATCTCTTCTGTACAGATTGCACAACTAGGGTCATTCTGCAAACCTCTAAAATACTTTTTCTTAAGTTTAGGCCATGGTAAATTAAAGTTTCAGAACTTCACCCATTCCCTTTTAACTTGCCACTTTTACTTGAAATAGCTTTATGAGATAAGTAATACATTTCAGTATGGGAGGACGGCAGTCATCTAGTATTCTTCCAGCGTGTTTCTGTACTGCAGAAGCTGTATTAAGCAGGACCTTTAATATGAGATAGTTTGCAGTGTGTATTTAACCATTTTAAAAGGCCTATTTTCTTTGCATTTTTTCTGTATGCTGTGTAGTGTGTGTAATGCTAATTTGAATACAACCGTGACACTTATTAAAAATGTATTTGGTGTGAGCGTAGCGTTTCAGGGAGATGGCATGCAAAGCAGGAAGGTTTTGGCTGATGTTGTCCACAAAGGGTTTAGCTTCATGGCAATCTCGGCTCGCCTAAGTTCCCACTCCTGCGATCTTACTGAATTTTGGACCTGTACATTTTCGCACTTTGCCTTGTGTCAGTCTTGCTGCTTGTCAGACCTGGAGGGGAGTTGATAGAGGGAAATAAACTGGCAAAAGCTAATAAAAAAAGTCAGTCTACAGAGAAAGCTATGAATTTTATGTCAGTTTAGCTCCCTGAGCCAGTCCTTCGCATGGTCCAATAGAGTTGCAGACTAGTTTAGTACTGAAGAAACCTCTGGAAGTTAGCTAGTCCGACCTCCTGCTCAGAGCACAGCTAATGCCAGGTGATGAGCAGCATTGCTGACACACTGAAATATCTGACTGATGTGGGAGCAGGGTTGCACCAGACTTGTGTTGGCTTAAGCTGCCTGACAGCTGCATTCTAAGGTGCAAGTTAAAGTAACGTTTGCTGCAGTGAAAAGTCATACCCTTTTAATTCCTATTCTGACTTAATTCCAAAGCTATTAGGTACTTTGGTATTTTTGTGGATCTGGCTTCTGTCATTCAAATAAAGAGCAGAGACTGTGAAATAAGATTAACTGAAAGAAAGTGTAGCCCTTCCAATGTGGACTCAAAGCAACAGTGGTCCCAGTAAGGTGTAGTCAGTTATTACACTCCTAAAATAATTTCTCAGATGGGTCTGTTAGGTCAGCTTATTGCCATATCCCTGTTTGCAACTGATCATGTTTACTTCAACTCTTGCTGTTGCCTCAGAGAGAATGACAGGGTCTGACTGTGCTACCAGTCCAGTTTGCTCCCTATTTCACTCCAAGGATCCTGACCATCTGTACTTCGTGCATATTAGCTTATTTCTGTGCTCCAGTCTGGAACAAACTGAGCAAACAGCTGGGACCCCAGGCAAGAAATAAAAGGAAGCACACCCAGAGATCAAAGCCTGCAGCATTATGGCTTGGCTTGAAACCACAGGTCAGTCCCCAGAGTGCGCAGCAGAGCTGGGAGAGACCTACTTGTCAGAAGTCTTTCCGAATCTTGTCATGTTAGTATGATATGGTTGCTACACCGGTTGAAACATGTCACAACATGTTTTGGTATCTTGAGCGCCTGCTGCTGTTTTCAGCTGGTGCTTTTGTATTTAGTAACACTAAATTCTTCCAGACTTCTTCCAGGTCTATCTGGCAAACTTAATTCTTTTTTCATCTAAGGTATGTTATTCTGCATATAATATCAGCTCCATGATTTTTGGCTTGTGAAATCGTTACATTTTTGTTATCCTTGCTTGGCTTAGTAGCTATGCTATTCCCGAAATATTAAATTCTTGAATGTCAGCTTTTGACCCACACATAAAATCTAGGTAATGTGTTTGTGTTCTTCGGTAGCTAGTGCAGCTCACAACATCCTAAATTCTCAAAGCATACCCAGTACAGTATTTCTTTACAATACAGCAATGCCATGATATTCTTCTATACTCAAAAACTTACCTAAATTTTCTTTAGTAGTCTTCATCTTATTCTTTCAGTGCTTGCTGTGCTTAGAAGAGGAAACTCATTCATGTTTTCTGAAAGGTGGAGTTCCTCTATGTGTGTTGTGTGCATCCTGTCTGGCCTGCAAGGTACTCCTTGTATACCCAGTTCTCATAGCTAGCCAGCCGTGTGGAATGACAGAACACAATCATTGATGATATTAATGGCATATCAATCAAGCATCCTGCTTATTAAGGGCCACTAATTTATACCAGACGCAAAACTGAGGCGCATAGCCTGCTAATCAGTTTACTTCAAAATAAATAAGCACAGAAGAGGATCAGACCATTCAGCTTTTTTTTTTTTAATTTATTTTTATTTTTATTTCTCTTGTTATGTCTAGCCCTACCCCAACCTTCTTGTCCATATGTTCTGCAGGTTGTACACGCCTATTGATAAGTTTAGTCCTTTCTCAGGATATTTCTCTGGGGTTTGCTCTGTTGGAAGGTTCGGAAACCAATCAAAGGATATAAAATATAGTGAAAGCCTTGATTGTTGTTACAGTGTTGTTCATCTTCCTGGGCTTTGAAAAGACTGCTATTATTTGTACCTTAAGTCTACCTTAGTACATAAGGCCGTAATGAAAGTTTGAAGCCACAGGAGCCACCTTTTGCCCTGTAGGTATGATGTTATATAGCACTTCAGTGAACGCATTACATTCCTTCATCTCTAAGTACAGAAGCAATGTTGACTCGATTCACTGAAGGATTTATGTGGCATTCGCAAAAATATGAGCAACACCACCGCTGCTGCTCCATCCTCCGTCAGCCAGCGTGAGATCTCTTGCGCTTATGCAGGGTGTCGAAAAGAGGGTTCGTTTCCTTCTCCTTCCAATTCAGGTTAAGGATGTGAATGGAGGCAGTCTGTGTGCCAGGATAATGCCTCAAGCCAAAGGCTGACTGTGGTGTGCCTCTTTGGGCACCTCCACTCCCAGGTGAGACGCCGAGGGAACAGGCAGTGGAATCACGCTTTCTGGCCCACTTACTCCCACGTCCCTAAAAGGGACATCCAATGAGATTGAATGGCAGGCAGTTTAACAATGATAAAAATAGTGCAACCTATATAATTAGCAAATATAACTCTCAGCTACAGGTTACAGTAAAGCCTAAAATGCTTCATAGGATTCAAATGTACATTTGCGATGTACATTTATAATGAGATTTCCACTATTAAATTACATAGGATTAAAAAAAATTAGAGCAGATATAAAATCTTATGTTTCAGACAAGCGGGTGAGTCAGCTGCTGACTGCCTAGGGCTAGGACGAAACTTCCTGTATTAATCAGGTTATTCTATAATTACAAGGTTTCTTGCACCTTCCTCTGAAGCGGGTACTCAGCGCTGTCAGAGAAAGGATACTGGACCAGGCGGACAACAGGTCTGATTGGTATGGTGATTCTTGTTTTTTCTCTCTCTTTCTTTTTTTTTAAATTCCCTTGTCACTAATACGGACTGTTGATATGAATGGTGTGCTATTAGAGAAAGAGTGCTACTATGCTCCTTTCAGACTGCATACAAATTTGCTTTCTGTTGCTAAGGGTTTGACCTGCTCAAGGACAGGATGGTATGGTGGAAGGGGGAGTGGAGCTAGAAGAGACGAGCAGCAGCAGGGACGCACAAACACAAGTGACTGTTTAAAGCAAACCTGAATAATTAGAGAGGAGAAGAAGGAAAATTATATAGCAACCTGTTTGTGACAGTGGTCTGCCTAGAGACAACTCAGGCATATGGTAAAAAAGAAAGTATTGCTAAATCAGCTCAATCTCCTGAAAAGAGAAGATGATTTAACAATTTTCCTTCCTTCACAGAGAACTGTTGCTCTAGCCATAAATATGGCAGGCATAAATACGACAGGCAAAATGATGTTAGTATTGACTGGAATAAATCATTGTTATAATGGAGGGAATAATAGCAAGGGAATGCTGGTTAGTGGGGTTATTTTATTTTAACTAGAGCATGGAAAAATGGAGAGTTCATTGCATTGTAAGGCAGCTGTACCTAAGCTAGTTGGTGTGCAGTAATTCAGGAGTTACCACAGCAGCATGGCTCCTTCCCTATCTGCTGGCATCCCCTATCTGAGTTCTTTCTGCACACATGTGCATCCATGATGTGTTGAACCAGGAGGATTCCTCACACTGGAAAGGTGAGGGGAGTTATACAAGAAGGTATGCATGTGGGTCAGACTACTCAGAAGAGAAGAAGCTTTTGCTCAGTCATTAGCCTTGGCTTGCCTGGGTGTAATTGTACCCAAGTGGAGTACAGGGAATCACGTACTTTGGGCTTCTGCTACAACAAAGCCAGTGTTTCTGATCTAGTCCCCGGTGTTTTCTCCAAACACAAACCAGATGGGGACACTGTGAAATTCAGAGAAGTATTGCATCCTGAAAACTGTTATTCTTGTGTGTTTGAAGGTGAATTAGGAAGCAGAATAACATTTCTGGAGCAGAAGCTGTATAGAAAAAAAAAAATCAAGGTATCCTAATCCAGGGTCACAATATGCAGAGGTGAGAAGATGAAATCCTCATTATTCTTGGAGTTCACATGCTTCTGGGTAGATGTTTCGCATGGCATGACAGCATCTCATCTGTGCATTACAGCATGTAAATGCATCTGTAGAAGCATTGCTTCGGTACACCAAGCTACCCTTCCTGGGAGTGTAAAACAAATTAATTCTTGTAAACAGTTTGTGTGAGAATGATAGCCCTAGCCAGTCTGCTTTTTTAAACATCTCTCTTGTAAAGAGTGCGGTCCCTACAGAATAGGGATTAAAAGCGTCAAGTTCCAGTTCTGCAAAGCCGTGCAGGTAGTCGGGAGAGTGGTCGTGGTTTGTAAGAAGCTGTAAGTCTTATCCTGGGTCACGTGCTGGTATCCCCAATGGTGCAAACACAGAGGCTCTGCATATGAAATAGAACCAGGCTAGTTGATAGTCCTTAAAAATGAAGAGGGGAAAACAGCCCCTGAAACATCAAAAAGGTGGAGTAATCCTGCAGGCTGTACACAGGGGCCTTAGTGGCCACAAGCTTGAAAAAATAAATAAGGCAAAGCTGTCTGATACTCTGTGATGGAACTGGGACCTTTCACAGGAAAGGCTAGGTGGAAATTTCCCCCAGAGCTTCAGTTACGACATTAAGTAAAAAACGTGCTGGAGCTGGGTTGTAGAGTAGAAAGAAGGAGTTAGAATTAGCACAATATATTGCTGCTGTTTAAATAGCACAGTTGAAGTACACCAGTTCATCACAGTGTATGTACAGAATTTAAAACAAGTTATCTAATGCGTTATGTCGTGCCAGGAAACACCATATTGATGATGCCTTTCCAGCGGTCATTCATATAATAAGGAACTGCACGCTGAGCTATATGAAAGCCAGCACTGAAGAAGCTGTGTTTATCCTTTTGGCTCCATTATATTTACAGTTTTCTATAAAGAAAATGAAGTATAAGCCTACTGTAAAAGGTTCTTATCTGCATTGTTATTGTAGAACAGCAAGGTAATTTGTTTTAGAAAGACAAGATGATACTACCAACAAAAGCTTACTGAATTTTAATTCTCATTTAGGTTTTAATTGCCCTTCTTACAATAAAGTACTGCTTAATTATACTCGAAATGCTCAGCCTCCAAATATAATGCTAAAAATCCTCGTATTATGTATGTTGTCATATATGTGTAAGATTAAAGTGAAGAAATAGTTTAGCTGAACTCAAATTAATCTAGTCACTGACAACAATGTGACTCACTGCAATATTTTGAAAGCCATTTATCCAATGTTCACTAGGATTGTGTGCCGTTCCACAGAAAAACTTCAATTTAAAATAAACCAATCAAACTCTGTGGCTGTGCAATTAAATATCACCATGGTAACAGGGATTAAGTACACAAGGTAAAGACCTGCTGACAGTGCAGAGATTATTTCAAGTTTCTTACTCGTCCAGCAGTAGCCAAATGAATTTACATTTTATGTATCGATATTGGGAGACATAAAATGAAAGAGATTGAGGTACTTGTGTGGCATCTTGGGACTTCAGAGGATGTTTTCCTGACGGGGGAAATAATTAGCTGGAATTACAAATAGGAACTCAGCAGACAGATACGAATAAGTATTTGCTCATGGGATTTATTTAGCGTTTCATAATTAAAACCTGGAGAGGCATATTATTTAGGATACGAATAGCATGGAAAAACTTTGCCATAGTTTAAGAAATTGAACAGAGTAATAATGCCATTTTGCTTTTAATTTTTAAGCAAACGTAGGTTCTCTTAGGAAAGATGATTATTTACAGCTTTGCTATAAAGTAACACTTCTAATGTGTGATGCACGTATAAAGTTACAGCGCAGATAGACATACTGGTATTCAGTGAAGACATAGGATGATGCTTTTATCAATTCTAACATATTTCTGCTTGTCTCGGGCTCTATTCCTAGCTTTTTCGTGTGTATTCATGAAAAATACTGGAGACGCAAATCTGCTGGCACGTGGAGTTTTCAGCTTTTAGTGTTGTGGTTTAGGGTTGGTTTGTTTTTCTTTTTTCAGATTGGCTTTTGATTCAGTTGTAGGGGAACTCTTCTGATCATGGTAGTATGGTCTCTTACTGCTGCATAAAGCTGAAATACCTGCTCTAAATTGGGAGCCTTAATCCCTATCTTTGGTTTATCAGCAAGTGTTCAGTGTGATCGGGGGATGTTGTAGTCATGGGCTCTTCTGCCCAGGAAATGTTTGACAATGGTTTTGGGCTGTGCTGATTTTTCGATGAGATCAAGTTTATGAGGATGTCTTCTGTCACTCTTTTCTGTCAACCTGTGAGATGTGGAAGTGAGCTGCCTTCAATGTGCAAGTGATCTGCAGCTGTTCATCCTGTATTAGGCAGATGTAGACTCTAGTGCCTCTGCTTTCTGAATATTCAGTCAATATTTTGAGCTCACAAGATGTTGAGATCAAGGTGTATGCTTCCCACCAGTGCTTACTGGTCTGAGGTTGGTCTTGGGATCATGCTGTTCTCATTCTTTGTGGTAGGATGGACTTTCTACCCTTGCAGAGCAGATCTGCTGCTTGGAAAATGTTTTAAGAGTCCTGGTGGTAGATGGGCCCATAACTGCTCCTTTTCTGCGGGAATCAGAACTTGCCAAACCTGTTAGAGTGCATTTTGGTGTCTGGTTTTGATTATGGGAGTCTATATAATCTTTGATGTCTTTGGTTCCCTATTCATTTCAAGCGTAAGCTTAGGTCTCTGTGCATAAACAGACAGGTTTCTTTAGCTCTGCTCCTATGAAAAGACGTTGCTTCAATTTTACTAGTTGTCTGACATCCAGTTTTGTTGGCTTTGAGTTAAAATGTCTTTCCTTGCATGCTGAGATGCAGTTTGTTTTTTCACATCTTGGGATGAAAAGCCTTTGTTAAAGATCCATGATAAATACTGCAGTTATATCCAAAATTCATTGCATCTGTCGAGTTCTTAAAGGTGGAGATGAATACCGAGCACGTTTTATAGGAATGAGTGTAGAAAGTATCTGTTTATGGTGGCACTCTTTCGTCATACACAAATGCAGAAACCCTGTTAAAGTTAGCTCCTGGCATAAGCATCCCGCAAATGTCAAGGAAGAAGTAGTGAAATATTGATGAAACATAAAGTAAAATCAGAAGGTCATGGATATATGGGAGAAGTTTCTTAAGAAATGGCTTATGAGATACAGGAGACAGTTTCTTGGGAGTGCTGTATTAGATAATGCTGTCCCTGGGCTTGATCAGGTGGGAACAACAGAGTTTTACCTGGAGTCTAAAGAGGTACTTCATGTTTCTCTTCCTGCTTATAATCCTTTTTGTACAGCGTTTTCTTTTTGCTGCTATTTTTATTGTTTTTGTTTAATCCAGTTAGTGCCTTGAGCTGGACAGCAGAGACTTGGCAAAAAGCCATACTGATAAAAGACATTTTGGTTTGGGCCACGAGGGGCTGATTCTGGCAGCTCATAATAATGACATTTAGAGATTTTGTTGCATGATTCCTGTTGCCGGCATCCTATTAAAATGCAGTTCCACCATTTTAACAGCGTACTAGGGAATGGTGAGCTAATGATCCTCCTTTGAACAGGAAACCATAAAAAGATTAGCTCAACATCGGTGTTGCACACTGAAAAGTCGCAACTTTCCAGTCAGGAATCTTTTTAGTTAAATCATACGTATAAAAAATAGGGGGTTCCATGCCTTTGGATACGGGCCAGGATTGTGGCTACGTCTTGAAAAGGGCTTGGTTCCCCAGAGTGTCACACTGTGACTAGCCAGAAGTTTCCAAAATGCATTGAACGATGCCCGGTCAGAGGAATCTAAACATCAGCATCCTCAAACTCCGTTTCAAAACAGTCCTGTTAGTTTCCCGACTAGAATTAATTAAAGCAAGTGCAAGCTAATGGGCAGATCACAGGACCAGCTGCTTTCATGGTGTGAGCCTTCAGGAATACCGTTCCTGAAGGAGGAACCCTGTCACCTGAACATAACGTGTAACAGCTGCACAGCTGCTTTCTCAGCCTTGCCTCTGTGACTTGCATAGGCAATTGAGCCCTGCGCCCAAAGCCTGGACGCCGTTAGAAGAGTGACAGGACGAGGCTTTCTGTAGAGCTGCTCGGAGCGGGAAGCTTGGTTGGGTTGGCTTGTTCCTTTTCTATAGGCTGCTTCTTCGGCAAGCTATACTCCGAGTCAGCTGGCATTTCTCCGACATCCTTAGAGAGAAAGGATGTCAGGACTCCACACGCCTAGGACCTGGCAGCCTAAAACAAGTGAGCCAGGTAGTGCTTAGCTTACTGTTACTGTTACTTGATTTTGTGCTCAAATTTAAAGAATTGACCAGCTGAACCTCCAGACAAGTTTTCTCAAAGAATCATGGCTTTGGTCGTTGTTTTTTTTTTTTGTTGTTTCTTTGTTTTTATGCTACAGGAGCACATGAAGTCTGCCACATAAAATTGGGATCCTCATGTGTTTGGTGGTTATATTTTAATTAGCACATGCTAGAAAGAGACTGACTTTATCCTCATTTGTGATAGCAATGCTGAAGTATGGTAAGATTAAGTGAACTTTTCAAGGAGGGATTTACTTCCACCCTCTCCTCCCCAAATCTGTGTCAAAACTTAAGAATTACATGCAAATTGTTTTCATAACTACCGCTCAGTGACAAATTAAAAAGCTAAGCAATCCACATGTTGCCAGGCTAAGTGTCGTGCCATATTTGAAAGTCATAATGGTGCTTTCCTATAAATACTAATGATAGAAAAGTGTTTTTCTGTAGAGGCTTTGGCTAGATTTACCTAGAATACAGCACAAAAGTATGCGCTACATGGAAGAGAAACCAATAGGCATTCCCTACTGAGCTTTTAAGTTACTTGGACTGCCTGCCATTCTCAGGCTATCATAAAGCTCAGCATGGACTATCTGAAAATTTATTTGGCTTCTCAAGCAGGTTTTACAACTCAGGCTGATCTCTCTGCTACAACAGCTAAGCTGCTACTGGCATCTGAATTTGCTACTTTAAAATTACTTTTCTATATCTGTGCAAGACAGCAGTGCAGGTGGTCTAATGGCTACATTATAGACAGGCTTCCACTTTCAATAAATCTGAAAACTCTGTTTTTACTGGAGACCTAAATGTGGTTGAGACTAAGAGGGATTCTCAGGGAAGAAACTCAGAGGGAGAGGAGAGCGAGGCAGAGAAAGCTAGGAGTGTTTCATTCCTTATGAAAGTACCAGTTTCGAAATTCAGCATGATGGCATAGAGTTGTGTGTGAGTATGAGAGAGAGATACACACACACACACACATATATGTGTATATATTTATACACACAAATACATATATCTCCTCCATTTGTACAATGATTCTTGCTGATAATAAGAACTGTAAAAAGTGTGTTACATTTTTAAAGAAGACAGTTTTAATCATCTGGGTTTATATTCTGGTTTATAAAGTCTCAAGTACTACAGTGATGTGCATGCACCTGAAAACTGGAGGAAGAGAGGCAGAATTAGCTGAATAACCACATCAGTAAAGACATTGCAAAAAAGCAGCAAATGTGTAAGAAAAGGTTAAAAGGGCTGACCAACACAGAAGGCTTCTTGTGAAGCAGAAAATAGAGGGCTGAACTAAGATTTGCACAAATTCAGCCCAAGTTCCTTCTTAAAAAAAAATTAAAAAACCTTGCAAGTGGCTCTTTATCCATATAATGGATAAGCAAGGGAGGAATGGGGGATTCTGTGTAGAGAACATATGTGAATACAGTAAAATTTAAAGCCACGATTGAGGATTAATAAAATCTTCCCAGTTATCTAGAAATATGCGTTCAAAATGATTGAGGAGAGGAATCTTGATTTATTAGCTGAATTGCTGAGAGACATCCAAGTGTTGTCATTTGGGTATGTCAATGGCAAATGCCATTGTGGAAATAGGGAAGTATTATTAATTGTGGCTAGACATGTTTCATGCATTCAAACTGTAACAAATGCAGAAAATGCTGTTAGGATGATTAGGGGAGGGAAAAAAGTCATTATATGAGGGGAGACTAGAAGACGTAGACTTGTCTAATACAGCAAAACTAAGATCAAGAGGGAATAAACACCAGGAATAAATGAGAACTGTTAAAAAATAATTTGTGGCGAATAACTAAAGGGACTATACATTTAGATTGCAAGGGAGAAGACCCTTAAACATTAGAGCAGTGGAGTTTAATCCCAAGTTTTCAATTATAGGCCTGGATTAAATAATCCAAAATGGATTTGCGCTGATCATTGGTAAATATTTAAAGGAGGTTATATTATACAGTTTATATGGTACAGTGTAAAATAGCAAGGGATTGGAGATGATGGCGAATCAGATCCCTTCCGTTCCTATTTTCCTGTGAGTCAAGTGGCACTTTATTTGTTTCTTCAGCATGTAGAACATGAAATCTGAGCAACATGTTTGCAAACCAGACTTTAATCCATTGCATACCCTTGGAACCTTTTGCAGATATTAATGGAACACATTTAATTATCTCTGTTAGATAGATTACTCAAGGCAATTTAGATTACCACATAAAAAGTGGAATAAAGATCAGTGTTTTTAGTAAGCGCATGGGTAATAAAAGTATTTAAATGGAATGATAGTCAGGGAGATGATACGATTTGACCAGGCTTTTAGATAACTGTGTAAACGCTCTCTTCTAAATGCTGTCACAGAATGGTGAATTATAACTCTATTTAAAAAATGCTTTCATTGAAAGATAGGAGAGGAAATGTTTTTCCTTAAGTGTTTATACATAGTATCAACAAAATGTTTTTCTTTTTCTGGAAAATGGATGTTATCATCAGTCTTATTAAAGTGAAAAACACTGAAGTGGGCTGCAAATACAAGGACAAGTTCAATGAATCAGCACTATTTCTTGCTGGCACTTTTGAGTTTTATACTGTTGTCTGATAATAACTGGGATGAGTTATTAATTTCATCAGGATTTGTTGGCTGTCATCTTCTGCCCACCTTTATAAAAAAGTAATTGCTAGTGTCTATCATTTTTTTTTTTTAAGTGCCATTTAGGGAGTCTAGTTGCTTGTGTGAACTTCTCCATAACTATGTTAAATGTATTAAATGATGTAAGGGCTGTGACTTTTTTGAGTAAGTAGAATTTTAGTGCCAATAAGGTAAGTGGTAGTGCTTTGGAAATGTGCTAGTACGACAGCTCTTCCGAGACTCAAAAAACAGCAATTTTAATTCATTTGGTATGTATATGGCACAAGTTGCCAAAGCCTCCATAGTTCAGGAATCCTGTGTAATGATAAAGTTCTTCTTTCATCTAACACTACAAGTTACCTTCAAACAGGTTGTTGGTTTTGGTTTTTGGTGGGTTTGTTTGTTTGTTTTGAAGACTGATGCCCATCAACAACTTGGGATATTGCAGCACAGGCCCTACAATACATACCACAACTACCCAAGGAAGAGCTGCACTTAGAGCACATTTCAAGGAAGTATAGATGTAAAGTGGTGTCAAACAAGTGATGGTATTGGAGCAAGACAACAGGCTACATATGGTTGGTATGCTCTGGTATATATTTTACATGCTGCACCAGACCTCCTTTCTAATTGGGCCAATGTCTTCTTTCCCTCCGTATCCTAATGTATGGAATACTAATGCTCTTTATGAGTTCTCAGTCCTTTTTATTCTTATCCCATATATTTTCTGTGTTATTGTTTCAATTAAAGTAGCACGGCTGAAATAATGCTAGTCAAATGTAGAAGATGCTTTAAGAGAGGACAAGTTGGTGGCCCTCTAGACCAAAGGGGATTCCTCCCATCCCAGTCAGTAGCACCAGGCTGCTGCAGTTCCCCATCCCCAGGTCCAGCTCACAGTGAGGCAGAGCATGCAGTCCCCATGCGTGCACGCATACATGCCCTGTACAGATACAGCCAACCACCAGAGTCACACATACAGGCAACCACTGCCTTTACGGGCACCACATCAACACAGACAACACACATATAAACATGAGCAGTACAAATGGCCTGATCCTGTTCTTATGCATCAGCAAATCAGGGTGCTTGCTATTGTGCATGTGTATGCATGGCCCACACAACCTCCCCATATATGTGCAGAAATGGGTCTCCCCAGTAGCTGATTCACACCTATGGTCTTCCCCACAGCAGACTCTTGGCCCTGGTCTCTCCAGTGTTGCACCCCTGATTACTTTTCCCCATTGGTTCCACTTCTGTGACATCTGTACCTAAATTTGGTGTTTGTGACACCATGACCTAGATACCATCAGCCTTACATAGTAAGACCAGTACAGTCCCCTCGGCACTGCTGGCCTTGCAGGTTCAACTCCCCAGGGGTTGGCAGGGCTCCCCTCCAACATGGTCATCTTTCACATGGCTCTTCCTCACCTGCCCATGAAACCCAGCCAGCCCTCACAGTGCTCTCTGTAACTTTTGGCACTTCTCACTCTGCTGTGTTTGCAGCCAGCTGTTTCTCTTGACATGCCCAGTAGTTTTTCATGGTCGATTAGCTGAACCTCAATCTCGCTGCCCATTAAAAAAAGAAAATAAAAATGATCCATTATGAGAACTGAAGTTACTGTGTTTACTGTGTAGTCCCAGGAGGTGTCAATTCCAATTCTGTCAATAACCATCAAACTCTGGGGAAAGAAAAGGTGGCACAGTATGTCATAAGTTAGAAGAAAGGTTCTGGTCTCCTTTTTTCAGTGACGTTTGGATTCTAATTTTGCATTATAACGATTGTATTTGAATCCTTTCTAACAGTACTTCAGGAGCTCTAATATTTTTATTTATATGTGCTTTCTCTCCAGCAAATGAAGATTGCTATCTAAGCCAGATAGTGTAGATTTTTTTAAAAGCTATACTGCTTTATGCATGTTACAAAATCTCAGAAAAACTGGAGTGAAGTTACCAGGCTCTGCTTGGTCTCATTCCCTTTACAAGGGCTGCCGAATACCTCTCACCTGCAGACCCTTTTTAGCTATTTGTATCTTTACCATGCTTTCCTTGACCAAGCTGAAATTTTTTTGTTCCCCTTGCTTTTCTGAGACCTAATTGGTATTTTGAAAAACATCATCCCTTTCCTGGAAAAACAGAACTTGTTTTGCCAAAGGTCATTACAAAGCTTGGTTCCTAGTCTTTGAGACAGATGTTTGAAAAGTGATGTCACTTCTGATGTTGCTGTGAAGTTCACCCATGATAAGAGCCTTCTGAAAATTTTAGAAATTGCCATGCTGAATAGAATGTGGAAACTGAAATCTCCAAAAGAGCATCCACACAGCGAGTCCAAAAGTTGCATGGGTAAAAAGAAGTACGCCAATAATGACTGCTAGGCATCAGAATGGAGAGCTGACAAGGAAGCTAGGGAAGTGTAGGGACAACACAGTTTGAGGATAACTAGTGTGAATGGCAACACTTGGATTACCTGAGTACAAGACAGTCATTAGGAAACAGGAGAGGAGGAGGATTAGGTGGAGAAGAGTTGATCTGACGAGGAGTTGGAATGTGGAAAGATGGAGGACAGAGGAAGTAGCAAATGACATCTGTAATTTTTTTGTAACACAGTGGCATTGACTCATGATCTGGCTATGACTTGTAATAATCCTTGCTACAGCTCTGCAGAATTTCTTTTCTTAAATGTTCGTCTGGATGCTGTCTGGTTTTATTATAAATTCTTTGCTTATAAATCCTCTCTATTTATGTCTGTCAGATGGATAGGGGCATTAGGTCTGCAACATAAATGTTAATATTTTACCTTGTCAAATGCTCAAAACACATAGCCATGTGTTATAAGCAGATATATAGTCTACATTATTAACACATTATGAGAGCTCAGGAGTGGCATGAGATGAGTTAAATATTGCAATTCTTGGTAACTGAATCAAAATTTGTTTTATAAAATGATATTATTTAGCTGTCCTGAAATGTGCCTGTTAGTAGTTAGTTCTAAAGTATTCATTTCATGCTGTGTTGCTACCTTTCACAGAGGTGTTATTAATATTTTAATTAGGTATACCACTGCCACTAGCGATACAAGGTCACAGGATGTATACAACAATACAACTCTCCTGCACAGACTACATTTGTGTTGTATGTTACCATAGACGTTTAATTATAATTGTATAAAATCTGTTGTTGAATTTAGATATCAGTTATCATCATAGCAAATAAAGAGCCGGATTCTCTGCCATAAGTCAGCTTAGCTTCGTTAATGTCAACAGAGTCCCACTGATTTACACCAACAGAGATGACACAAAAACGCTTGTTATATTTTACTGCCTCTCCCATGAGTTGCGCTATTGCAGTGTTTCATGACTCCTAGGATAACAGTTGATTTTTTTTTTTCCCCTCCATCTTTTCCTCTCTTTGCTTTCATTGTTTTGTCAGCCACTTGAGCTTGAAAATATCCTTCCCCAGTTTAAGTGCACAAAAGGGTTTCGTGTTGTGATTTTTTTCCATAGCTATCACCGAGGCATTTTAATTTTTACTTTTTAATCAGAGATAATAGTCAAAGTGTGTTTTGGGCTTTTGTGAATGGTAAGCTGGCTGCCTGTAGCCTTTCTGGCTTTGTTCTGCAATCAACCACACTTAAATGTTTATGGCTGTGAATGGATGTCCTTTCAGCCCTATAGTAGAACCCAAACTGCAAATAATTGAGCACCTATTTTGCTTGATTAGTCCTGCTGAGTTCATTATGGGGACATTGATGCACTTCGCTTAGCTAAGTGTGTTATGGGGTCATTTTGCTGGATCAGGGTCTCAGTTGTGACTCGTGAAGAAAAAAGACCTGGTCAAAAACCAGGGATCTGGCTGCACTGCAGTCACGGCAGTAGCTGCTGTGAGTCCTGTGGTCAGAGTATCCCACTCAGCCTTAACTGAGCTGGCTCGGGTACCAGTACAAATCTTGCTATGGCAGCACCAAGTTTAGGATGATGTGAAGCTGGGCAGATTAAACCTGTGCTGCGCTGTGGTCTGCAATGCAGCAGCCGGGCTTCCCATGGCACCGGAGCAGACTGCCTGAAAACTGAATAGGTTTCAGGCTTCTCACAGCTCACTACTCAGGTCTTCACTTCTACAGAGAGTTGTCCTTAATGATGAGCTCAAATTTTTAGCCTGACCTATCTTCTGATGGAAATACTCTCTAGGGATGCAGTGGTCTTTTCTGCATGGGAGAGTCTCATATATTTTGTTACAGTTAACAGGCTCCTCGAGAACTTGCAGCTATAGTCTGTGAATAATTGTTTTTTCAGCTTGGTTGCTATTTTGGATCAAACAAAATATAATGTGCATTACTGTTTCTTCCCTATCTGGTTGTTCTCTGACTGGAACAAAAGTACTCCAAAACTCACTTTCTTCTACACAAAATAGCCCATTCAGAGCTAAAGTCACAAAACTGCCTGAAGAGGGAAAACTGCATTTGCTTTTCAAAGTGACTCATGCCCTCGTGTTGGCCAGTTTTGTCCTCTGCCTGGTGAGGTAAGCCCACGATTCCCGTTTCCTGTGCAAGATCACCCAGCACTTGGCACTCCTGGTCATGATGGCACTGTTTCATGTTGCATAAACGTGAATGAAATGCTTGCTGAAGCAGAGGTGGGACCAAGTATGACACTTGTCAGATGAGTCATTTGGCCTTGCTTCAGCTTGCATGTGGTAATGTTTTGACGAGACTTAACCGATGGACTTTACAATGCAGCCTTATGCTAAGCAGGTAACAGTCAGTCTTCCTCCAGTACTGCGGGAGCTTGCTTGGTGCCCAGACCTTGGGAAGCTAAGGAAAAAGGTGGTTTTTTCCAGTCCCTGAGACTGCTTCCCCTGGGCAGGAGTGAGTCCAGTCTGAGTCCCGGATACTTTTCTCCTCTGATGATCTTGAGTTTTTAGCTCCTCTCCTGTTGATCCGCAGGACAACACTTCAGCAAGATCAAAATCTATGCCAAAACCCACAGCAGGTAAAGCGGGACTGGCTCATTGCTTTCCAGGACTTTGGTTTTATGGGGGAACTGAGGTATTGCATCTCAGTTGTCCTCTCTTTTGTACTCTCCTATGGGGAATATTAGGAGGCAGAGAGCTGCTGCGTCACTTTTTATGGATACTGATAAATCAAGAAAAATCGGTGTTGCACACATGTAGCAAATGTGAAAATGCCGTAAGATTGGTTCTGACCTCTAGAGAAACCTTCTTTGCTACAGAATAAGCACTTGCTCTTCAACATATTTCCTTGAAAGCTCTTTTTGGAGATTAAATAATTATTTTTCCATTCAGTGAAGTGGAACAAAACCCCACCTTTTAGACTGAAGGCAAGAGAGCAGTCTGAAATTATTAAAACAAAGTCATAAAAATTAACTACCTTGCAACAGACTATAGTTTATTTTAATAAACCTTCTACTGAGTTGCATTTAAAGATCTTGTTTTAATTTCTCATGCAAAACGGCTCATAATTCAATTATTTATTCCACATGTATTCCCAAAACATTTCTTCAAAGTTAACGTTGTATGTCTGCTTTTACCCTAAACACTGTATTATTTCATCATTTTTCACATTCGATAAGTTTGTTTTTAAAGTAACCAGTAATTTTGCATGTATGCTATAAAGCCTCGAAGAGGGCAGTTCAGAGCTTGTGAAAGTATGAAGTGTTTAGTGTTTATCCCAAGAAAAGAAGCACTCATCTTCACCTGTGGTCAAGCATATCTTAATCAAGGTAAACATGAATAATAGTAATAATAGTTATTATTTTTTCTTATTCTGGGTCCAAGTATATAGCTAACAGCTAACACATACCATTACTTTTTGTTGCCAGCATCATGTCTTTCCTTGGGGGGATATAGTGTTTGGGAAATGAAGTCATACATCCCATCTCTGATTTATGTTCATATACTTACATATGTGTGTATATATATATGTGAAAAGCATGGCCTTTCTTCGAGGTAGTTAACTATAAAACTAACTTATTACAAATCCTTGTTTGGCCTATAATGAGCAGCAGCACTTCGCTCATATACTGTCTTGTATTTAATCTGTATTATGTTGTTTGTTCCATTCAGTTCCATTTATTTTATAGAAGTACTTTGGGCTGTGTTATTTGGCATATACAGAGTAATGCAAGCTATTTTAAAAATGTGTATCTAAGGTTAGAGATTAAAATGTTATTAGGTACTATAATGCTTTGCATTTGCATTAAGGTTGTATTTAGAAATATGAAGTAGGTTTTTTTGTTCAACCTCAGTACTTTTATTACCCAATACCTGTGAGCAGAAGCATGAAATCTCTTATGTTTTCATTATAGGTTGCTCAAAGGCATTTAATAGAATGGCAGAGTGTATTCTTTATCTGCATGTTCCCATGTTTAGCATATACGTAGTAAAGCCTTATAGGAAAAAGTAATCAATCAGAGTTACAAATTAGTAATTTTTTAATTTGGTATGAGAGAGATTTTTGCAATATAAGCTTCGGGTTTTGCCTAGGAAAAGATTATTTCTTTATAATGCTTATGTGTCCATCTAAGTGAGACCGTAAGTACAACTTTGCTGGCTCAGACCAGAAGTCTGTCTAGCCCATATTCTTCCATCTGACACTGGACAGTATCTAGCAGCAGATGCTTGGAGAAAGAGTCAAAGAAAACTTGACTGGCTAACCTGGTAAGGTTTAAAGTAGGGAAAACAGGGGAGATGCCTCAACAGTGGAAGTGGTGGGTGTGTCAGGCATGCCAAGGGTCTGGGGTGATGGGAACAAAAGGGCCACGGCAATCAACAACACAAGGTTGAAGCAGAATCACCTGAAGTGCCTAGGCATGTAAAAAAGAAGGTGCCTGCGGGACAGCCCTTATGTGGAAAGCTCTCATGCCCTTTCTGGGGAATCAGCACGCTTGGGTGCCTCTCTGAAATGCCCCCACACTAATTCCCACAGCAGAGGAAACAAACAGGAGGAATGTGTGTGTGTCTATCTGTGTGCAGTTACAGGGCTTGTAACCTCATCGGGGTCATGGAGACACATTGGGATAGCTCACATGACTGGAGTGCTGCAATGGAGGGATACAGGCTCTTCGGGAAGGACAGGCTGGGAAAGCAAGGAAGAGGAGTTGTCCTTTATGTGAAACAGCAGCTGGGAAGCAAGGAGCTCTGCTGTGGAGATGATGGCGGGGGAGCCAGCTCAGAGCTTGTAGGTCAGGACTGGCAGGTAAACCAACATGGGTGATGCTGTAGTGAGTCTGCTATTGGCCACCTAATCAGGAAGAAGTAAATGAGACCTTCAGAAGTAGCCTCACAGTCATACACGCTCATCCTCATGGGGGACACGAACCACCTGGATACCGGCTGGTGTGCAACACGAAGCAACAATTTTGTGGCACACATGATCAAGGAGCCAACAAGAGGAGGCGCTTTGCTGGACGTCATACCTACAAAAGGCTGGTTGGGGACGTGAAGGTCAGGAGGAGCCTGGGAGGAGAGAGCAGGGTAAGAAACAGGATCACAACCTTAGACTTCAGGAAAGCAGGCTTTGCCATGTTTAGGGATCTGCTTGGAAGAATCACATGGTATCCCATGGCCCTGGAGAGAAGAGCAGTTCAAGGTTGGTCTTCAAGGCTCACCTTCTCCAAGCTCTAATTTGGTCCATCCCAACAAGCAGGCAGCCTGCATGGAGGTGAGCAAGGAGCTCCTGATTAAACTCAGACATAAAAAGGAAGTCTACAAGAGCTGGAAGCAGGCACAAGTGACCCAGAAGGAATACACAGACGCTGTCCAATTGTGCAGGGACAGGGTCAGGAAAGCCAAAGCCCACCTGGAGTCGAATCCGGCAAGGGATGTGAAGGGCAACAAGAAAGTATTTTACAAGTACATCAGCAGCAAAAGAAAGACTAGGAAAAATGTGGGCCCACTGCTAAATGGCGCAGGGCCACTGCTGACAGAGGACACAGAAAAGGCTGAGGTACTCAATGCCTTCTTTTCTTCAGTCTTTTCTGGTAAGACTAGCCTTTAGGAATCCTGGACTCCTGAGACCAGAGGGAAAGTCTGGAGCAAAGACGTCTTGTCCTTAGTGGAGGATGATCAGGTTAAGGAACGCTTAAACGAACTGGTTGTGAACAAGTCCATGGGGCCTGATAGATTGCACCCATGAGTGTTGAGGGAACTGGCTTATGTCATTGTGAGGCCATTCAATTATCTTTGGAAGGTCATGGGAATTGGGGAAGGTTCCTGAAAGTGAGAAAAAACCAAATATCACTCCTGTCTTCCAGAAGGGCAAGGAGGAGGATCTGGGGAACTCCAGGCTGCTCAGCCTCACCTTAATCCCTGGGAAGGTGATGGAGCAACTAATCCTGGAAATGACATTCATACACAGGAAGGACAAGAAGGTCATCCAGAATAGTCAGCATGGATTTACAGAGGGGAAATCATGCTTAAGCAACCCGACAGCCTTCTAAAATGATGTGACTGGCTTGATGGATGAAGGGAGAGCAGTGGATATTGTTTACTTTTACTTTAGCGAGGCTTTTGACAGTCTCCTATAGCATCTTCATAGACAAGCACATGAAATAATGGTTAGGCAAGTGAGGTGGATGGAAAAATGGCTGAATGGCTGAGCCCAGAGGATTGTGATCAGTGGCGCAAAGTCCAGTTGGAGGTGAGTCACTAATGTAGTACCCCAGGGGTCGATACTGAGCTCAGTACTGTATAACATCTGCATTAATGACCTGGAGGACGAGGCAGAGTGCACTCTCAGGAAGTTTGCAGATGGTAAAAAAAGACTGGGAGGAGTGATTGATACACTAGTTAGGTGTGATGCCATTTAGAGGGACTTTGACAGGCTGGAGAAATGGGCAGGCAGGAACCTAATGAAGTTCAGGAGGGGGAAATGCAAGGTCCTGCATCTGGGGAGGAACAAACCCATGCACCAGTTCAGGCTGGGGGCTGACCATCTGGAAAGCTGCTTGGCAGAAGAGGACCTGGGGGTCCTGCTGGACACCAAGCTGACCATAAGCTAGGAATGTGCTCTTATGGCAAAGGAGGCCAACAGCATTCTGGGCTGCATTATAAAGAGTATTGCTAGCAGGTCAAGGAAGGTGATCCTTCCTCTCTGTTCAGCACTGGTGTGGCCACATCTGGAATGGTAGGTCCAGTTCTGGGCTCCCCAGTACAAAAGAGACATGGACTTACTGGAGCAAGTCCAGTGCAGGGCCACAAAGATGATTAAGAGACTGTCATATGAGGAAAGGCTGAGAGAGTTGGGACTGTTCAGCCTGGAGAAGAGAAGTCTGAGGGGCATCTTATCAATGTGCATAAATACCTGATGGGAGGCAATGAATAAGAGGAACCCAGGCAGGGCAAAAGGCAGAGGGCACAAATAAGAGCACATGGAATTCCATGCGAACACAAGAAAACACTTCTTTTCTGTGAAGGTGGTCAAACACTACAACAGGTTGCCCAGCCCAGAGAGGTTGTGGAGCCTTCATCCTTGGAGGTATTCAAAACCCGGCTGGACAAGGTCCTGGGCAACCTGCTCTGAGTGACCCTGCTTGAGAAGGGGGCTGGACTAGATGGCCTCAAGAGGTCCTTTCCAGCTTCAATTGCTCTGTGATTCCATAACTTCCCTGATATGCCTTCCCATCTTCCAGCAATCTGTTAGTGTGAGGCTTCCTGTGCAGAAGTTGTGCTTAAAGAATGTGTTTGCATTTTGACCGGAAATTGGTTGACTGTTGTTAGATGTATTTAAAGGGCCATGTTTATGGATCTTTCTACACATGATACTTCTAGTAATGTTGTGTGTAGAGTGAGACGCAGAATGATCTTAACACCCCAAAATTTCTGTTATCAAAGCTTTTAATTGCTATTATCAGTTAATTTGCACTAAAGCTGCTACAGACTTTCTCAAGAAGATCCTATTGTTTTAGACACTGTTAAGTTGGAAGCCCCTGTAAATTAAGCAGTACTGCATGATGTTTCCAGGGACAAGATCTTGATGGAACCATATAGCCGAATTACTAGAATGGTCCTCGGCAGGCTTGTGCATGTGCCACTTAACACTTCCCAAATAAATCCTGGCCATAGGTTGGGGTTTGGCATGTGCTGTGGTCAGCCACATGGCTTTTTGGGCATGGTACCTTCTGTTGTGGAGGTTAAGAGAATAACTACAGTGAGAACTACAGCGCAGTAATAATGTTGGTACAGGCTGTTCTGTGCCACTTGCTCTCAGTGCCAGGGAACAGCCTCTGGCATAATTAATTTATTAGTATTGCTATAGTGACAGAAATGTTCTCAGGCCAAGAATGCTTGCATATTATTTGGAAATACATAACAGGGAGGTTGGGGATACTGGGAGTCTTTCCGTCCATTTCCAGAACAAGACTGGTTGTCTATTGAGAAATACGTGGGGAATGAAAAATGAGGAAGTACTTGGAGAACACTTTTATCTTAGTAAAACTTCATTTTCAGTTTTCACTGTATATGAATGTCCATTTTTATTGGTAATCCAGCTGGATGAAGTTATTTTTTGCCAAAGAGAGTTTCTGTTTCCTAGAGAACCCATGTTAAAGAAATGATTTCCTTTCAAGGCTTGTTAAAGGATACTTTAAACACATGCTGTGCAAACTTGAAAAGGTGCACTATGTTGTCATTGAACCTTACGAAATGTATTATGTGTAATGTTATTACCGAGCTGCTTGAGGCTTTGTATTGGTTAAAAATTGCATGGTAGCCCACAGCCACTGTAGCCATCTGCAAAGGCGATGTCTGTCAATGGCAAGCTTTGGCGGGTAAGAGCAACAGTGCCGACAGGGGCAGGTATACTTAAAGGAGAGATTTATCATCTGAAGGGCAGAGAGAGACAGTGAATGGGTTTGTTCTCAAGCTTGATTTATGTTCCACTGTATCTTGCTTGGCACCTTATTGTTATAATGAATTATTCCTTTAAAGTTGCTTAGAAGACCTTAGAAGTTCCTTTAAGATATGCAGACACGTATTGGCTCTGTATTTGGTCTCATGATTAGTTAGTTACACCATACTATTGATAAACATGAGCAAATCAGCAGTACTTTTCCATGGAAGTTAACCCTTGTCATTGAGGCAGAAAATGCCTTCTGGTTACCTATCAGTTGTATTAAAAAGGAGATCCAAAATATGGCTATCTGCTTTTGATTGTTGTGAGCAAGGTTGTGGCATTTTACACTTTCGATATGTGAAAGTAACCAAATAATTTGTAGCACCGCAGGTTCCAAATCAAAGGAGTATAGAAACGTCATCCATCCAGAGGCTTCAGATGGGTGTACAAAAAGCTTCATCTCCTTTCCATATATGTATCTGTAGCTGACTTACTGAACAGAGGAGCCAAGCAATACTTCCCAGCTGATATGTTCTGATATTTATGGTTGAATTTAATCTGATCTAAGATAAGGCAAGATAAACCTATATCCAGTATATTATCCAGTACCCAGTACATTAAAAACAATGAGTCAGAAAAGCCCTCACTGAGAAACAGTGAATAAATTTGTGCTGATGGTGTTCTTTTAAGTGTGATAGGTCTCAAAATAGAAGTGAGGCAGTGCTTGTTAGGAGAGATAGTATCTTTTACTGGGGTGACAGAGGTAGTTTGGAAAAAAAACCAAACCAAAACAAAAACATGCTTTTGGGCAACAAGATCTTCTGGTTAAAAGCTTTCCTGTTTTTCCAGCTACATAGACTGCTCTAGTAACTTGTTTTTAGGCAAACAGGTACTCAAGGGGTTCTTTTGTGCCTATAAGCTTATCTTTTTTCGTTTACTGACATTCTTACAACAGATACCATTCCTGCCTAAATAAATAGGTACAATACAGCCTTGCTGTAAAGCAGCGTGCCTTCCAGTATACCTGCAGCTTGGTTAGAAGGTGATGAACTTGTTACAGGCAATGTCATTCTTTATAGAGCATCCATAAAGAAAGCGGTTTGTTCATAAGGATCTGAGCACTCCCCAGAAGTGCATTAGGTAACCACTGTTGGACTTTGGGTCTGGTTTCCTACATACTTGCTCAGGGGACAGGCACACACTGGGGATTGTGCTTCTGGGGTTGCCACTGATGCAGCTGAGCTTTGCTCCTGGAGCTGGCTGGATTCAGAACCTGTTTTGCTGGACTATATTCAGATAGACATAAAAATCATTTTAGATGCTTCCACTAGTAGAAGACACAGGGAAGCTGCTTGTCTTACAGCTTCTCCTCAGTGGATGTGCTTCCCCACAACTTGAGGACCTAGCTCCTAGTCAGTAAGATCTTAGCCGTAATTTGAAAAGACTCCAAGAGCTTTCTGCTAGAGCCAAAGACATCAAATACCCGCCTTACCAGACTAACTGCTCAGGCTCGGAGGGCACCATGCACCGTGGGTTCAAATTTGACTCTACACACAATATGTGCTGTACCTTGGCCTTCAAACTGATGAAGGCAGCCCTCAGGGGAGCTCTCTACCTCATCAGATCCTGGACAGCTGAATTTAAACACTGCATTGGTGCTCTGAACTCATCAGCATGAGTTCATTCCTCACTGCAATACAGTCTGATCATGGCATAATTGAGAAATGTGGAAGTTTGTATGGAGAAGGTGATGATGAGAGCAGCATCTTGGATCTTCATTTGCCTGTTTATGGCCTTTGTGGATACCATGAAATAAGTCTTCTCTATATTCTTCTAAGACTGTAAATAAGTTGGGTTAGAGGTCATTTTCTTTCCTGAGATCAGGTCATTTGTCCATGATTTCACTTTTTTTGGCACAGAAACGTGTACCACAACACTTAGCACTTACTTGTATCGAAGTTGAGCTTTCAGACTCTGGTCCAAAATTAGGAAGGACAAAGTACTGCATCAAACCTTGTTGCTTTCTGATCCAAGCACAGAGTGTACTTACACAAGATTATTAGTATGCAAAAAACCCAAATATGACTTTTTTTAATATAGAGTTATATTGAATGGAGGACAGCACTTTACCATATTTAGTAAATACTGCCCATGTTGCTTTGTGCTCAACCCACCAGCATCATCCATATGATACAATAATTATACAAGATAAACTTTATTAACAAATTCAGATTTCTATGATGAATCTCCTTGCTTTGTAGACTCATGTGCTTTGAAGTTTCTTCTGATCAATTATTAGCTATTGCCATATCTAGATCTACTGAAGAATTCTGGTTTTCTCTTTTAAGGGACATGTCTTTCTGGCTCAAAACCCAGCCATTTCTTTAGTTTCACAGTTTTTATAGTACAGTCTGTCATCCAATTTAATATTTATCAGTAGTAATAACTGACTGCCAGGGTATTTTCAACATTAATTCCGAGTGTCTGTGCACTGGATAGTCCTGCATTCGGAATTACTAAGCAGACCATGCAGGCAGACACTCTGGCTGTAACTTGTTTGCTCATTTATATACAGAAGAATGGAGATGAATACCTAATTTTGCTGCAGAGAGTTGTCTGCTCTGAATCCCAAACGCTCCATATTTTGTAACTCCAAGAGCCTGATCAAACTATTGTAGCAGCCTTTCCGCTGGTAGAAGGGATTAATTGTTCCAAACTTCCTTTTCTTTCTCCCCTCTCCACAACTTTCAGTAAAAGAGAATCTGAATCATGATTTAGAAAGCAAATTAAATACTTCCAACATGACTGATTTAAATTTCTCCTAAGGTTTATCCTGGAAGTGTAGTCTTCCCTGAAGATGCAGAAAGGAGAGCACATGCAAAGGCAAAGGAAGGCAAGCACCAGCAGAGGATCTGAATGTGCAGATTTTCCCAACAGGATTGTGCCACATTGTTTCAGTCTAAGGGATTGATTTGGCCCTAACAGCACGTAAAATGCAGCTTTATGCCCAGCTGTTCAGTATGGAGGCTGCATTGCAGCCTCAATTTTACAAGAGCTCTGCAAAATGGGAATGAAAACCCAATCTTCTGGTTGCCCTTCATTGCAGCTACGAAGAGATCTAAGAGGAAGAGGTTTTGTTCTTACAGAAAGCGTTCCATTTGTGCTCATGTTTTATTTTATCTGGCAACATGTACACAGCTTTAGGGTTGGGTTAGTGACAGCTTTTCTTCCAAGGAGCTGGGCTCTACTGTAGAAGATTGCCCAAGCGCTGTAGCCATTGTAACCATGAGAAAAGAGGATGCCAGTGGCTGTACACTGGGATCTGTACACAGTGGCTGTATCTGGGCTTGTGTGTGCTGGAGTAATTAGAACCCTTTAAAGTTAGAAGTTATTTTGGTCTCGTTACAGTGAGTTTACGGTGCCTCACCTACGTTTTAGTGGGAAGTGTCCTTTCAGCATGACCAAAAGTACAGGGAATGCAGGTTGATTAGGCACACTGAGGACAGCAGTGTTTGATGGATGGTGAGATAATAACAGTTGCCAAGGCCTCCCGATGTTTTTCTGCTTCCCACAAACACCGCCTTTGTCTTGCCTGGGCTGTTTCACTCAGATGTTACTATAAGTCAGGCTGCCAGTGGACTTAGAAAGGGATTAAATGTTGATTGATGTTTGCCCTAAGCTGTAAGAAAGCAACCTGGTAGGAGAAGAACAATTTGGGTTTTTGTCAGTCTCTGGGAAGAGGCTGGAAGGAGGTTATGGAAGTTATGGAGGTTTCTAGAAAGTTTTCCTTGTAATTTTTCCTGCACTGAGAGTCTGTAATGTCATGGGTATAACGTGGAGTGTTCCCACTAGTCCATAAGTTTGACTGTGAATTTCCTCTTGGCAGTAGCGACAGTTTTCCCACGCTATACACAATTAAAGGGAATTGAGGGGTTTGCTGATGAGTAGCTTCTCCTCTGATTTCATCTCGACCTTTCCTTCTCATTCTACTCCCCTTTTCTTCTCATTCTGTTGCATGGTTTGACTGTGAAAAAAGTCACCCTGGACTTGGTGTGCTCATGTTCCTTGGTTTTTTTCCTCTCCCATCACTGTTCAAAGGTTGCATATATGGCCTGTGGTTTGCTTGGTGCTTGGGTTTTGGTGCTAGTGTATCACCTTCTTATGTGGATGGGATTCTTCTTTCACACCTGGGTATGCTGAATTGTTGCCAGGCATCTACCTATATCTTAAAAACGGTTTATTTAAAAAGTGGTTTCTTTTTCCTATCCTTTTCTCTTAGGAGAATAGAAGAGGAGAAATTTCATTGAAGAAGTGTAACAGAAAGATTTATTGAAGGACATTTTCTGTTTTTTCTGCAGTTGCAATTTTTTCTGGTTTGTTTGGTTTTTTTTAATGCTTTATGTATCTGAATCAGGCCAAAATCAGGAGGTAGAAGTACACTTCCTACAACTAGCAGTAGAATAACCTACATAACACTACAGAATGTGGGTACAGAAGATTAAATGAGACTTCTAAAACACAGATTTTATTTTTTTTCCTGCTATTTCACCTATAGCAAAACTATAATGGTCAGACATAATGTCCCCTGAATTGCTGATGCTTTAGTGGATCTTATTTTTTCCACACCAGGGAATAAATTGTAAACCATATTCTACAAGGATATGAATCTGATTGAAAATGTGAAAACTTTTCCAACATCAGTTCCTTATGTTTATGGAGATTTTGATAGAACAGTGAGTAAGTTACTTATCCATTGCTGGAAAAGACTTGTTATTTTCTCTTGCCAGATATTTTAATTAATTTTAGAAAATAGTAGAGTGAGCTTTGCTTTTTTTAGCTCCACTTCTGTTAAACCAATTGTGAGAATGTATGACTCCTGTTTCAAAACAGAACTTAGAGAGTAATTTTATTTCCAGATGTGATAGATGTTTTCTCTCCTGCCCCCAAATGTGAACTACATAGTTTTTGAAGTTAAACTGCTTGTCAGAACTGAGTAAAACTTCTCTAATTAATCAGAGTTCTTGATTTCTGGAATAATAACAATTTTATTTGCATATTTTGTTAAATAAAAATGCTATATGATTAAATGATGAAAATTGGTTCCATTTATAGGCTAGGCTTTATGTGATCCGAAAATATGAAGGTTGGTTGTCTGAGTAACTAGAGATGCGAAGGAGTGTTTTTCTTTTGAACAATATGTGCTTCCTACATATGCTGACCTCTTATTCTATTAAAAATTGGTCTACTAAATGTCCAGAAAGTGATTTCCTGCTTTCACTTTGTAGGCTGTGACATAGATCTCATATGTGTATGTATATGTATGTTGTTGAGGTTGTGGTATTTAACATCCCAAAGCTGAAGGAGGCGGTGACCACCCTGAAGTTGGTGTGGTTTGGTGGGAAGGTGTTGGCCAGCGGGTGCTGCTTGGGGAGATGGCGGAGCAGGTCGGACGGAGGCTGGGTGAGCCCACGCACATCCCCAGGGTTAGGGCACAGGGCGGCGTGAAGGCGTTACGACCTCAGGCTGGTGGCTGAGCTCTGAAATTAGGGGATGTCCTTCTAGGCTGGAGTCGGTGCTGCCCTGGAGCTCCTGGTCATACAGATGCTTTAATGCAAGGGTCCATCAGAGACTGCAGGTTTAGAGCAGCTCTTCTGGCAAAGCATGATTTAAACAGCTGCTTGGAAATACCAAAGGCCTAATTCCCATTTCAGCCAAAGTGCGTTAGGCTGCTCTGACATCAGTTTTTATGCTGTGTAAATGAAAATACAGGCCTCTGGTCCCCTGGAGCAGTAGGCTCAGACCTAAGCCAGCAGGTTTGGCTCAGCTTTTCATTCCTTGGTAGAAACACTCTTTACATTTACAGCAGATGTTTAAAACCAAAGTTCAGTATGTTTTGTGTAGAACTGAAATGAGGCCACAATATATTTTGTAAAGAATCGAGTATTTAACTGATACAATTGTGCAGAGGTTTCCCTCTTTTTTTTTTTTCTTTCATGTGCTATGCCACGCAGTTTAAATTCTGCCCTATGTTTTAAAGGCCACTATGGTTCAGTACTGTTATGTGAAAATTAAAGTGCTTTGTGCCAGGAAGTGTGATCTAACTATAAAACGTTATTATAGAATACCCTGCTTAACTGAGACGTAGTAAATTGGGAACTTCTTCACTGGAATGTTTCCTACAAAATTGATTGATCCTGATGGTAGAGACTGCAGCTTAATGGGGGGATAGCATTGGCCTAAATTCAGCTACTGCTGTGTAGTCAGATCATGTCATGGATGATGTTTAAACAAGTGTGTATTTCAGTACTCTGTTATTTTCTGTTCTGTTTTGGTTTTGTGGCTTTTTGTTTGTTTGTTTTTTTTTTTTTAAAAAAAAAAAAGCCTTGCTGAATATAGTATGGCTACCAAATAGCGCTCCTTCCTTTTCACCCTGAACCCCAGAGCAGCCTGAGCTTGAAGGTGACTGATATGAGCTAAACCAATTCACATTCCCTGCCGACGGCTCAAATCCATCCTTGTTCTTAAGCCTAAGAAGATAAGCAATAAATGAACGTATTTCAGAACATTAGGGCTTATTTTCTTCAAGTTTGGCTTATTCCGTGAATCTGACCAGCATATGTACAGAAAGAGAGATTACAGTTTGTATCTTGTATTACAGTAGGCTGAAAATATGTGTAGTATCAGTGACCAAGATTTTGTTTTAATTCTACTTGGTTGTCTGAAAGTTTGATCTCTGAAGTCTTTGTTTCAACTCTGTATTTAATGTTAGAAATGCATCAGTGTTGTTTTTCGTCAAAAAAATCAATATTCCAAAATACTTAGTTTGGAATTAGCTGAAAACTATAAGTTTGATAGAAGTTAATGATAAATATAGAAGTTAACAATAAATTCTCCCTGATACGCAGGAGGGGCAGCTCTTCTAGACTGCTGGACCTGTTGCAGGGGACAGTAACACTGGCTGTGGTTTTGCTCTGTATCTATGCTCCTGTCAGATCTGATGGGGCTGATTGTGACAACAACTCTCTCTTTTTTGGTGCCCTCAGTGGGAAAAGTGAGTTCTCAAGACCTTGCAGAATTGCATGTTATTTTTCTAAATGTCTTGAAGATGTTGATCAGAGTTCAAAGGTGAACCTTGTAGAACTGAATCATCTATCAGTAGAATTAATTTTTAGAAAGTTCTGACATTAAGCATATTTATGCCACTTAACTGTCTCGCATTCTTTGTTAAGAGCTTATTATATTTACGAAGACTGCATTTTTCATAAGATCGTGCCAATTATAATGCGATGATAATTAAACTTGAGTTTTATGTGCTCTTTTTAAAATGCAAAAATGCTGC
This sequence comes from Gavia stellata, assembly GCF_030936135.1. Classification (NCBI taxonomy): domain Eukaryota; kingdom Metazoa; phylum Chordata; class Aves; order Gaviiformes; family Gaviidae; genus Gavia; species Gavia stellata. The sequence continues at coordinate 82,585,235 of NC_082594.1, forward strand.
ATTGAAATCTTCATATTTCTGAATCATCAAAATGAAATACCTATTTAGAAACCTTGTAAGGCTCTACTCTGTATTATTTACAATAGGAAAAAGAGAAAATCCTGAAGCAATATGTGCTGCATATATTGCAGAAGTAATTTCATTCCTTAATTCAGTCATTTGTTACACTTTTCTCAAAATGGTACATTTCTCTTAAAAATCAAAAAAATATTTGTGATAGGTGAATAGTAGAAGAGCAACATGCAGTATTAAAAGCGAAAATGTCTCCAAATACCTTTCTTCTCTGGTTTTATTATTTTGCTCTGCTGATGAGACACTGGTCTGTGACTGTCACTGTGTAGACAAGAGTTACACAGCTCACTCTGCCTATTCATTTCTTGGTTTATTTCAGAAGTCATAAAGGTTTGTTTTTCTCTGTGGGAAAAGAGCACAATCCCAGTGTCTTCACAGGAACTTCACCTAAAATTATGATTCCTGTTAGAAACAACTAAAGTGAACAAAAAGTTTGGCTATGTTGGCAGATTACATAATAAATATTTATATTAAAATGTATCAATAATCTCATTGTATATTTGGTATATTAGCAACATTATTAAAGTTGCATTAAACACTGGCTGATTGTTAACTGGCTCAATAAATTCCTGTGTTTTGCATGTAGGATTTTGTGATCAGTATTTGTTGTTCTGTTGTGCTGACTCAGCCACTGCCTGGAACAAGGCATCCCAGCTTCACCTGGATATATACCCTTCTGCTTTTAGAGTCCCTAACAGTAGCATTTTCTTTCATTTTCTTGTGCTTTGAAATCGGAGTGTTTCACTAAAACCCATGACCTTCGTGCCACAGTGCTGAATTCCTGTTCTGGCACATTTAGTTTGTCTGCCTTATTAAAAGTTTTCACTATCTGTTTACAGTGAATTGGGACTTCTTGAGATGAACAGGGAGATTTGATGTGCCGATCAGCCTGGCTGCAACGTCTATTATAATTTCCTTCCCCCCCTGCCCCCCCCAGGTTACGGTAAATGACACTTGAGTGACCTTTTTCTTTACCTGTAAGTAGGGGGTTTCTGTCTGAATAGGCTTCCCTAGAGCAGCTGTCAACCCAGTTTAACCCCAAGGTGTCTGTTTTGAAATGTCAAATATTGCCTTTTAGCTCCTTTACCTCTTGAGGAAGCTTGCTGGCAGTTATGAATGCAAGGAGGTAATGTTTCTTGTTCATCATTACCATGCATACTGTCAAACATAGTCATAGAATCATAGAATCGTTTAGGTTGGAAAAAACCTTTAAGATCATCAAGTCCAATCATAAACCTAACCCTGCTAAGTCCACCACTAAGCCATGTCCCGAAGCGCCTCATCCACACGTCTTTTAAATACCTCCAGGGATGGGGACTCCACTACCTTCCTGGGCAGCCTGTTCCAATGCCAGGCAACCCTTCCAGTGAAGAAGTTTTTCCTAATATCCAATCTAAACCTCCCCTGATGCAACTTGAGGCCATCTCCTCTTGTCCTATCACTTGTTACTTGAGAAAAGAGACCAGCACCCACCTCTCTGCAACCCCCTTTCAGGTAATTGTAGAAAGCGATAAGGTCTCCCCTCAGCCTCCTCTTCTCCAGACTGAACAACCCCAGTTCCCTCAGCCGCTCCTCATACGACTTGTGCTCCAGACCCCTCACCAGCTTCGTCGCCCTTCTCTGGACACGCTCCAGCACCTCAATGTCCTTCTTGTAGTGAGGGGCCCAAAACTGAACACAGGATTTGAGGTGCGGCCTCACCAGTGCCGAGTACAGGGGGACAATCACTTCCCTAGTCTAATGGATTAGTAGCTGGACATTTTTTTTCACATATAGGTAAATAGAAATTACCCACAGGCTTTAGCAAAAGCTTTTTGGATGTAATGAAGCTGAAATATGATCACCAGCACCCCTAACTTTAAGGTATATAAAATACCCTGTGGTTACTAGAAGTGCTCTCACTTAGAAAGGTTAGCAACTTTCTTTGAAATGAAGAAGTATGCGCAGAAAACTCATTCAGCCATCTTGTGCTGAAGTATAGTGAATAATCTATCAGGAATAAAAAAAGATCAAACATACCTGATTTTTTTTCTTCTTTCTATATCCAAAGTTTAATTTTTGCATGACAGCTCTATCTGGCAGCCTCACCTCCCTCCCATCAGTGCAATCTGTCATTCCAGATTATTTCAATTAAGTTCTCTTTCTCATTTTGTGTTTGCTGGGGACTTGTAATGGCATACTCCCAAATCAGCAGTCAAGAAGGGTAATCCTTTCTATTTGTATGTTGTTAAAAGAAAGGGGAAAGAAAGAGATGGTTTCTCTTTTTCCCTCTCTCCTGCAGGCCTTCTCCAGAGTTGTTACAGAATTAGAAGATTTTCTTTGAAGACTGACTGTGAAGTCTCACTTACAGAATGTGAAGGCTTGATATTGGGGCTTTTTTGAGTTATAAAAATCTTTTAAAGTCGTTCTGTACACCTTGGTTGCTTGTAGATTGTTCTCCCTTTGCATAAGCTCACTTTTGTGTGGTAGCTGGAGAAGGAAAAGCTTTTTCTTGCACTCTTTGTTTCAGTGCAGAAGTGGACTTTTTTATTAAAGCGCAGCAACTTTCTAAGCTTCCCCGTGCTTGAGTCTCCAGGGAAGAGAATTCATGCCCAGCATGGGAAAATGGAGACAGCTTGTTGTACTGATGTACATACAGATTGCTTCTCCATGTGCCCCTCAATCCAGAGAAACATTTCTAACTGAGTTCCTGCGCTGCCCTTTGCTGAAGTCAACTCTCCAACTGGTTTCCAAGTGCAGAGAGCTATATCCACCAGAATGATGTAGTAGTTTACATCCCTGAACCTTTAAGTACGTGATTGTGCATAAACTAGGCAACTGCAGCACTGAGTACCCACTTTGTGTCTGCTAACCCATATGTTGCTACTTTCACCTGATGGCTGCTTTCAGCTGATGTTTAGTTTTCCCCTGAAAGGCTGTGTTTTGCTGAAGAGGCGATAGGTGAAACGCTGGGTTGGTGTGGTACCACCAGAAGGGCTGGCTTTGGTTCCGGAGCACTCCAATGTAAACTGCGAAAAGGAAGGAAATCAGTAAATATTTCAGAGCCCTTACTGTGACCTGCTCATCCATTCAATTGCTGAAGGAATGAGGAAGACTAAGTTCAAAGGAGAAACAAATGCATTTTACTTCTGTTCTAAGTGCTTATCTCCATATGCTCATAACTGTACTGAGCTACCAGGAGTTAGGCAGATACAGAGATGCTGAAGCAGGGGCTTTGTTCTTTCAGCTGTTTGTTCATGCCAAGCCCAGCTGTACCAGGGCATTACAATGGGCACATTAAATCTGAATTCTATCTTCTTACCATGTTATCAGGGTACCCACACCTAGCGTTTACAGAGAATGACACGTGCATGTCAAAGCAAGCCTCCAGCATTGCACCAGACCAGATTTTTTTAGTCGGGAGCTTTCCTAATCTAAACAGCACCTTAGAAGCTATTTCCATGGTGGTTTTCCTCTCCCTTTCTTTTTTTAACATTTCAGTTGGACAAATCCTTCATGTTGAGTTGGAGGTGGCAGCTCCTTTTCCTCGCTGGATGAGAAACGCTGGCAACCCTCAGTGTAGGTCCGTGCTGTTTGCTGCAGAGCTCGGCTAGGCAGGAGCCAACAGATCACTGCTGATGGGGTTAGCATGAAACCTTTCGAAAGCAGGATGAATAGGAATTGTTCGTTCTGTTTTCCAGAGGACACTTTCAGCCCAAATGAATTTATGGTGTATTTGCAGTTCAGTAAACCTTCTGTTTTTTCCCTTGCTCTGTCTTTAGTTGCGACAGGGTTTATTGATGCATGTATAGAAGAAAATGAAAAACTACATTTCAGCACATCTTTAAAGGCCTCAACATAGTTTGCTATCCTAAATGGAGTTGCTCAGATCACATAAAGAAAAATGCCTTTTGTGGGAAAAAACCAAGGTGTACTCCAGATCCTACCCCAGTAAGTGTGAGAAATTTCTGCTTTGGAGGAGAGCCAGTAATTCTGATTTCTAACAAAACCAACTCACGTGATTTCCTTCTTGAAGGACCTGGGCCAGGCAGGTGGCTAAACACACTGCCTCCCTGAGCTGGACCACCAGCCCGTGCTGCACATGCAAGAGCCAGCTTGCTGAAAGGCTCCTTCCAGGAAGGACATGCCAGTGACTTGGTAGGGTCCTAAATCTCTGTTCCAGGAAAAGGCAAGGCCCGGTTGGTGGTGCATTTGGGACCCTTGGTGTAGCCAGCTGATGTTAGTCCCAGCCTTTTCTGCTGCCTTCCTCCCTCCCATGGTGAGGTTTCACACAGAATCATAGGGGTTGGAAGGGACCTCTGGAGATCATCTAGTCCAACCCCCCACCAGAGCAGGTTTACCTAGAGCAGATTGCACAGGAATGCGTCCAGGCAAGTTTTGAGTATCTCCAGAGAAGGAGACTCCACAACCTCTCCGGGCAGCTTGTTCCAGTGCTCAACCACCCTCAAAGTCAAGAAGTTCCTCCTCATGTTTAGATGGACTTCCTATGACCCATGCCCACGCAACTCCAGCACAGGGCTTTGCCCTGGAATTGCTTGTGGGAGGCAGTTGGCTTTTCAGCCACGGTCTACCACATATGAATAATTTGTGAGCTTCCTTTGGCTATGAAAACCTGCTTAAGCCAACAGAGTGGGCTACTGAATCTCCTTCCACTTATAGGCTCCCAAACTGGGACCACCTCTGCTGAAGCCAGAGTCACCCTGGTGGGAAAACGTTGCCAGGAAAAAATATTGGATGCAGAAATGCCATTCAGTACAGTGTGTAGCAGCATAATTACACATTAAGGGGGGGGGTCTGTCAGCATGTATTCTATGCCGTATGTGTACAGGTGCAGTTTAGACATACTTATCGTCAGTGCACCAATGTTGGCTGTGCATTTTAGGCAGTAGGGAAGGCAGAGGCTGGCATCATGCTCTCCTTACAGAGGAGGCAGTTCCAGCATTCAGGTGGCCAGTGTTGCTGGGGGCTCCTGTTTTCTTCCTTTGGGAGAGATTCTCCTTTGAGGTTTTTTCCTAACATAGTCAAATGTTGAAAACCATTTTTTGCCATAGCCCATTTTCAGAGATGTTTTTATGCAATTTGTGCTATTTGGCTGGTGCCTGAAAAGCCCTATCTCAGTACAGGAGGCAGGAAACTCAATATTCATCATGAACAGAGCTCTAGAAATGCTTGTGGTAATCCTGAAGAGAAGGAAAATAAAAGGGAACCTCTCTGTCAATCTGTAGATACAAAACTCAAAACAAACAACTGCTAGTCTGCAGTTGGGGCTTGAGGCTTACTTCCATGTCTTTGTGGGATTCAAGTATAGAAGTTTGTTTTCTTCCCAATATATAGCATTCATATACAGTATATGCAGATTGCAGAAGCATTCACATATTACATGTGTAAAATTCTCAATATGAGGGCGCTAATTGTCATTGTAAAATATACTTCCACTGTATTTCTCCCAGTGCCTGCCTGAAGTTGAACATAAATCTTTTTATCCCTCTAAATTTGTATTCATGTCAGTTTTATTCACTGCGATTTTGCTTCACTTTTTATTTCTTTAGATTGCACATCATGCCTGGCAGTGGAGGAAGAGTGGATTTTGAAATTTTTTACGTGTCAGATTTCCCTGTATCCATTTTTATCAAAAAGCTGTCACCAACTTTTTCTGAAACTAGCAAACCTTTTTCTTTCTAATTACATTTTTACCATATGTTCATCCAGATGGCATATGCCAAACATTTTCTAGGGTGCTATAAAATGACCTGACTTTAGAGGATTTAACTGGTGAACAAGCTTATGAAAAAATAGAATTGACACCAGGGCAGAAAAATAGTCCTAGAAAGAAAAAAAAAAAAAATCTGATAAATCTTCCCAGTTATATTTTGTGCCTGTGATATTGAATTCTTAACATACACACCTGCACAAAAACAGTGAAAATGTAGGGGATATTTTATTGAAGTGTTAAAAGTTGACTCCTTTTTGAACAGCTGAAAATAAAACTTCTTTCTGTTGAATATGTCTAAAAAGAACTCTGGAGCTGTGAGCAACTCTTTGGTTTTCTGCAAAATGGAGCAAAAAAGACTTTGTCAAGCCGCCAGATTCTCTGTACGAGCAGCAATTTTACTTAGCAATGGAATAACTATTGGGGAACTTTTTTCTGAAATGTCATTTCCAAGTAGAAGACAGATACAGCTGATGCATGATTTTGACACTTGTGTCCTAATTCTTAATAATTCTTGTAGGATTTCTTGGAGAAAATAAATGAACTTGAGGTATACTGAAAAGGTGCCAGGAACTTGAGGAGAGAAGGAAGGAAGGAAGAAGATTATTTTTCATATTTAGCTACTAGTTAAGATAAATAAATGCAGGTCAGTTTTTCATCTTCTGGAGAGTTTGTGCATTTGTTCTCACCTATGACAGTTTCCTTTTAATTGTCATCATTGTTTTGATAGTCTTTCCAGATTGTCAGGGGGAAAACTGTAAAATACCCTCATGTTATTATCAGTTTCCATAATATTGTCTCAAGCCATTTTACTTACAGCTAATTCCTGAAGACAGGTGATTGAGTGAGAATCAAATCTACTTTCTTTTGTTGCTGCAGTAGCTTCTGTAACTTCCAGTTGCAGAGAAAATTTTGAGTGCACAACCCGAGGCTCTTAATAGAGTATGCACCGAGATGTAGTTTAAGGGCAGGATGGGCAGAGGCTCGTGGTTTGAGCGATTCAGATGGACAATTGTAAATGAAGGTTTGTTCGGTGTCCTTAACTTACATAGGTCTTTTTGACAATCACAACTGCAATAACAAAGCAGCCACCTCCTCTAAGTTAATGAGACAGGATTTTAATAGTGCTCAACAATTTGAAGTGGCTTTGTTATTTCTGAATTAGACCTTTGATAAAAAGTCCTTATCTCCGTCCTCGTCGCCCACTTCCACTCATCAGCCCATGAGTGGTTTGACATTTCCACAGACTCTTCTCCATCATTGACTGGGATTACACCTGCTGTGTCTCAAGTCAAAAGAATCTATTTTGTAGCTAAATCAATCTGTATACCAGAGACATTGTAACTATTTAAAAGCTAAGAATTAAAACCTTCAAAATTGAGAATTGGTGTTAACCTTTGAAGTAATTGAAACAAGCTGTAATATGGAAATACAAAATGAAACACCAAAATTTGCATCCTGTCTCCACACTGCCATGATATGATGCAACAGCCATTTGATTACGGTTAAGTTGTTTTAGTGTTAGTGGGCCTGCAGCTGTATTAAACTCACCTTGAGGTATCACCTTTTCTGCTCTTTTTTTGGATGTCATTGCAGAATGGTGCTAAAGTTGTTCGGGTACCTCTGTTAATGTATTTCCAAAATAATGTTTGTCATATCTAGGGTCGCTGGATTCATGCTGTAGTTTTCAGTTCCTTAGAAGAGTTAGACCCCTAAGCATTTTCCTGCGGAAATGCAAACTCTTGCATAACAAATTTCAGTCTGCTGAGGACAGGCTTTTCTTAGCTGTCGTAGACAAACCTCTCAGAATTAGCCCACTAATCCCTAAGTGTCAGGGAATGACAGGTCAAAATCCAAAGGCTGAAAAAGCATTGTGCTCAGATACTTTGCTTTTAATTACTAATATGCATTATTAAATCAAGCTCTCATCTAAACAGAGACTGTAATTAAAATAATTCTTGGGTTATTCAGTGTGTAATTTGAATGAGGAAAATACTAAGAAGGTTTCCATAGAAAGTGTTACCAAGTTAATCATTATGAAGCTAATGATCTGAAGATTTAAAGTGCCAGCCTTAAACCACACTTCCGACTTTCCCGAGCATGAATTCAGGCATTTGTTACGTTAGGCTCCCCATAATGTCCTGGGCAGCTGAATTGTGTTTGCAGGTGCTGGCTGCCTTGTTGCAGCTGCTCAATGTTCCCCAAGATTCTCTTCTTTCCCAATTTTCTTCCTCCTTCACTCACTATAGGCCACTTTGGGGATGAGTGTGCACACCAATTTTATGCCACCCTGCAATGCCTCCATTCTGCTCTGTGTGTTGGTGCATGCGTGCTCAGATGCCTTCTCTCTCGTTTCCCCTGTTACCCTCTCTTTTGAGTAGAGTAGTTGCCACAGAGAGCTCTTTAGCGTAAGTACTTGGAATTACACTTCTGCTATGATTTTCCATAGCTGGTAGTTTATCTCTCGGAAGAGGCTGGTATATAAAATCTCTGCTCAAGAAATTCTCTAAGAATTACTCTCCTTAATAATGGCAGCTGTCTACCACTGCTCACACTAAGAGTACATCAGAGAAGATAGCCTTTTGTAAAGCAGAGACTCATGTCAGTCATTGAAAAGGGTAGGAAATAAGTATCTCTTTTTGAAAAGGCGATCTAAGAGCAGCTTGTGTTTGTGTATGTGGAAAGAACAGTTCATACTTAAAATCCTTTTCTTCCATTTTTCCTTCAGAAAAAGAAATCCTAAGCTATAATCTAGGCACAGTACCATCTAAACACATTTTTTACTGTGTTTGAAGCAAATGGGAAGTTTGCAGTGTTGGAGTTATTCTTACAAGATGTTTCACTGTTTAAGCGATGCTCTGTGTAAGGTTCCCCAAGGTGGCTGGTTTGAGTCCAAGTTTATTAGATTCTGGTTTAGAACTCTTATCATAGTTATTCTTCAGGAGTCGATATTTTCCATAGCTGAGATGGAGATCAAATACCTCCAATTAATGCAAAATTCAAATTAGTCTTGAACTATGGTACTACAGCTGGCATCTCAATAATGGACTAGCCACAGGAGGAATCGGGTTTGTCAACGTACCATCACACAAAGCTTTGAGTATTCATCTAATCTCTTCTGGGATCATATTCATGTATCTTGCTGCTCTCTTGAAATACACTTCCATCGTACTGAATGATACAAGAATATCTGATGCAGCGAACTGTGGAAGCGTGAGATACAGAGCCTTTTTAGTCGATGTATTTGAAGGTAGATAACCTTAAAAATCAATAAAACCTGCTGCGCCACTCAGAATCATGATGGACTGTTCCTCGCTGATCCTCTTGCTTAGGCTTTGAGTAACTGATACTTTGCTGCTGCAGATTCTCAGTACAAGCTGATGCAATGGCTGGAGCGAGGCTAGCAGAGCTACTCTTTTGAGCAAACGTCTGCTCTTGGAATTTGTTATCTGAAGTGCAGCTGTTGGTGGGGTTTTTTGGGAGTTGTTTTGGGTTTTTTCTCTTCATGATTTAGTTTTCAAACCAGACTACACAAGTGCTTGAAGGGAGAGGATGTACAGTGGAAGGAAAGTAGTTCTCAAAGGCTCGAGCGGTATTTTCAAGTTGCTTGTAAATACGGCATTTCCTCTTTGGAGTCAGCATCAGCTCGTAGTGCCCCAATTACAAAGATGGAAACAGCTATTAGGAAGATATGATTAAATAGAACATTTTAACTTTGTGGGAAGTTTGGTAACGCGTTCACCTAAAAGAGGTGACAAATGCAGAGTTTCGTATTCTCTACCAAAGCAAAGTTCACAAGTTGAAATAGATAGTTTTTGAAATACCAGTGACACTCAGAAAGCGTCCCATTTGAAAGACAAAATGTTTGACCACCTAGAAGCCCAAATGATAAATAGGAGTTGATGGGGAGGAGGGTGGCTGAGAGGTCTTGAAGATTTCATGCATTTTTATGCATTTTTCTGCATAAAACTCTCTGGATTTTCTAACAGTTTTTTTTAATAAACATAATAGAAAATTATGTAAAATTAATTGACAAAAACTGGAGGAACAGGAGGAGGAGGAGAATGAAGTATCAGATATGATGCTCTACCTATTAAAAGAAAATACATTTTCTTTGCTGACTTCACCTTATGCAGATACTAGGAGAGCATAGAGATGTTCTCTCTCTCTCTCCTGTTTTTATAAGGAAGTAGCTTCTGCTACCTCTGATCATATGCATAAAAAAGCAGCATGTTACTCTTAGGCAGACTGAATGTAGTGATAGGGATAGAAAGTTTCTTTGAAGAAAAGCCCTAGAAAAATCCAGTCACAGGAATAGACTCCCGCTGAGAGTTTACTGAGATTTTGCTGCTCTTCTGTGTATCAGTTAAAGAAGCAGACCATGGAGAGAATGGAAATTGATGTCATGCCCAAGGTGTATGTGTTGGGGAAAGATCAGAGAAGTTTTTGCATGTCACTGATGCTGAAAACAGATCTCTGAATGACACCTTTCTCCTTATGGACTGCCTGTCTGGAGTTCTTCAGGGAACTGTATTTGAAGGTGGAAAGGGGACAGGAGGTGAGAGCAACAATTCTGGTTGCGTGGGATGTCCCCTAACTCTCATGTTATAACATGTTAAATGTAAGATTATCAACGATATGGGAAAATTACTTGACTTTCATATTGTTAATTATTTATGAGGAGACCAACTTTCAAACTGATGAACTGCCTACTACTGTAGGGATATCTGCCTCTCTGATGTCCTTTATGGCGTTCTTAGGTTGGGCACCTGGCCATTACCTTTCTCAGCACAGGAGCCTGTGCTCGCCCTGCAGACAGGGTTGGGACTTGGCTCCCTTTGTCTACTGCATTTATCCACCGAGAGCTGGAGTTAGTTCAGCACCTGCAGATTTACAGTCTCTTGAAGATAAAAGAGTTAACTCTTGGCCAGGCAGCTTTAAACAACTACTATCTGAGCTCTGTCAAGACTTCAATAACCTGATGCTATGAGCTGTAGGCAGAGGCCTTCGTGCTAAGCTGACCAGGTATTGCTTGTTGTCTGCGGTGGTGACTAGGTTTCCTGAAGCATATGAGTTCAATTAATGGCATTTGGAAGGGTGTGACACCAGAGTGATCTGATTGTCTGTAACTGGCACTGGAATTGGCAGCTGTGATTCAGCGGTGAGCTCCAGGCATTGGATGGGAAGCACAAAGTATGTTTCATTTCAGTCTGCATACAGCATCAGTCACATTTCAGTGTTTATTAATGTTAATTTAGAAGTCTCTATGCTTTTAAACCATGACCTTTTTCATGGATGTGTCATGTTGGATAGCTTTCATCCTTTTTCTTTTCTGCTTGAAGAATCAAGATCCTTCCCTCCAGCCATGAGAATTTTTTCTTCTAGGTACAATAAGTAAGCTTTGTCATAACACTGTAGCTGGAAGTAAAGTATTTTAGTAATTGCTGACAAATATGTTTTCTTAATATCTTTTTTCTTTTTCCCTGGAACAGTTTGGAGTGACTTCAGAGAGTTTACCCGAGTAGTAAATATAGAGATGTTACCTGTGCCTTAGGTAGTCTGTTTGAGGGGACTCAGCTCGGAAACTTGCTTAACATTTTAGGAAACCAAATTTAAATGTGTGTCCTCTCTTCTTGCGAAAGGCTGGCAGACTCTAATTGTTATGTTTTACATTATGAGTAGGTCACTCTATTATTTTTCCCTTCCAAAAAATGAATGATGAAAAATTCAAGCATAGATGACAAAGGCTTTGTTGTTGCGTTATTTTTCTTTCATACATGAGGTATGATTAAATATATGTTGTCAAAGAGAGACCTCTTTATAGGTTGATACTATTCATTAGTATTTGAGACCTGCCAGCAGCATCATTACTTTATGTATAAGAAAATCTAGTAGAAAATTATTAAGTTGATGTTTTAGTTCCTATAGTGAGAACATTTCAGGTATTCATCTCATATCGTTGCAGAAATTGCTTTGCTCAAGTAGCTACCACAAAATCATGTTTTAATGATTTTTTTCCTTTTTCCATCTTTTATTTTTTTTCACAGTCACATGACACAATCAGCCACATTTGAAGACCCTCGAATAGAGAGCTGCCAAATAACCCCTCCAGCCCCTCGGAAAGTGGAAATGAGGAGGGATCCTGTGCTAGGATTTGGGTTTGTGGCTGGTAGTGAAAAGCCAGTTGTTGTACGCTCAGTAACACCAGGTATGTTTTCCCCACCTGACCCCAAAAGCAAACTTCGACTTAATCTACTGAGATGAAATGCAGTTACAAATTTGAGTACTGTTAAAATATTCAGGCAAAGTAATCGCAAATACTAGGTAGGATATTAAGCCTTGTATTACTGAGTAGTTTCGCTCCTTGCACTGATTTTTGAACGTTACAGAAATGTGTTAACAAAAAGCCAGTTTTCAGTTATTGCTCTGAGCCATTACTATTGTTTGCCTGAAAAAGCTGACCCACTTCATTCAAGGAAAGAAGGTCTTCTCCCTGTTATGTTTATATTGGTTTGATGTCACCTTCATTGCCATTGAATCAGTGTTTTCAAGAGGTATATTGAGTTGCAAGATTAAAACTTATGTATTTTTCATTCTTTTTATCATCAGCTTCCCGAGGAGAAACTAGGTTTCTAACTATAATATTTGGTTTTCACTATAATATTTGGTTTTGAAGAAGGGAGTGTTATTGCTGGCTTTTTTTTTTTTAATTACTATTTCTGTATAACTGTGGCAAAAAGCCAGGTCAAAATAGGTCCCTAAATGTCTTACCTGGAGTGAAAATTAGTGAGGTTTGTGGTATTTTTGAACTTACAGGTGACCAGACCTGGGACTGCTCAGTCTTCCAGATAGCAGGCTTCTGCTCTCTATGCTTAAAAGTTCAGTCGTTATGTAAAATTGCCTTGGAGCCAAGGGCAGGGATTTGACTTTGCTCTTGTTCGATATGTTCTCCAGAACACCCGCAGAGAGCAGAGGAGAGGCAAGATTGACTTTTTGAAGTTCTGATGTCATTTACCCACGTGTGTGCATTGATTATATTTGTATTGCTTTCAAATAAAATGAGCGGTGTAACTAATATTTGAACTAGATCCAGACAGTTCTCTTCTCCCAAGTTAGCATTATTAATGTAGTTTTATGTTAAAGTTCCGTTTGGAAAAGGTGTTTATTATGTTCTATTCCAAGTGAACAGGAGGACAGATGAGCTCAGGACAACATTCTCCTACGTGGATTTGTATTCATTTATGCTGGATATATAAGTGAAGTAAAGTTTTGAAACCAAACAGGAGAAAGGAACAGCATTAGCTCAATTGTTAAATGAATTAGTTTTGATACTGAAACATTTTCTTCTAAGATTTTATCTTCATATTGCTAATATTATTGGGGTTTTTATGTGTCTTCATTGCAGAGTTTAAAGACAGAGAGGATATATCTTTTCACTCGCAGTTGGGATGTCACACCCTCTTCTGGGCATGTAATTGTGCTGAGAAGCAAAGTGTTATGGGCATTTTATAAAGCATAAACTTAATATGCATTTCAGCAGTATCAGAATCCAAAGCGCATAGACACATGCACATCTGACTGTCTGCTCAGACTAATGCTAAATATCTGCCTGTAATTGAAAGTGGCAATGCTTTTGGACGTACATAAAGCTTGTGTTCACCAAGTGGTAGGAATCCAGAGGAAAAGAGACGCAAAGACTGGAGGTGTAGAAACTGACTGTCTTCAGATTGAAGGAAACAGGTTTGTTTTGCCCAGAATGGAAAAGTCAGAGGAGAGACCTGCGAATGACTTTCAAATATGTAAGTGATGTTTCATAGGGAGGAGGAGTAAGATGTTCTCCAGTGTTACTTTGCCTGGGACAAGAAACAGTGTGTTGCAACAAGGAAGATCTGGTGTGGACACCGGGGAAAAAGACCTCCTCATTTTAACAGCAGTTAAACAGGATCATTTATTTATAGGAAAAGGAGTTGTTCTCAGGGTGGTCTTACAAGAATATTAGACAAACATTGATCAGGGATGAGTAAGGTATGGTTGATCACACTTTAAAGGGTGAATTAGGCGACCTTCTACAGGTCCTTTTGGCCCTCCAGAAAATCAAGCCCTTATTTTTAGGTGCCCAAATGTGGGTTTGGATCTTAACTTGAGGAACTTCAGTAGAAACTGCTAAGCCACTAGCTTTCAAAATTTACCTGGTGAGGAAGTACTGGTAATTTCAGAAATAGTGTTAGTGTTAAATACGCCATTAGTTGAAGAAAAAAAGCTCATAGTATGTGAAAAACAGAGTGTATCTGTGCATTTACAATGGTCTACTAACTTGTGCTTTTTTTTTTCATTTGTCTCCAGGCGGCCCCTCTGAAGGAAAGCTTATACCAGGGGATCAGATCATAATGATAAATGATGAGCCAGTCAGCACTGCTCCAAGGGAGAGAGTCATCGACCTTGTCAGGTAGTTGATGTCCTGTCACTTAAACTATGAACCCAGTGGCTTATTGCCTGTGCAGTCATTTGATAATACAGCAAGTCTTGCCTTCTTATGGCTGAGAAAAGAGAAAATAATGTTACTTTAGTCATAATGAAGAATGGTGAAGTATTTTAGTATTGAAGTGCCCTCTTAAATGTCCTCTGGGTAGCTGAAGAAATATAATAAGATATTGGAACACCTCCAAAATACTTGGGTATCAAAAGAGGAAGAGCATTCTCCTGATATTTATTTTTGGTGTGGGTTGTTGAAAAAATAATTCCTAGAGCAAGGCAGCTTCAGTCACTGTTGCTCTATTGCTTTTTTCACATGAAGAAAGTGAAAGGTCTGTCTTATGCGAAGAGGAAAGAAAATGTGTTGGGGTGATTTTTGAGAGCGGATGGGTGCATATAAATGGAAGTCTCTAGGGAAGCTCAGAGAGTGTTTGGGTGGATTGCAGGTAGGCGAGGTTTTGTGAGAAGAGCAGGCGGGGCTGTATAGATAGGAGGCTGAAAACAAGACAAAAAAGTGACTGTGGAGAATGCAGGAAAGGAAAAATGTCAATATTTGTAATGGGATGTAGAAGGAAAGAAAGGTCAGGGACTAACAAAAGCTCAGGACGTAGAAAAAGACGTGGTGTGGTTGACATAAGCTTTGCATTTTGAGTAACAAGAAATGTTAGTGCATTGTGTAGAAAAATGACTGGTAATTAAAAAATTAAACATAAAAAATATTATTTTAAATTCCAGTAGCCTGGTTGCTGGACACCAGTTTTGTTTCTGTATTTTCCTTCTCATTGGTATAAACTCTGGATTGGTGGGTCTAGTCTATTCCTGGGAGACACTCAAGTTTTAACTGTGCAGGTACCTCTCCTCAGAAATGGTAGGTGTCAGTGTAACCCCTGTAATTTTGAAAAGTCACATTTGCTTCCAGAAATTTGGGCAGGAGGTGCTGTGATAGTTTTACTCCTCTTGCAGATCACAATTTGAGCAAATGGATGCTCATTTGCTGGGGATTCAGCTGTGAAGCAAACTTCCAAAGGAGATACAGAAATGGTATAAAGATGCCAGCAACATTGATGCCTTTATCTGTGTTAGGCAGGTTTGGACAAAATACAATATATTTTCAGATTTTTTAAAAAAAAGTGTTAACCTGCAAGTCAACCAACAGAAACACAGCACATCGAGGGGACTTCGACACTCTTCTTTTTTGTGACAAAGAGACCCCATGAACTGTGGGAACTGTCCTATTCCTAATAAATTTCTGTCCTGTGCTCTGTATTGACCATCAGCACAAGCCTCACAAATGGGTCTTAAACTCATTTTTTAGGTCTTTGCTTCTTTATAAAGTGATCATATTGCAGTCTTCATTCCTTCCCTGATTCTTTGATGTGTAAGTAATCAGAATTAGGATCTCTATCTCATTTCTCTGCTGCCAGCAGTATATAGTAATAACAACAAAGAAAATGGACTGATTAGGCCTGAGACAAACTGGCTTTATTGTTGTGGCTGATTCTCTGTCTGCTTTCAAATGGGAAACTGAATGTCACCCTTCCCAATTATGTTGACTTCATAGGTAGTGTCAAATTAAGTGTTGTTGCATTCCAGGGGAAGCTTTTGGTGACACTTTTCTTACACTGTAATTCTGCCTCTGCTCTCAAAATCTATCTGCCGTTGGGACGTTGACAGGGACTCATTCTTTGATAAGACTCAGAGTGAAACGTATTGGAGTTATATATTGCAGCATTTGAAATGAAGAGCTTTCTTTTTATGCCAGTGGGGACACCTGGAGTGATTAGACACCGTCACCGTACAGTCCTGACACCATAGCAGAAGCGATTCTTTATACCAATGAAATAATGAGTGCCTTCTGTGTAATGGAAGGTTTTCATATGGGTTAGAGACATCTGCAACTTTGACAACGCTTGCTTTCAGTTTCCAATGTGCATGGAAGCAATTTCAAAATCTTGTTTTCCAGCTGGTAGCAGTGTTTCTGTGGTCAGCAATGAGTATGTTTTAGATGCATAGGTTAGGCAATGGGCATAATCACAAAATCATAGAAGAATTGAGGTGGGATTTCTGGAGGTCATCCAGTCCAACCTCTTGCTCAAAAGCAAGCTAGCGTCAAAGTTGGATGTGGCTGCTCAGCACTTGCTGAGTTAAGTTTTGAATATCTCCAAAGATGGAGATTTCACAACCACATTGGGCAGATGTTTCAGTTCTTAACCAGTGGCCTTTCAAAGATGACATATAGGAGCTTTTACAAGACATGAGCCAACTCTCTCGTCAGCCTTAGATGCATCCCATCTAGGCCCATGGACTTGTGAGTGTCCTTCTGGCCTAAGCAATCCCTATTCAGTCTTTGTCTGCCATGGGTAGTACCTCTGTTCCCTAAATTCTGACACTAAGATCAGGGACCAGGGTGGCAGACCTTGCCACTAAAGACCAAAGCCAAGAAAGCAGGGAGTTCCCCAAGCCTTTTCACTGTCCTTCATTAGGTTGTCTGCCCTATTTAGCAGCGAGTTCATATTTTCCTTGGCTTTCACTGCTGATGTACCTGTAGAGGCCCTTCTTATTACCCTTCACATCCTGTACCAGTTTCAGTGCCAGCTGAGCTTTGCAAACTCCATCCCTGCCTGGCCAATTTCTCCTGGTCTCCATTTCTATATCTTGTTGGCTTCCATTTCGCGCTGCCTTTAGGTCAGTTGTTCCCTGTGGAGCCCCACTGGTGTCCTGCTGTGCCTGCCCGCTTCCCTGCAGATTGGAGCAGACCATTCTGGCACTTGGAGGAGGCTCTCCGTGAAGATCACCCAGCTCTACAGGGCTCTGGCCTTTTAGCGCTGCATCCCACAGGACCCTGCCCACCAGTGCCCTGGACAAGCTGAAGTCTGCTCTTTAGCTTGGACTCCTCTTCCTCCTTTCCTTCAGGATCTCACACTGTACCATCTCGTGGTCACTGCAGCAAATCAATGAAAAATTGATATTGCAACAGCGTATTTTTTCTGTGATTGCATGGTCTCTTGCTGATTAGGTATAACAAGGTATATTTTATATTCATGATGTGAAATTCTGTGGCTATTTTTATGCACCTTTCCCTCAAAGCTTTTTGTAAAGTCAAGAAGCAATTTGTCTTTATAATTGCAGAGTGTGGAAAAAATTAATCTACTTTGAAAATACAGACATAAAGATGATAGTATGCCAAACAGAAAAAAACCACCAAACTACATGAGGCAAAAAAGGCAGATTTCATAACTAGGTGAGCATCATGGTTTAACAAGCTTAGCAAGACTCAAAACTTCCGAGCAAAAGTATACACAAATGTTAGATGTTAAGTCAACCTTGAACATTAAACAGAGTTTTTAGTGTAATATGATATTTAATTGTTTGCCAAGAAAACATTGTCTGGACATTTACTTATTAAAAGAGTTATGCTACTAAAGGAAAAGAAAATGGAAAAGATAATTTCTGCTACGATCTATCTTAAATCCAAAAAATAAAAAACAATTCAGAATGTCCACCAAGAAAGATATCTGAAAAATGTCAGTAAAATCTTTTTTTCATAGGAAAAAACATGTCCCTAGGCAACAAATTTACTTTATTTCTAAATATTCCACAAAATAAGTCAGAGTAATTTTTTTCAGATCATTTGTTTTTCTTCGGAGCTTTTCCTCTCAGTTCTAAATGCATTGTGCACTTTTTATTCCTACAGGCTTAGAAATAGTTAGACTGGTCTTTTAAAGAAGTCCCTTTTGTGTAACGGTTTTACTACAGGAAAATGCAAGATGATAAAGGGAGCACATAATACAGAAATTTTCACATTGTGTCTTTATTGCATATTGCATTTTAATATTTTAATTAGGTGTGCTTTCTAAACATTCATTACTGAATATAAGCTTCTTTAAATAGAAAACTGTATTAAAGACACCTCTGCTGACTCCGGGGGGTACTGAGCAGGAGCCTGGTGAAAGATTTTGGTTTGTTTTTTAAGAATTGAGGGATACTGTTGAATCCTAGGAGGTCTCAGGTCTGGAGATTATCAGGGATATTCATTATAAATATCCCCTGTAGGTCATGCTCATTCATCTCATTCTTTTGGCCCTGCTTTACTGGTAACATTTAATTAGCGTTCAAGTTGTCCTTTGAAAGCCGAGGTTGCAGAAATATGAGTACATCATGGTTTGCAGACAAAATACATAAGGACTCATTATTTCTGGGTAATGTTCAATGGCTTTTGCAACATATTATGTTCTCCTGAGCTATTTTCAAGCACAAACCCAGAAGTCATGTTTATGGTTTCCCTTACAAAGAGAGGTCACCTTTATGAGCGTCACTTATGTCTGCAGTCTAGATGTGTTCCATTCAAGACAGAAAGTTATTGAAGTTGGAAAAAGAGGAAGAAACAAGCCCGGTTTTCTAAATGTATGGTTACAGTCCAAGCAAGGAGCAAGTGAACAGAATACTAAAGAAAGAAGATGTATTTGAAGTGCAGTTGGTTCAAAACTGTAGCAGAAACTACTTATCTTGGTTTTCTTTTACTGCTGATACAGATTCTGTGACTTCAAGCTTTTCACACATACTTCACAATAAGTACTTTTAGATAACATTAAAGTCATTGCACAATGTAGGAATTTTTTGCATATTTGAAGGTGAGCAACAATGCAAAACATATTAGAAGGTGTATCAATTAATTGGTTGTTCAGAGGTGCATGTATTTAATTATCATTGGTTAATGTTAAATTTGTATCTTTTTAAGAATCAGTTTAACCAAACAAACCTTCTTTTAAAACACTTAAAGAAATATATCTAACAAATAATTTGCCTTATGATATATTTATAGATATTCTCTATAAATGAGTAACTGACTTGATTATCTTAGATTGTACTGAATACGCATTAGTCTACAAGGATCCCAACATATGTAAAATGTCTTTTTATTTAGGAAGATATTTTACTGAAATTTTAAGTGACACACATATGTACTGCTTACCCCATAAAGCAAACTCTGAGTAGGGCATGGTAGTGGTATTTTGTTTATACTTCAATTAGAGTAGTTTTCCAGGCAGCCTGTGAGGAGAGACGGGCACCTGAAGAGGGTGATCCATCCAGGATACTTGTTTTGGAATAAACCACCCTGTTGCAGAAAGTTTTATTTATGCACTGACTAAAGAAGGAGCATAGAAAACTATCTTAGAATAGAAACCTGACTTATAGGTTGCTAAATTAGGCTAGATTAGTGCCATTCCTTGAAACTGTAACAGCAGCAAATTAGTGGAATTCCACTAAAAGACTTTAAATGCAAAGCGAGAACTGAAAAAGGTGAAATTCATTAAGGGCTTTTCTTTTTTGTTGGCTCTATTTTCTATTTAAGAGAAATGACTCAAAAACCTTTCTGAAATAACTCTTGTTTGGCAAGTTTTCATCAAGAGAATCTGGAGGATCTTTCAATTCTGCAGTAGAATTTCTGTTTTAATTTTGTATTACCATAAGACTGGAGAGAAGGAACCCTCCAGGATTTCAGGCCGTGTGTTGCATTTTAAGTGCTAACATGAATTTAATCAATACTGACCCTTCTCACCATTGCCATGGAGTGGATAAGAATTCTGTCACTGCCATTTGACTCCGTGTGTGTCAGGGGACCAGTCTGCCTCCTCTGCATCACCATAGCTAAACGCAAGTGCAAAAGGCAGCTCAGTGGCAGTGCCTGTCATCGTCTTCTCACAGCAGCTGAAAATATCACTTTTCAAATGTAATTTCTGTCTCTAGGCTTAGACTGTTTCGTATATTGGATCAAGCAATTTTGGTGACCTTAATATTAAAGACACTCTTTCTTCATCAACATCATAGAGAAAAAATCAAGCGTATTAAGCTATTAGCTATGATACTGCTTAGCAACCAAGAATCTTGAAACCTGCTTTTCCTGAAAACCCAGTCACGTGGACCTTTTAATCTGAAGGTATTCCATTATGCTCCCAGTTTGGTATATAAATCCAGAGGCTGTACCTGTTTTGTTTCAGGCCTTGATCTATGAATTGCTCATGTTTTGTTTTTTAGATACATAATGCTGAACAAAGGGACAAAACGTTGCACCAAATTATCTGTAGGAGTTTTACCAGTGACATAAATGGAGATAAGCTTTTTGCCAGGGCATTTAATTAGCTACCTCTAATCAGCTGGCCCAAGTATAGAGCTGGGAGTCAGGATATGAGAACTGTCTGATGCAAGAGGTGTTGTTGGATGTATATTTTCTACCTTGTGAGGTGTTTCTGCAACGTAATGCAGAGATAACTTCATGTACTTTAAATTAACTGCTGCAATCTAACAGTGAGAGCACAGATTTAGTAATGTCTACTTTACCTTTTTTCTTGGCTGCCGTGGTGAGGTGCTTCTAGTTCTTGAACTAATATATTGAGAGCTAATTCAGATCTCTCTAGATTTTAATTATTAATCTGTAATATGGTTCCAGAAATGCTTGTCCACCTTGTCAAAGGCCTGTAAGAGTTAAGCTGAGTTGAAAGCTGCATAGAGATATTACTTCTTAAAATCAATACCAACCGTGGAAATTGTACTCTTTTAAATCCATTGTATCTGTGAAAGCATGCAGTCTCATATCTTTGCTCTGTTCTTAGCAGGAAGTTGGCTGACATGGTTTAGACAGGTTTGGGCTCAATAATTCAAATGTTTGGAATGCTGAGAACTTAATTTATAAGTTTATTTTCATGTTCACCATGGTGGTTGCCCCCTGGAGTTAGCAAGTTCGGTGTCTTTTTGAAATTCCAAAGCTTGATGTGTCATCCATTTGAAGTGTTATGTCATCATCTTACTCTGTTATCCTCTAGAAAGAGGAGTCAGACATGATGAATTTCAGGTCAGCTGTTCTGTAACAAGTTGCTTTATGGTAACTGAATGGAAGGATATGAGCAGAGATAGGGAACAGCTGTGCCCAAAACACAAGCAACTGTACAAAATGCCGTCTTCAGATGTGAATCAGCAAACGTTGCTCTCATTAGCTTGTTCCAACAAGCAAGCTTAGTGCCTCATACAACTAAACAAAAGCATGGGCTTGTCTGCATGGAGGATTTACTTTGAAGACAGATGCACTGATGTGAATGTTTCAAAGTAATTGTTTCCACGTAAAGTCATACAAATAAACACCCAGTTTTGAGTTTATTATTAATTAACCCTTCCATGGGATGAATTTCCTCTATATTGCATGCTCTGCAATAGATGTTTATCCCTCTTTGTGCTGTCACTGCAAGCACCGTGCATCAAAGGATTACTCCCTGTTGGGATAGGTAGCAGGAGGTACCTCAAAATCTCATGTCCTGTGCTTGAGGCAGGGAGGGTTAGAGAGGTGGTGGCAAACTACAGAAATCTCATGGTTTCTCTTTCCCGACCCCATTATCTGTCTCTTTTGGGATGACATTTCCAAATCATAAAAGATTATGCTGGACAAGCCAGCCCTCCACATCATGCTATTGATACTTGAATTTTCTGTGGCT
This sequence comes from Gavia stellata, assembly GCF_030936135.1. Taxonomy (NCBI): domain Eukaryota; kingdom Metazoa; phylum Chordata; class Aves; order Gaviiformes; family Gaviidae; genus Gavia; species Gavia stellata. The sequence goes on from NC_082594.1 coordinate 82,606,973, forward strand.
TATGTGGATGCCTTGAGCACATTACTACAGAACAACTACGCTTATACAAGACAAATGCTGTGATACCGAGCAATTTAATCAGCTGAAGGCAGAAAACAAGGAGAAGGACCAGACTGACAGCTTCAGGAGCTTGCTTGTGAAGTGTCTGTCTGTGCAGAACAGTTTCTGGGACTCAGAGAAGCGGTATGGGCTGATGGGAGAGGATTGTGCTGTGCATCTGGGGCTGTCGTCAAGGAGTGACAGTAAAGTATGAAGAGGGCAGAGATGCCTTCACCACCACATACACAGAACTCACAGAGCAACTTTGCCCTTCCAGTCTGTGGCTGCTCTCATTGAGAAGTTTACAACTCCCTCATCTGTTCGGTCATTTGTTGACTGATTCAGCACGTACACATCAGCTAATGAAGCTATGGTAATGGAGGACATTGCCATTTTGGAGAAGATATGGTAGTTGCATTGTATAAGGCCTATGATGCTTTCTGAAGGCTTGTGTTCTTCACAATGTGGACAGTGGTGACATCAGCATTCCCTTTTTTCCTGAGTCAGTGCTGGACATTTGGATCATAGAAATTTACTGTTTTATCTGCTGCCTGAATAGCTTCAGGACGACAGAGAAATACTTCTTTAAAAGACTGAAAGGTAGATGGCGATATCAAGCAAAAGGCTTGTAGTTACTATGAATTATACCCAATGCTGTATTTTGATAGAAAGACAGCAAAGGTGATGTCAAAAGCTGGAAGGCAAACGTGATATTTTTATGGTTTAGGGTTGTGTCTGCTACAGGCACCTTATATAAGGGAAAGGCAGAAAGATTTTTATCTCCTGTTTTTAAGGAATGCTGTTTTGGGGGTGGCAGTTTTATATGCACCAGTGCTCATTGGAAATGTAAAAGGTAATTCAAACTGTTGAGAGAGAAGGGTGAAAAGACTGTGACCATTTTGCAATGTCTTGTATGGTTTGATGAATTTGAAATACCTTTAGTCTTTAGCTGTTAATTCTGTAGAAGCTCCTGGCAGTGTCTGTATTTGAAGGGGTTTGTGCATTTTACTCAAACTCATCTGTTTGTCAAATTGGAGAAAATAAAGCTAGTATAACTGTTAGCATGGTGGCTATGTATGTCTTTTTATAGCACAGTGAGAATGGATGGGGAAAAAAAGTGAAAATTAATAGCTTTTTAAAAATCTTGAATCATGTAATTGGAAAACATGAATAAATGGAGGTCTTCCGCCCTTCTCCTTGGGGCTGCTTGGATACTGTGGGCAGCTGGCGTGTTGAGTGGTGTTGTAATCCCGTGTTTGCAGTTAAGGGAGCGCTTTTTTTCCCTGTCAAGGTGGAAGCAGCACTTCCTGGGGTGGGAAGGAAATAAGGAGAGTGACTAGGAAATGGTTAAAACCCTACTCAGAGCAAAGTGTCATGGAGAGGTCTTGGTAGCTTATGGTCTATTGATATAATGGTGTAATTTTAATGAATTGTGTAATGGAAAGCTGACTCAGGAGTTTCTGAAGACGGCAAGACCTTTCTATGGCTCTTTGGAGTGCTGATGCTGTGTCTTTTTGGCTTCCTGACTCTCAGAGTTAGTTTTTAGTATCAAAATCCTATTTAGTTCCCAGACTACATTTAATCTATTAAGTAAAATAAAATGAAGAATGGTGCCTCCTGAAGCTCTGTGCACCCTTAAGGTGGCTGTCCCTCATAACATTAGGGTCCAGTTACAATGGCTGTCTCCAGACTCCCATTTCATATCCCTGCTCTGACAATGATGTTGCCTTTCAGTCAGCCAAAGACATGTGGTGACTGTGTTGACACCAGTAACCTGTAGTTTATCTATGGAGCTGGAAAATCACAAAAATAGTGAGACAAGAAGGACCTGGTTGAATACTATTATGACAAAACTCTGTCAATCCAAAATTCATTTGGATTCAAAGGGAGTGAGATGTCTAGACTTAATTGTGTTGTAAGAAAAGTGGATCTGGCTCTCGGTGCTGTTGACTCTAAATTTTTATGACTCTTTTTGTGTTGGCAGGGCCTAATTTTTTTTTGGAAGCTTTTTCAAAAATATTGAGGATTAAGATCAAAAGGCTTAGGATTGTCATTAGCAAGTCTTTTCTCTTTCCTACTTCCCTCCAATGAGAATAATTTTGTGACTCAGAGTCTCTCTTAGAGGTTGATAGTATAATGTAATTGGAATAGAAATGTTGTAGGGACTTCTGTGTTGATTGATGGACTAGAAAACTTAGAACACGGAGTTAGATCATACTTTTAATTTAGCGATAGTACGGCCAACAAGGACTCCCAAAATTGCCGAGAGATTGAGTATCTACATCTAACTTTGTCTGATATGCCCAATCAGAAGGTTAGTTATAAAAGAGAAGGAGAACGGTTTTACATGTTCTGACTCATTAGTCCCCAAAGTGAGATTCCTCAGTTAAATATTACCACTGATTGGGATGACTCTGGGTCATAGTGGGAGGTCAAAGGACAAAAACAGTTTCTCATTAAACAAAGTTCTGAGACAAAAACTAGGAGAAAATAAAAAGCATTTTATCTTCCACTTGGCTTTTTTTAGGCTTTTCCCCAAAGATACCGTGCTCTGTATGACTTTTTGCTTGACCTGAAACATCCAAGTCTTCACAGACCTCCTGGAAGCAGCAACAGTAATAGGGGAAAGATGAATCACGTGTATTTCGCAGTAGGTGATTTCCAAAGGATGTTGGTCTTAGTCTTACTTTGTCTTCATCTGGGAAACCGAGAGAAATTGGTTCTGAGAAACCCAGAAGTAAGAAATATCAAAACAGAGGCTGCAAATAACAAAACAGAGACTGCAGAGATAAACCAAAATTGCCATCAACCTCTGCTACCCCAAAGGCATATTTCTTACGTTGCATGTGCTGAAATGTTAATTATTCCGTTAGCTCTTATTCCTCTTCATGCAGACTAGAGCTTAATGTATTTTACTTACTGCACAAGGGAAAATCCCCGCAGTCCACTGTCTATATTGTTAAATAAAGTAATTCGGCTTGGTTGGAGCTTTAGTTAAAACCAAATTTGTTCAGCTGATGAATCAAACAAGGCTCCAGGAGCGGCAAAGGTCTTATCATCTTATATCATAGAACTTACCCATTTTATGATGATCACTTCAGCTTTTCAGCAGGTCTGTTACTCAGAAAGCAATACGCAAAAAGGCAGTTCTTCTAGAGAAGAAAATTGGTTGCTATAGCAGTTTAAAATCCTTGAGGTCATCTGTATTTCATAAAAACGGTAGGAGTCATGAGGTTTAATTGTTGCACTGAAATCTTTGTTCCATACATGGTCTTTCTGATCAATATTCTTTTCTATGCGTCATTACAGTGTGACTGAGACTTAAAAGGAAAATATCGTCTGCCTAAGAGTTTATCAAGAATAATAGCAACAACTCTGAATTTTGGAAGACAGGAAAAAATTAAAACTATTCATTAATTGAGTTTGCAGTCCAGTTTCTTTTTAATTCTTTATCTTGTGTCATTATCCTTACTTCTCAGTTTTACATGGAAATTATACTTTTGTGACCAGAAATAACCTTTCATTCTGCATTTTATCTGAAATTCTGTTTGTGTTCAAAGCCTTTAGTTAAATATTAGAACAAATGCATTAGTAAAGATACCGCTTTTTTCTCCTTAAGAAGTATTGAAACAATTTCTTAGTGTTCTACACCAATTATAGTCATGTTACAGTGTCCAGCAGGCTTGTTGAGTTCATTAATAATTCATGCAAACTGCCGTGGGTTTAAGGAAGGAACTAGACCACATATTGACATATGGAAGTGAAAGAAAACTGTTTTGCAACCATTTTTTGTTGGAGAAAGAGGAGAGTTATTTATGCTCTGAGGTACATAGACCGAGGATACAGTTTGCTAATGTAAATCTTAGGGCTGTTTATTGGACAAATAACATGTCATAAGCATGCAGTATGTCTTCTGAATAGTATGTCTTCTGCATTTGTATGTATGCATTTGCATATGTTTGTATGTACATGCAGAGAGAGAGAGAGGAATGTGATTCATAAAGCTTTAATATCATGGATTTGAGATGTGTGCATTACTTAGAAATGAGAACCAGAGGTTCTGCAGCTTATTTAAACCAAAACCTTATCATGATGTTATATATGGTTCGTACAGCTGATCTGTTAAAAGGAGAGTTGTGTTAGGGAGTTTTAAAATATTTATTTGAAATATTCCCTGTATCTGTACCTAAAAGTGATAAATTAATAGCGCCAATTCTGATATGTCATTGTGATTCTCTCCAGTATTAGAAACTCATGTCGCATTTCTGTTTTACTAGGAAAATACATGTTAAAATAGAGAATGATGTGAACATAGGGGGTTTTTTATAATCCTTATCATTTTATGAGTATTACTAGTTTTATGGGTTTTTTTAAGAATATTAGTGTTCATAGCATATAGAGGTTAGCTATGGATATATGTATATATGCTGCATACATTTTTCTGAAGACACCTAATACAGTTAATTTAATCCCTTTGGGGATTGCCTCACCCACAGGAGAGGCTGTGCGTGTCATGGGGCTTTTGTAAGTCAGACAGCAACAGCTGGAGCTACAGCTCCTGTGAGACCCTGAGTTGTTCAGGAGAGCAGAGCTGGAGGGCAACGTGATCCAAGGCAAAGCTGGTACTTCAGACTGACAAACTAAGCATGTCAGTATTTTGTAATAGAATCATAGAATAGTTTGGGTTGGAAGGGACGTTTAAAGGTCATCTAGTCCTACCCCCCTGCAATGAGCAGGGACATCTTCAACTAGGTCAGGTTGCTCAGAGCCCCATCCAACCTGACCTTGAATGTTTCTAGGGATGGGGCATCTACCAGCTCTCTGGGCAACCTGTTCCAGTGTTTCACCACCCTCATTGTAAAAAATTTCTTCCTTATATCTAGTCTAAATCTACCCTCTTTTAGTTTAAAACCATTACGCCATGTCCTGTTGCTAAAAAGCTTGTCCCCATCTTTCTTATAAAGCCCCCTTTAAGTACTGAAAGGCAGCAATAAGGTCTCTCCAGAGCATTCTCTTCTCCAGGCTGAACAACTCCAACTCTCTCAGCCTTTCTTCAGAGGAGAGGTGTTCCAGCCCTCTGATAATTTTTGTGGTCCTCCTCTGGACCCGCTCCAAAAGGTCCATGTGTTTCCCGTGCTGAGGACTCCAGAGCTGGACGCAGTACTCCAGGTGGGGTCTCACCAGAGCGGAGTAGAGGGACAGAATCACCTCCCTCGACCTGCTGGCCACACTGCTTTTTATGCAGCCCAGGATACAGCTGGCTTTCTGGGCTGCGAGCACACATTGCTGGGTCATGTCCAACTTTTCATCCACCAGTACCCCCAAGTCCTTCTCCACAGGGCTGCTCTCAATCCCTTCATCCCCCAGCCTGTATTGATACTGGGGGGGGTCCCCGACCCAGGTGCAGGAGCTTGCACTTGGCCTTGTTGAACCTGATGAGGTTCACATGGGCCCACTTCTCGAGCTTGTCCAGGTGCCTCTGGATGGCATCCCTTCCCTCAGGCATCAGCCACACCACTCAGCTTGCTGTCGTCTGCAAACTTGCTGAGGGTGCACTCAATCCCACTGTCTGTGTCTCTGATGAAGATATTAAACAGTACTGGTCCCCAATACGGACCCCTGAGGGACACCACTTGTCACTGATCTCCATCTGGACATTGAGCTGTTGACCACTACTCTCTGGATGCGACCATCCAATCAATTCCTCATCCACTGAACAGTCCACCCGCCAAATCCATATCTCTCCAATTTAGAGAGGAGGATGTTGTGGGGGACTGTGTCAAAGGCCTTACAGAAGTCCAGATAGATGACAGCCGTAGCTCTTCCCTTGTCCACTGATGTAGTCACTCCATCATAGAAGGCCACTAGGTTGGTCAGGCAGGACTTGCCCTTGGTGAAGCCATACTGGCTGTCTTGAATCACCTCCCTGTCCTCCATGTGCCTTACATTGTTCCAGCTGGAGCAAAAATACTGCTGAGGATACTGAACTGCCCTCACTATCCTGAAGCAAAACCTCTCATCTTTTTCTGTCCTTATGGTGCTGTCCCCTGGGGTGTGGCGGACTCTTGTACTTCCAGGAGTCTGCTAGGGAAGAATTATGGGGGCTGTATCATCAGAAAACTTCTGCTGGTGGATTATGAAGGCCAGGTGTCCACCCACTAGGGCTGTGGACCAAATACCACATTTGCCCTCTGACAGGGGCCATGTATTCATCCTCGTCTCACTCCAGCCCATGGCACTGCACTGGAAGAGTAGCGGTGAGCTCCCGAGCAGGTGAAAACATGTCGGCCAAGAAAGTGGTGGAGCCCAGGACCTGCAAGATCACGCTCTCCAACCCCTGTGCTGAGAGGCTGCATGGACAGGGTGCAGAGGGACCTTTGGGGAATGGGACTGTAAGATCAAGGAAGAAAGACCAACTCTGGGAAAGGGGAGGTGATTGAGGAGACCATGGGAGAAGGTTACATATAGGGCATGAAGGTTAACATACACGGTGCCTGCCTCTCAGAGGCAGTCCTGCTATCTGTTGTGCATTTTGGCTGGGGGATGGCAGTTCTTCATGGTCCAGTCTTTGTGGGCTGACTTCCTTGCAAGCTGTTGATGATGCATCGCATTTGGTAGAGCAGCCTCAAAGAAATCCTGTGGTGCCTGCCATCTTGTAGTTAACTGTCTGTGCAGCGTGGCGTTGCAGTAACCTCACGCTGGGTCTTCCCACCTCTAGCTGATGGCACCACTGTCACGTGGTGGCCAAATTCCAGAAGTTAAGAAATTTAAGGAAAGGAGCTTTGAAAGCCATGCACTGGCGTTGCAAGGCAGGTGCTATTTCCCAGCGCAGTGTGTTGAATATGGCCTCTGTTAGTAAAAGCTTTGCTTCAGAAGAAGCCTGGGCAAGGTGAAGCACAGGGTGGATGTGCCTGTTGCTTGGAGCAAATGAATTAAAGTTGTTATCATGAGCATTTCTGTCTTGATCCCCTCAGCTCGCAGAACTGAAGCTCAGCCTAGGGTGAAACTGCCAGAGGCTGTTAAGAGGCAGCATTTTGTGCCTCAGCTTGCCATTGCATTAAATAATTCATTGAATCTGACCTTTCAGACTAGTACCTTGTAGCTAACAGAATGAATATAAAAAGGTATAAAAAGGAAAATAATATCAAGTGGGGGGGGGGGGGGGGGCAATATAAACTTTATATATAACCATAGAAGGTCTGCAGTGCTGTCTGTTCCTGAAAGTGTGCCTGTAATTGGACATAGTTTGGGAAGAGCAGCAAAAATGAACCAAAAATTGTCCCTTTCATGAGAGACGTAAGAAGCTCAGCCTGGTTAGGTTATTGCAGGAGAGATCAAGTCGGCTTTATCTGAATGTGGACATCTGAACAAGGAAGAACTTGGATAGCAGGCAACTCTTCAGCTTGGTAGAAAAGTACAGTCCAGCCCTAAGAAACTGCAGCTAGTAACACCGAGAGAGATGAGAGAGAGCGAGCTGCGGTCATTCTCCAGCTTTTCATGTCTTTGAATGAGAATTTTATATCTGTTTGGAAAGATGTGCTGTAGCTCAAGCAGAAGTTAAGGCCTTCACAAAACATCTACCAACTATGGTTAGCGGGGGAGTTTGTGTTTTGCAGGAAGTCAGATATAAGTTGTATGTTGGTCTTAGGATCTTTGAACACGTAGGAGTAGTAAGACTGCCCTATCTCATACCTGAATTCTGACTATGAGCAGCTCAAAAAGCTGTGCTCAGTCCCAGTGGGATTATCAGTTCTTACTGGGAAGGTGTGACTTTTGGCAAAGCCAGTAGCCCTCTCTTACAGCAGTAATTTTCTGCTCTTGGGTTCTTGCTCACTATCACCCATGCCTGTGTTCTGTCTACCTGCACTTACCATCGCGCAGAGAGTCTTTCAAAGGCTTGCCCACAGCTGGATGTGTTCTCCTGCTTTGCAGCCTCACCAGACATTGATGCTATGCAGGACATGACTTCTTTTTTTCTTTTTTTCTTTCCCCCCCCTTTTTTTGAGGTGTGCGTTATTTCACTGGAGCTACTGAGCTGTTTTTTGAGTGGAAGTCAAATGCAGCATGACAAGCAGTTACTTTTCTGGTCCACCATGCTGAACATACACAGTTGACAGTGTGTTTCTTTCAGCTTTTAGTACTAACTTTTTTTTGTGCTGAATAGTTGGAAAAGTTCTGTTTTGGCAATTATAGCTCTGAATGTCAGAAGCAGTAGGAAGAAATAATAATTTGGTTTGGTTGTACAGTGGTGAGAGTATGGCATAAGTGCCTTAATCTGATAGGATTTACTGGTCTAAAACTTAGTTTTTATTTGAGCAACAGTTTATTTACAGTAGGGATTAATTACTCCCAATGTCTTGATTAGAAAGTCGATGTTTTACCAAAAGGCAGCATGCAGTAGGTACTTTGAATAGCTACTTTACTGCACATTTTAAAAATGTATTCATATATTACACTTCATATATTTCATAGAAATCATCTATTGAGTAAATAGTAAACTTTAAAAAACTATTCCAATATATGCTTGTATGTGTTTGATAGATGCTTCTGAACAGTTAAATTGTCTCAAGTGAAAAATATTGGGATTTTGAATTGCCTGCTGTCTTCATAGTACTCTCTTCATGACAGATTACCAGTATCTCCATGAGAGTTTTTCCTTCAGCTGCTGCTTTAGAATAATTACAGTGCTTTTGCATATATGTCATTAACAATGAGGAGAAAAAAAAGCTCTTGTCAAGACTGTTCATTTAGATATCTGATGCATGAGGCAGGATAATATGAATTTCCCAGTAGGATACCAGTTGCTGCTCCTAGTGCAGCACCAGTGCACTGTTCTGTTATTTCGAAGAAGGTAATATCATTATAGACATGGATTTTTATGTCTAGCTTAATTTATGAAGACAAACATCAGTGGCTCTTCTGTCAAAAATACATGTTATGATAGCTGTTTAACAATACTGTTGTTATTGTAAATAGACTAACAAAACACAGCATTTTACAATTATTAAACATGATACAGTGGTAGTGATAGTTTTCCCCTATCCTGCCAGTGCCAGATCTATCAAAACTCCTGCCCATTAAACAGTCAAGTGCAAATAAAGCAACTCTACAGCTTCGTAAATTAATTATTTTTCTTTACCTCAGATAGAGGATGGATTTGTTTTTGCAGGCACAGAGAATAATGCCTGTTTTAATTTTTGTTTAGAGACAGCTCTGAATATGGTTAATATTCTGTGTGTTGAATCTATAAATGCTGTGTCCATAATTATAAATGCTAAAATGTATACTGCCTGTTTCTAGAAATACTTATCTTTTGCTTTCTGGGAAGAAGTGCCTACTTCTTTAAGGCTTTGTTAAGGGCAACATTTGACAAAGATCTCTTAAAAGCAACAGGAAAGGTGTTGCTTTGCCACCTATGCTTAGTTTTCTTGGGAACTACGGAATGGTGTTCATCCTCCAGCAAAATGGGTCTGATCCAAAGCCTGCTGAAGGTGGTGGAAATCTTTTGATGGATTTCAGGGGAATTTGGATCAGGCTGTTTATGGATTACCCCATGGATTACTTGTAGCGTATCTACTTGTAGCCTGCCAGTTTATTTAAGATACTGCTGTCAAATGGAGGAGTAACATGCTTTAAGAAAGCATTTACTTATTTGATCTAGGGTAATTCAAGGAGTGGTTTTGTGACATGCCATTCCCAGTGGTTACCCATGCCAGCCACTGCAGATCCCTTTCCCCCCACTCTCCCTAATTCTCTCCCTTCACTTTCCCATCACTCTCCCTTCTCTGAAACTACCAAGGGCTTCAGAAAAAACAAAGTGAAAATTAGATATTTCAAGTAGGCCAAACGCATCTTTAAGGTAATGCTATATACTGCAAAACAAATCCATAGAGGAGCAAGATGCTGGAGGAGTTCTTAGTGTGTTAGGTTTTATGACTCCGTACAAATGACAATAAATGATGGTTCTAAATAAATGAAACCATGTAGAGCTTTGAAAAAGTTTTGTGGTTGATTTGTGCCTCAGTAGGATGGTCTACGCACTGGCTTTACTACCATTTTTTCACTGCATCACCCTCTGTTTGCACCGATTTCGCATCAGCATCTGTGGGGCAGGGTGCAGAGGCGCATGGGGCGCAGCCGAGGGCTGTTGTAGCTTGCAATAGCAGCCTTCGACTTCACTTTGTAGATACAAGAGAAAAAAACAGTGGGTGTTTTCGATGTAGTTACCATACAATAGCAGGCAGTTGGAATTCCTTTCACTATAGTTCTCTCATGAGTCTAAATGAAACCATTAGGTAATTTTGTTATGGGTCGTGGCATTCCTGAGAATGGGTGAAAATCCCAGTCTGGTTTAAGTGGAAGGGCCCAGTCCTGTTGATTGCAGAAAGAGCAAAAAATCATGAGCTCTGAAAGACCAAAAATGAGAAAACAGAAGATCAGTTTATCATAGCTGGCATCATGGCTTTTAAGTCATGGTAAGCTTTGATACACCATTATTTAATGCATGAGTTTGACAACACTGAGATAAAGTTTCTGATATAAATCAGTTCATCTTCTTTTTCCTGAGGCTGTTTTACGAAGAAAAGAGGTTAGAGGGGGAGGAAAGGGAGGCCATGCCCAGGAGAGCTGCCTTTGCCACATCTCCTCTGCTACTTCTGTCTTCATCCTCTTTCTCACAAGTGGTACATGTAGTTTAACCATTTACCTGATGGATTGTAAGAACTACCTTCATATGCATCATCACTACCTTCTTTGCAATAATAATAATAATAATAATAATAATAATAATAATAATAATAATAATAATGGAAAAGTATTTTAAATAAAATTTCATAATTTTTCATGTTTCTGTTTTTACTTTCCTTATGTTAGTTGGTGTAATTTTCTAGTCACCAGTACAGTGTTAGAGCTGGAAATCCAAAGCAGGCTGAATCAGAAATGCTTCCCTATTTCAAATTCTGAGCTGGTAAAATAGAGCTTAAATAAGTAAAACAAAATATGTGGTTAACTGATAGCATCATTTTTTACAACGTATATTTTAAAGTGGTTTTCAGTGAAATCATCTTTCTTCCTGAGCTAAGCAGTTTGTGCAGAGAAAGTTGATTAGATTCAGGACTTCCAGTTACATTATATGTAACAGATATTTCAGTGGTGATTGCTGAAGTTCAGGAGAACTTTGATGAGAAGCAAATGTCAACCAAAAATGTCACTACTGTGTGTACTGGGTAACCTCTCAATGTGAACATTATCACAAGATTTTATAAAACAAATTAATCACTTGGAAGGGGTGTACAGCAATTTAGGAACCACCAGACCAAATCAGATCCAAAGTCCATTTGTTCCAGCATTTTGTATCTGATACGGCTGGCTCCAGTCGTTTCAGAGAAAGGTCAGAGAGACCTCACAATGACTTGTTTACAGAATATTCTCTCTTGGGGAAGATTTATTTCTACAACCCTTTTAATTAGAAAAAGCAAAAGCATTTTTTTCCTCCCTTCATTTTTCTACACATCCCCTAACAGTCCTGAATACTCTTGGTAACTTCCAGTCTTTTTTTTCCCCTTAAAAAGCAGCACAACAGGAACCTACAGGTTCCTGTTTGCCTCACTTCTCTCTAACACACTGTAGCCTACAACACTATCTTCCCTTCATTGGCTGTACATGTAATCAAAGATCTCCTTAATTAATATATATAATATGGATTCTTCAAGTGGAAATCATAGATTTACCATTGTCTCCCCCTTTCCCTTCCACCTTCCTTGCTGTAGTGCAGATCTCACCCTTATTCTGCAAAGGGGAAGAACTTATATGTTTCCAGAGTGGTATAATTTTCCAAATTATTTCTTAGTAGATGAACTGGAGGTAGGTGGCATCGGAAGGAGCTGGAGTATTTCCCAGCCCAGGACACAGGAAAAAAAGACCGCAGGTTGGAGAGGAGCTGTCTCCTCTGCCCTTGCTCCTCATGGTGAGCTCGGGGGGCAGCCGAGGCAGCCCAGGGAGGGGGATAAAAGGAGTGGCAGGTCTAAAGTCAGTGTAACGTAGCTGTAGGGATCCATAAGCATCTCCAGTGGCTAGCTTTGTGCAACCAATGAATTTGGATGCAAGCCACCAAAACATGCATTGCCTTTGAGACACCTGGGATTTTTTGACAAGGTGCCAGGAAAGGAAGAGCTCTTCAGACCTCTGCTCGGATGGGGACGCTGCCCTGACTTACAGCAAGGCAGCAGCAGCACTGCGAGTGAAGGATGAAGTCACCACCACATTTTGCAAAATGTTGAGGTGCGTCAGGCTGAGTAAATAGGTTAATGATATTGGCAACAGCAGCTTGCAGAACAGCAAAGCAAAAGTTAGACATTTGGTCTCACAGGATGAAGCAAAAAACTAGGAGAGTGTATTGTTTCTAGTTGTCTTTAAAAATGCTAATAGTATGTGGTTCAAATGCTGAACTACTGGATTTTGAGGGGCAAAGATCGCCTTCATCGGTGACCTTCCTGAAACTTCCTTTCTGGAGATCAGATCTTCAGAAGAGCCACAAGGGAAGGTATGAACTTTGAACGTTTCTCGGGAAGCTGCAGCTGGGGAGAGGGGAGAGGGAGGAAAGTAAACAAAATAAATCCTCTCAAAGCTCTCTGATCTCCCTCCTCCACTTTTCTTTTTAATGATTAGCTTTGAGAATCTGATTCTATAAGGATACGTTTCTCCCCTACCTCTTTTCTTTATAGGATTTTGTGGCTGTTGATCCTTTGTAGACTAAGAGCTCATGCCCTGAGATTATCTTCTAGCATCACTGAAATGCAAAAAGTCAGAATAGGACAGAAATGGGGAATGAAAAATACCTTGAAAATAAAAAAAAGGATTTGCAATGTTTAAAAGAATTCTAATAGTTGGATCATCTTCTGTAGAATCACAGATTAATAATTTTGAACTTTTTTATTTTTTTATTCTTCTCTTGCCATACATGACACGAGGAATTAGTGAAATGCACCTGGCCAATTTTGTATCTAGTTTGGGTTGCAGGTGATAAAAATACATTATCAATGTTCTATGACCTATCCGTTTAGATTTTGTTCTTGCTCTCATCCACTTCTCACTGACAGATTCAACCTAAAGGCCAAAATTATGCATGAGGATGGACTCTAACTGTTCTCCTCGCTTACATGCATGCGAAAAACTACTGACCTGTAGATGTGAAGAAACTGCCAGCCAGTACTCATAATCTAGCTCTTTGCATCAGCAGTAAATTTCATTTAAAGATAATGGTTTAATTTGCTTAGTTAAAATCACATTTGCAGTCTAATTAGACTCCGGAGGAGCCTCCAGGTTGCCCAGAAAAATTACTGTGTGACTACATAATGAAGAATACTATGTCCATTGGAACATAGGAGATGTTACGGTGATTTCTGTCAGACACAATTTTGACAGGTCTATTTTTAATCTTGCAGTTTGACATATAGCCTTTAAACAACATGTATCCTTTGCATGCTAAACACTCTGTTATGTCCCCTCTGAGAACTGAGTTTTAATGCGTGTCCTTGGAACAAGGAATTTATTCTTGCACAGATAGATCATTGTCAGCCTGTACAAATGAAGAAGATAAGACTTTGAAGCTTTTTTTGATGCTTATCTCATGATTGCAGCTGAAGTGAGAGATATCTGGGGCGCCTAATGACTTCATCAGCTAGCTTTAAATGAAAGTCCTCAACATGCTAATGATGAAACAGAAGTATAAGCTGTTCAAGAGAAGAATGGGATGTTCACCCGAGAGAACAAAACTGCAAACCCCTAAGGTTGTTCTTTATAGGATTTATTTTGTAGAAGGGAAACCTTGATAGCGCATACTTTTGGACTTGCTGAAGTTGTTTTGTTTGCTTATATGGGAGACATTTTTATGCAGCGCACTTGAGTTGGTTCAGACTACAAGAGCCAGCCCTGCAGTGTCCAAAGCCAGGTAGTGGAGCTGAGGTGCCTAAAACCCTGTGTGCAGCCCGCAGAGGAGCCTGCCGGTCTGTTTGTGTGTGTGACAGGCCAGGGTCGTTCTTCAACAAAAAAACTGCTCCTGTACCTGATTGAAAATTCACCTCTACGAACTGCAGCTGTTTGTAGTTGGGCCTTTAGCCCAAGCTCGTTGCCTGTAGCCATGCTGAAGATGGGAGAAACTATTTGCAGCTGTCCCTCTGATTACAGAAAGCGTCTAAAGTACTCTGAGCTGTGGTACCTCATGCCACTAGACAGCTCGAGGTGAATCTCGCCACCAAAATCCTGTTAGGATGAGTGCCAGGGGGTGGTTGGCTGTGCTGACTGTACTGAGCCTCTCAGCTGTAGTTTCTCACCTCGGACCATTTGCAATTCGCAGGCGAGCGTCTCTGCGGTCCCTCCCAGAAACCTGCCGCAGCGCAGCGAGCGCGGCCCACGCTGACAGCGCTGGCTTCTGCCCAGAGGAGATGGTTATTGACAGGCTGATTCCAAGCTGCAGCCAGAGGCAGCAGCACTGGTGTGCCCTCACTGCCTGGTATAATGGCTCGTGCTTAGGGAGCAGTTGCCTAAGAGGACTCTGCCTGCTTCAGCGTTTTGCGTCAAATAGTCGCTCGATACAGTGGAGCGGCTATGGTGGGTGCAGAGGCTGTGGCCTTCCCAGGGCAGTGTCTGTGCCAGGGCATGGCCCGCTCCCTCCCCAGCACCGTCGGTCTTGAGCCCCTCCGTGCAGGGCGGCACAGCTCCGGCGGGTCCTGCCGTCTGCAGGGGAGCTCAGCGCTCTCCGGGGAAGCAGAAGCACCCTGTCAAGACACAGGGGACATAAATCTAGCTGAAAAAATACAAGTATACCAGATAAATTATTTAGAAAATACCTATAAAATTAATTTAGCAAGTCGCATGAAGTCAGTCCTTTCTTCTTTCTTCCCTATACCGATATCCATCTTCCCTCCTACCACCTTCTGGCTGCAGCTATATGGTGAGTTATGCATTCGCCTCCTCCACGAACAGCTTCCCTCCTCCCCCTCACCGTTTTCCTACAGAGCAGAGGGGCGTTTTACTGTCCTCCTCTTCAGCTCTGACTGTTACGCACAGCTTCTAAGGAGCAGGAGAGGACAGTGATAAAACTGGTTAATTTTCACTTTTTTTTTCCTGCAGCGCAGAGTGTGGCAGTGCTGCAGCGGCGGTGGGCTGGGGCTGGCCTGAATGCAGCACGTGTGCGAATCGTATCCCCGAGTGAACTTTAATCCGGCTGGTACGGATAACGAAGCACCGGCTTGGCTCTGCGAGTGTGGGTGTTTGCGGGGTAGGAGGGGGGGGAATAACTGATACCAAAGAGAGTGGCATCGTATTTTTACTGCTGTTGTTACCCATCATATCTAGACTAAAGCTCACATTGGGGCATCCGACTGCACTGCAATTATGTCTTCATTTTCTGTGTGAATAGAAGAATGCAACCGTTCAGCATTTTATGCTTGGTTTGTGACTGCAGGGTAATTTTCTTTTCCCCTTTTCAAACATTCCTTCCCCCCCTGTATTTTGCAATATTTTTGCATTTATCAAGGAAGGGTTTCTGCTTAAGGACCACATTTACATGCGGTGTGTATTTTCTTTGTAACTTTTCAGTGAGACTTGTATCAGTGATTCTTTGTCCCAAGGAAAATGTAAAGCAAATTATGTAGCTCTAGTGATAGAAAAAGGGGAAAAAAATAAAGGGTATAACAGCGTAAATACAATATTAAGTTAACCAGCATAAATATTGAGATGTATTAAATGAAAATTAACAGTATGAGTTTGAAACGTTGGACAGAGCTTTAAATAGAATAGATTTTTAAAGTCATATGTTATTGATTTTAGCACAATAAATAAATACACCCTTTTTAAAAAAAAGAGGGGTGAACCTTTGAATTTTAAACATTCTGGATATATGGTATATATTCGTGTCAGGACTTTTTAATAACTAATAGCTTTTAACAGAAGCAAGTGGTTAAATGGCTGGCAACAATTCTGACTCAATTTCTCCTCATATCAGTCTACATCTTTAATATATTAAATAATGTATGGGGACACAAATATAACCAAACAGTTTGCATGTCGGGACTGCTGCTGTCTGAATTACGGTGCCATGTAGCTTAAGAAGAGTAGCCTCTTTGGCTGCCCATCCAAATCATTATAAAATCACATTTGCCATCACTTATACTGCTTCAGTGGCACATGGATATATCCCTGGCATCTGACCAACCAATTTAGTATTCCAGACTCAGTAAACAAAAGCCATTCTGCATTAGTCTCTGCAGCTCAGTATCCATCAATTGTCTAACCTTGCAGATATAATAATAATAGTAATAATAAACCCCACAAAACTCAACCCACTGACCACTGAAGCTTTTCTTAATGAGAAATTGAATGAATCTTGTTTTGTTGGAACATTTATTTCCTAAAACTATTTTCATCAATCTTTAATTATTTGAAACATAGTAACAGCAATGTGTTCCATAACAAAGAATAGAGATGCTCTCAGATTGGATCAGATAGTCTGGTTCCAAAAAAGCAGATAAGACTTAAAAGCAAAAATCGTAGTGTTCAGACATCAGAAAGAAAAATACCATTTACTCGCTGAATGAATGCGTTTTTCTTAAGGAACAATAATAAAGCAAATAATATTGAACTGAGAACAGTATATAATATAGTGCTTGCAAATACAATTTGCTTCAGAATTCAAGAGCTTTATCTCATTTCTGAATGCATCTTCCTCTTCTTAATTTCTTTTTCTTTATTGGCTGGTTTACTTAGAGCTAAGATAATGTCTGTGAAAGAGTTCTGACACAAAATAGCCCTATGTGAATGTTATACATTATTAATAAAAAATCAGACAACTTTCTAAAACAAGATGCTCCTAAAGCATTTAACATTTAATCGGCAAAATTTATCTGACGTTCTGCTTTTTGAAAAACATTAAGGAAAAGAAAAAATTGAATAGATGCAGGAATGAAGGATGTATGTGAACGACTGGCCTTTCATTACTACATACACAGTGCCCTAACCTGAAAGTGAAAATGCCAGTGCCATACAGATTATGAATAGCACCTGTAGTGATTTCTATTGCTTCAGTACAAATGAAAATGAAGTTCTGATCATAAAAGATTATGGTTAATTTGTCACATAATAAAAATATCTTTAAGATTTTCTCATTTTTAGTGATCCTTCCTCCTCTTTAATATGTAACTCCCATAGATCTCTTTTGCAATTTTACTGATACAGGTGTCACTCCTCTACAGTTTCTGACATCTTCAACTATCTTTTATTTCACTTCCTTATTTCCAATTTGAAATGTGATTTTAGAGTACGTGATTTCCTTGTTTCTTAGCAAGGAACAACAAGTTTATACCAGTGTTTATTTTAATTCATTGTCATAATTATTTATTCACAGTGTTTGGCATTGGATAATGCATTTTATTGGTTTACTCTTTTTATTGATCTCTTAGCTGCCATACTATCTAGATTGACCAAACCTCACTGTGCAAAATGCTGCACAGCATATACAGTAAGTCTGCTCTCTCTCCAAAGTATGTCCACCTATGACAAAAATCAGAGTAGGGGGAGACTGCTGGGAGAGTAGAAGCACTAATGAAGCAATATTTGCATTATATTAATATCGGTATATCAACTGCCTAACTGTTGTCAAGACTTGGTAGGCAAAGAAGAGCTCTGCTGGAGGCAGGGTTTCATTGTCAGAAGCAGCAGTGTCAGTTTGCCTGCTGCCAGAAGATGCTGTGACCATCAGAGCAAGCACGCTTCCCTTTACATCCTTTTATGTCATTGTGGCCATAAGCAGTCACTCGTCAGTCCAGCTTTGGTTTCATGCTGCACTTTGCTTGTTCAATCACCAGTGCAGTTTTAAACTGATTACAGCCTGGGCGCAGCATTACATTTCTGTGAAATTAGCCAAAGGCATGCCATGAAGTTTTTGTTGGCTTCCTTGCTAATTTTGTGCCATTTGCTGAAGGAGAGACAATACCTGATCCTGTATAAAATCTGCTTTATTGACGTTTCTGAGCATGCTGGTACTGATAGACACTGTTCACATACTGCTCCAGAGCTGTGTAGCACGCAGCCACAGATTCAGTACTGGAAGCCTGATTTAGTGTATTGTCAAACCATGACTGTAGCTGTTGGTCTTTTGCTACTGATTTTTTCCCTGATACTGTGTGACTATTCAAAGAATTACTATTTCTCTTTTTTTTTTTTCCCCTGTTGTCAAGATGTCCTCATCTTAAGCATGCTGCTCTGCCACTTATAATGAAAAGAAGTAGCCCAGCACTGATGAAATCAAAACTTTCGCTTCCAATGGGGCATGAGAGGTCTGCTGCAGCCAGACTAGAGAAAAAAAATTATTAAGTAGAGGGATGATTGTTACTTTGAAATACAGTGTCAGCAAAAACAGACATTAAAAATAAACCATTAGAGAGAGTCTTTCTTTCCTAAGTGAAAATTTACATTGTGTCTCTTTGAAAGGAGAAAAAAAAAAAAAAAGAAAGACACCAACAGGGCTTCATTAGAGTTACATTTGCTCTTGAAACATCCTTTTTAATTGCTAGATCGTATTGTTAATCTTTCTTTTCAACCAAGATAAGTGAATGGAATAACACCAGTTTTCAGGGTTTGGAAAGTTACCTCACCATGTCCTTGAGTCCTTTAAGCTTCATTATTTTGTCTGTTTCCACTATTGAGGTAAAAATTCAAATGACTATGTGACTGCATCTGTATGTCTAAGCAACTGCTGAAAATTCAGTGGAGCACAAAAAAGCCTCTCTTAATCTGATTCAGATAATGTAGAGGAACATCTGGGACCGGTACAGAAAAGCACTCAAGGTGTTTTAGTCCTTTTCTTTCCCTCTCCCAGGTAAATGAACTCTGAATCCAGTTGGAACATCCAGATGTATTTACAAAAAATTTAGAAAATTAGAAGAATGTTGCAATTACATTTAGCATTTTTCAATTTTGCTGTGACCATGTATGCAACTGTAACAAAGCCGTGATGGCTCCATTTTTGAAAGTTGAAGTTAAGAAATGACAGAGTAATCAGAATAGATTTTTGTAATCATTGCTAGGTCTCTGGTGGCTGCACCAGAGAATTGGTTCACGCCACTGTTTCAAAGCATAATCTTTCATGTCAGTGTTGGGTTGGATTTTGTGGAATAGTTAGAATTTGCCATGTTGTGCATTTTGTTCTGCAACCTTGGTGTTTCAGTACAGTCCAAGTTCCTGGACGTCCTCAGTAAGTATGTTAGTGCAAAAGATAAGTGATCCCAAGTTAATGGCATGGGTTTAACATACCTGAGTAGTGTGTGCAGTGGGCAGCCATTGCGTGCCTGCCGGCTTCTGCACATGGGCAACTGCAGACTGGGAAAACAGAATTGCACTTAGCTCACTTGGAAACCCTGTCTGAAAGGGCTCGCTCAAAATGCCCACAGAAATGCCATTTAAAAGTCATTGCAGTCTGATGGAAACAACTTAGTCTGACAAATAAGGATGAGAAATTTTCAGGGTAATGGAACTGCCCTTTCCATGGTGAGACCACCCTGTTCTGTAAATATTTTATTTTGATAGTATTGTATAGTAGCTCCTTAGCACCATTCCTAAAGATGTCTCATCAATAGACATCTTGGGGCTGGCTTATATTGTGCTTTGTTCATTACACTTTGAGAATTAACTTTTCCTCAGAGCTTCTGAGGCTTTGGCAGTTAATGACAGGAAAACTAGCACTGAAACGTTGGCCTGGATGAGTGACCTGAGAGACCAATATTATCCTGCTTTATCTGCCTTTGATCCTTTAAAACTAATGTGCAGAAAGTCTAATTAGAAGAGGACAGCTGAACAATTCATTAATAGGGGAGTAAGCGCTACATTTTTCTCCTTGGCAGTATGGCATCTTCATGCAGCGTGAAGTAATTTATGCTGTGATCATGTGGCAGTAGCGTGCTAATAGTCGGACTTGGTGAAAGTCTCAGTCCATCAGATATACATGCATGCCCATCTGGCTCTCAGTTTTTACACTGGCCAAAATGAGCAAATACTGATTCTGAGGGAGTAGACAACTCCAGTATTAGTAACTCCTTATACGTCCTCTAGTCTGTCTTGAGGTTTAACCCCAAGTTCTGTTAGGGGCTGAGGGAGACCGTCATGAATCTGTGTAAGCAGGAAGATGATTGCCTAAGGAAGGCGGCCCAGTCAATGTAGAGTTTTCTGCATATTGCTGATATTCAGAGTTGCACTCCAGAACTAATTGAAGGCCGATGTAGTAAGACGGCGCTGGTAAGACACTGTCTGGTAGAGGATTGCAGGTAACATTGCTCAGCAGTTAGATAGCAGCCTAACGTTGCTGTTGATATTCAAGCAGCCTTACCAAGGCATTCTTGTACAGTGTGCACAGGTATTTACTGTTTGACTAAGATTTTGGTAACTCAAAGCATTATAGTTGAGAATATAAGCAACTGGACAACTTTGGGTATTTGTGGAGAGGAGCATTATTTTGACTAGAGGTAAGTATAGGTCTTCATAAAGCACTAAATTTCAAGAACAACTTCTTTATAGGGCTCACCTGGCCACAGCGGTAATAAAGGAGAAAACAGAGTGAATTTGGTACATGTGAAATCTTGACAGATGGACAGCCTTAGAGAACGGGAGGCTTTTTTATTCTCAAAGGCTTTACTGCAGAGGCATCTGAAATGGCATCTCCTGTATGAAAGCCTGCCAGTGTGCCACAGCCCTGATCTGAAGGGACCGCTTCTATGGGAGGAAGCGAGCATAATTCAGCCTGCAGACATGCTTGCTTCTTGGCCCCTTACGGAGACTGCCAACAAGAGTTCCAATTAGTGCCAGCTTCAGACTGTGACAATTTTAAAGATTGACTTTCACACCATGCCAGACCTTTAAAAGAAAGATGAACATTTATATAAAACGCAATTTGCTTTGACAGTAATTTTCTGTATGCTATTATTGAAGTTATTTATGTTCAAATCAGAGTATCTTTTCTCTCAGCTGTGTTTCTGCTGCTGTTTGAGCCTGCAGCGCAGTAATAATCCTGTGCTTATATCTTTTATACTTTATGTGGCAGTGGTCATTTCAAGCATCCATTACTTGCACAGTTTTTAGGACTCAGACATTTGAACAGGAATCCTGTAAAATTCCCAGATTCTTGGACAGGTTGCTTCTGTCGGTGCAAGTCCTCATATATTTAATGGCAGACTTAAATTTTAAGGACCTTGTGAAGCAGCAGGGCTATTCAAATGAAACTGTGGGGTTCAGGAGTTTACAAGTTGAAGTTGCTTGAATGTCAAGAGTATTTCACTGTATTGGCAGTGAGGCTAAGGACAGGTAATACCAGTAACAGTAGTGGAAGAAGTAGCCACCAGCTTTCCAAACATGAGTGTGATCCCTCTGCCTTCTGATACCAGGGATTCCAACACGCCCTTCCTATCTCCAAAAATAAGACTTGAACACCATGTTCTTTGTGTTCTGTGCTCTGTCATCCCAGGAAAGAACAGCATGTAACCTGATGCCCCCATTCATCTCTTAGGTTGTTCCTCATTTGTCTGCCCCCAAGACCTTGGCCTCATGTCCCATCTCCTCTATCCATAGACCATGCAACCTTACTCCTCCTCCCCAAACTGGGACCCCACACCTCACCTTTGTGGTAGTGTACCTTATTTCATGAGTCTCTTGCTACATTTCTTGCCTGCTGCGCTCTTGCAACTGTCTTCTGAGATGGAGTTGGGGAAGTAATGCCATGTGTGGCATACCCTACCTTGCCTGCATAGCGTGATGGCAGAATAGCCCATATCTAGCTGCCTACAGGTTCTTCAGAGAGACTTCCTGGAGGTCAGAGGTTGGTGCAGCCAGCTGGACAGGCAGAGACTGAAATCCAACTGCCACCCTTCAAGCAGTTCTTGTGCCATGTATTGGCAACCTCTTGAGAACGTATATTTTTCTGTGTTTCCCTAAAAATTGTCTGGAAAATATCCTCCTCCTAGGCTTGGAGAGGTCAGATTCTTCACATGCTGCTAAAACAGCATTCATCTATGGGTAGATGTAATCAAGAGGCCAGAAGCCATCTGCCCACAGTAGCATGGCTTCCAGCCTAGTTTAATCTATTGTACTTCTCAGTTAGAAGCTACTGAGTCATGGAAATGTTGCCTGTAGTTTGTATGCTGCAGTGTTGCCTTTGGAAATGGAGGGGAAGAGCCCCACACAGCATGGCTCATGCTGGAGGAGTTCTCCAGTGCAGAAGAGGAGCTGGACTGCCTGGCCTTTTAGCTTGTGTGTTCATGTTTGCACAGCGCTGCTTCTCCTGTGACAAAGATAGCCTTGGGGAAAGGCATAATCTTAAAGCCTCTCTCCCTGTCCCTCTGGATTGTTTCATGGGTGTCAATGAATGCTGAGTTTGTTCACTAGCTTGTGAAGGTTCCCCTAGTCCACTCAGGCAGATTGGCATCATTGCAGGACCTGGAGGCACACTTTGGGGGTCTGCATGATAACAGCGAAGGATGAGTCAACACGGGGTTAAGATGGGTCTACTCTGTCCCACCGAGGTCCCTCCAGAAGATGTCTCTGGCCTTGGAAATAAATCTAGGTGTATCTCTGGGGGAAATTGTTCTTTTCCACAGGAACTGTTGCTCATGATGAAAGTCTGGAGAAGTGAAATTTGAAGCTTCCCTAGGTGAAGATAACTACTGTAGAACAGGTTTTATGTAAAAATGTATATACAGCTCAAATCAAAATGATCCTTTTGAAATATTTCGAAATGTACTACAATAGAGTGACTTTGCAAACACTTTGTTCGTTATTGCTCCCTTAATCTTCATAGTAATGAGAGACATTCAAATGTTGAATGATTATTCTCTAGCCTAGATGCTAGAATTTGAAGTTGAGTTCCACTTTCCTTAGCTTTGAACAGGGCATTTGAGGTAACTTGTTACATTTTGTAGTTAGTTTTTGACCCACTGATTTCTGTTTCCTTACTTCAAAAATGTAGTGTGAGACATACTGCAAATCATGGCATCACACTCCGTAATTGTGAAATTCAGACCTTTCTCATCAATAGTGAGACCCAAAGTGAAACAGAGGATCCTGAAATAGCAGAGAACAAAGCATCTAAAAACAAGAGTTTCAGAATTTGTTGTTCAGTGTGAGTGAAACAGGTAAGTTGTGATTAGGAGAAATATTTTTCTTAATTGCATTCCCTGTAAATTATATTATTTATTATATGTCAATTCCTAATTCATTCATCTTCTCTGTGGGAGAAACCTAGTACTCTTCTAGTATGTAAAATTGCTAAGAGCTTTTAAATTAGCGTAAACAAAATTTTTCCATGCTCAATTCTTAAGAGTGAGTGCAGGAAACATATATTCTTTCTCTTTAGTCATATGCTATATTTGCTGTAGGATGCATACGAAGAACACAGACACTTATTCCAGGTCTCACGTACTGGAAGTCCCCCCACGTCCCTCGTCTGCCCCTGCATCTCTTCCTCTCTTCCAGCTAGAAGGAAGCAGAAGAGAGACAGTAATTGCCAGCCACTAGTTCACAGACAAAGCCAATGGCTGGCATTGTAGCTGAATGTTAACGCCTCATGTAGCCCGAGATGTGTGATACTTCGTAATACAACTTTAACCTTTATAATGCGCTGTAATTTGGTTCTCGAACCTTCTATATTCTCTCCTTGTTACAGCCTAAGTAGCTGTAAGGAGTAGGGAGAACGGACAAATATAATCACCACACAGGGCATGGGGAAGGACAAAGAGACTAATCACTGAAATTCCCATTGCAGTTTTTAGATTTTAGCCTTGTTCTCACCACTTGATTCTAATGTCAGGAAATGAAAGAAACATGATGATATTTTATTGTGGTGTTGGTGTCAGATGGTAAGATGGCAGAGCACCCAAAAAGTCTGCAGCTGTGGTCCAAACTTGGAGTTGCAGATGTTTGGTCTTGAGTGACTCTAAAGGAGTATGTAGGTTTAAAACAGAAATAATGAGGTTGTGGTTAAATAAGTATGAAAGGTAATAAAATATCTGTAATACATACTCTTTTTTTTCTTTTTACTTTAGTCACATTCTTAAAGAAGGAAAGACATTTCAGGGGGAAAGTAAGACTGCAATTGTTTTTTTAGCCTTCGCTACTATCTTTCAGAAGTTGTTTCACGTTTAAGTGTGGTGACATACCTAGTTTATGTAATCTAATCTAAACTGTTTGTATGTTCTGCTGTCACACATGGACATACATATGTACACATACATTTGAGCTATAAAACTTATAGATCACAGTACATGGTCAGTGATTCCATTGTTTTTCCCTTACTGTGATATATATGATACATGGTACAATTGTCAGTCTCCAGTGCTGTGCAAAGGTTATCATTTAGATATATAGGATTTGCTAAGAGTATTGGCAGTAGAAGTGATGTGCTGTGGTATGGAGTTTTGTCATCATGAGTTGAGAAGGTTTTAAAATGAGCGGTGGAGTTATGAGTGAGTACTGCAGATCAAAAAGCTGCTGATTAAATATTTATGTCTCTTGTAACTGTGCTGTGTTTTGTACGTAGCATGTGTTTTATAGAAGATGTTTTCTGTAATGATGAGGGGACTGTATGTGGTGCTTGACACCTGCTTTGTCTATGTGTAACATGCTTGGGTCCAGATACTCCAAATGACCTTATTATAGCCTCAAATGTTCAAAGACTGCTCTGAGGTCTAGCATCCCTCCTATGCAAGTGATTATCCTGTAAGAAAGTCTTGTCCTCAAAATAAATCTTAGCACTGGTGACCTTTTGGTTTAAAAAAGCTCTTGTTAGTCTAGGATGAATCTCACCTACATTGGCACTTGGAGAGGTTTAATCCAAGAATAATGAAGAACTGAAAAACACTTTCAGGAAAAGCCAATTTTCTTTTTTAAAGGCCACTCCAAGGTAGCTGGACCGCAGGAGGCAGGGGTGGTTGTAATCTTATGTTTCATGAGAAAGGTTGGTTGAAAGTAGGTTGAAAGTAATTGAAGAGGTCAGTTGGGCATGGAGTAGTTATCCCAGGGCTGCAGTTTATCCCATAGCTAACAACTCTGTGGGCTTTTCTGTCTACTCATATGCCTAGATTAATAAAGGAGTGACAAATTGGATAGATGTGCATAGTATAGATATGACTTTGAGATTTTTGAAATAAATTACATTTCTTATCATGCACTTTCAGATTCCCAAAAATGTGGTAGGCAGAAGAGCAAAAAAGTAGAGGGAATCGTATTGTTAGCCAAAACAGAATGGAGGTTGCTTTTTTTTTAAATTATAAGCTATAAACTCTTCAAGAAACAATGGAGAATAATAAAGAATAATTGTGGAGATTTCCAAACCTGTAGCTTACAGACCTTAAAAATGAACTGTAAATTTTCAGAAATATGAACACTGTAAATAAAGGCTGTTTCATGATTGAATAAATAATTTCTGGAGTTTAACTTTGGAACATGTTTTATTGAAATGAAAAATAATTGTGGGAAATTCCTTAAAGTAGTTATAATTATATCTAAAGCGGATTAAATTATGCTGTTTTGTGGCAGAATATTTAATTTTCACCACATGTAGCTCCTCATTAATTTTTTTAGCTTTCTAACTTAATTTTATTTCAGTTGTTCGAAGCACAGAAAAGTGACCGAAGTCTTCAATCCCTCCTTTTGAAAAGTCTACCTATACTCTTTTAGTGCAATGATACAAATATCTAATAAGAGGAGTAAAAATCGAAGCTTAACAATTTTTTCTTTAGTTAGGGGGTATTTGGTCAGACCTTGCCCTTTGCGTGACTGATGGCTTTGACAGAAGTAGAATTTGCTATCCCAGTTGGCCTTTAGAGATGTGTTGGCTTCATCAAGTATAGTCTGACTTTCCAGACGAATTTTCTGACTGGGCCTTCAATCTCTCCTCTATTTTCTTTGATTTTTGGCTTTTTAAGTTGGGTGTCAGTGGTGTGAAATATGCATATAAGTTGACACTGTATAAGACCAATACAGTGTGATTTATTTTAGCTAGTTCTGCTGAACAGGCCTGGCATGCCAAATCAGTTGCACTTCAGTTAGCCAGGCAATAAATCAGGTAAATAAACGATTAATTGTGTTTGAAAGTAGTAAAACCAACAGAAAATCAACTCCATCTCAACAAAATTGCAACTGATCTTTTCTTAGCTAATATTGCCCTCAGCAGCCATCTGACCAACAATGTAATGCAATAGATATTGACTGTGATTGGCTTCTCTTCCTTCTTCCACTTCACCCTTTTTCCCCATGATCCACCACCACCAACTGCCCACCAATAGTTAAAATATACATTTGTCATTTGTCTAGACCACTTGATCATATCAAGATTCCTAATAATTGCTTCTCTTTATCCTGTAAATCAGTTGGGATTTTTTTTTAGAGCTTGTTTTCCATTTACTAGTTTCATCCTAAATAAGAGCATTTTAATTTTGAAGAAGCTTTCTTTAGCAATCTTGTAAAAACCTAAAAACTCTAACTGGGGTATTCACCAAATATTAATCTTTTTCCACCCATTTAAAAAGGTGAGCTAGAGAAGAAATGGGGGATAAATTTTGTCCTCATTTTTGTTTTGAAAACACTGTTGTCTTCAGACAAATTTGGCACTAAATGTACAAGAGCTACATTTGTAAAGTAGGCAAAAGAAACATGTAGTCTATAGATGCTGTACTGATAGGATTAATCAAATGTTATTCCATTCTTCCTGGAGAAAACAATTATTGCAGCATGCAGGTTTCTCTGATGAAGCAAGTATTTCATAGTATAAACTTGTAAAGTTAAGTCAATTCAATTTGTTAGATTGGAAAAAACATTTTTTGGCATATTACTCATCTCTGTAATTCTCTGCTATGTGATTTTAATAAACATTTTTGCCCTATTACTGCAGTTCACTCCATTAAAAAGAAAAGCTGGTTATCTGTAGTGTATAGAAGTATGAATCTTTACTTGATTTTACTTTTTTTTTCTTTTTATAGAAGCTGCAAAGAATCAATCCTCCTTACTGTTGTTCAACCTTACCCTGTAAGTATCTGCGGTGTTTCCTGAATTAGTTTCCTAGCAACATAGCAGCTTTTTTTTCTGCCTGTATTCTGGCTGTGCCTCTACCTTATCCATGCAATAAAAAGAAATAAGTGAGATAAGGCCTGTGTCTCTTAAAGGTGATGTTTAAGACCGTGT
Organism: Gavia stellata; assembly: GCF_030936135.1. Lineage (NCBI taxonomy): Eukaryota > Metazoa > Chordata > Aves > Gaviiformes > Gaviidae > Gavia > Gavia stellata. The sequence continues at coordinate 82,634,228 of NC_082594.1, forward strand.
TACTGGGTCCTGCACTCAAAGACTGCATTAGCAAGTTGAATAATAACAGCATCTTTAAACTCATACCAGGAAGATAGGTAGAGCAGGACGCTGAGTTCTGCTTCAATTTCTGATCTGTTGCAGCTCCTGGGTTTTTCTTGATTTTGCCTCGGTCCCACTGAGTTATGCTGCCGTATCAAATCAGCTGTACCTTATGCAACGGGGGGGGCTCTGTCTGCATCTCCAGTGCAGGGCGTGTGGAGGTGAGGGCAGAGAAGAGAGAGACGGGCGATTGCATCAGACTGGCTTGAAGGGACTGGGAGAAACTGCAGCCCACCTCGGAGCTGGCTGATGTGACATGCCTTTGCACCTCGCTCAGCGGTTTGTGGGAGTGGGTTCATGACCTGTCAGCTCAAACCCAGCTTCCATAAAAAGGAGAGAAGCCAAGCCAGGGCAGGAAGCACATCTCTCTCTTCCCATACATCCATGCACAGCCATGCGTACCTTGCAGGCTGCTGAAGGGCCGCAGCCATGCATCAGGAGTGATTTCAGATTCAGCAAGTCCATTCAGCTCCCGGTTGGCTAGCCTGATACACAACAGTTTTGATGAACAAGGGATGATTGCATCCTTTTCTCCCAAGAATAAGAGACCAGATGGATTTGACACAAAGATGTGAAAACAAGTTTATCTGATGAAGCTACCAAAATATACATCTTGCAAATGCAACTTGGCCAGTGCTGTGTGGCTTCATACTACTCATCAGCCTTTCTGGCTCATTTAGAGGTGGCCATGTAGTTGTGCGGGTCCTGTACCCTTCCTAGAGGCCAGTCTGCACAGCAACTAAATTGTGGGGGAAAAACACGCATTCCGCAGCAAAACCAGGCAGGGGCTGCCATGCTGCAGTAAGACCACTGTCAGGAAGGTGAGCTGGGATCTGGTCAGCATCAGCCTTCTTAAATGAAAATGCAGGCATGGTCTGACTAAATAAAGAAACCTAACCACCTTTAAAGATTTCTGAATTACAGCAGGTGGTTTTGATCACAGGAAATATATGTAATATGGGGGAAAAGAAATCCTCACCCCCTTGCCTTTTTTATGTAGGTTGCCTTATTTCATCCATTGTCAGTCTTCATTCTTTTCTTTAAATGTCAGGTGAAGAAAGTGCATGTGCTTTAATGCAGGTATGCATAGCCCTTAAAAGTGGACAGTAAAGTGTAATACTACATGTCTGTGAGGTGTTGTGGCCTGTTATCGCTGTGCTCCTGGTATGAGAGCAAGTCTGTATGTACTGAACGTCAGGGAAGCTGAAACGCAAATGAACTGCGCACTCCATGTTCAACGGGAGACCTTACAGCACAGGTATGGTCCTCCTCCACCCTTTGACCTGGAGAAGAAGGAAAGCCATCACCTGGTATCTTCCCAGCTCTTTGGGTCCAAGCCCTGCTTGAGGCCTGATAAGGCAGAATCTGCTCCTCTCATTGTGTAGCACCAAAAGCTAATCAATAACTGAACTACCTCTAGATGTCACTGAGCTAGGAATGGCACTGAAATACTTTGCTGTCCTGTCAGCCATTTGGGCTGATGTGCCCATCTTATACGTGCATTTGTGTTGACCCACTCTGGCATGTCTGTCCAGAGTCCCTCCAGCTCTACCTCAGCAGACAAAGCACACATGTTTTCAGGGGTGGTGGATGTTTTATCTCACGTAGGCATGAAGACTGTCTCCCCAAGAATGTCCACAGAGCAGTCAGAAGATGCGATTGATGTATGCATATCGGTGCTAGCTTTTATCCCAAAGTCGGGATGCTTCAGTGGCATGAGCTTAGTTGGGAGAGCCTCAACTGCAGGACGGTTGCACCCTGCAGATCTCCTCTGGTTTGTGCACTCTTATTGCCCAGACCAGGGTCCTGCTGATTCGTAGGATCCTTCCCTTATCACTTTCAAGCCCAAGTTTTCCTGCAGTGGAAATGAAGGTGTGTGTAGGGATGGGGAGCAGTGTGTGCAGCCACGTTTGAGCCCTGAAGCAATGCAGGGTCCTTCAGTTTATGCAAACCCTGGGCTGTGAAGTCTCCTGGGGACTCCTGAGTCACCTTGAACGTCTGGCCCACGCTGGCCCACATACTGCCGCAATGTTACCGTCAGTAGTGCCTGAGCCTGTTAGGTGACATCCCTCTCAGCTCTGCCATCCTGGATGTTGCTGCACTCCGGCTCTGTGCCCGCTCTGGTCTTCTGTGCAGGGGGTCCTCTGGCAAATACATTTTGTCTTACAGTTTGGAAACGATATTTATGTCTTCAAAAATTGTGATGCACATGTGTTTTTCCCTTTTCTTTAATTCTGCCTCCTCCATTTTTCCTTTTACTATTTTGCCCATAAAACTGGAAAGATGAAGTAGAAACCAGACAAAGGAAAAGTAAGAGCTTTTAAGTAAAGACTGAACTTCTTCCCCATTCTTGGCGGAAATGCATCTTTACAAACATTTCATTGATCTGTCTTCCTGATGGTGAACTTTTTCTTTCTATCATTGCATGAAAAATATCTGCCAAGATGGATTACAAGAGTGCTGTTTCTTAATTGTTTTTATTTGCACTATTTAGAGTGTGTTTTGTTTTCATGCTTTCAAGTAACCATCCTTTATGATTGCAGGTGAAAGTAGACTTAATCTAGATTTTTAGTACTCTGTAGTTCACTGAGTACTTTTTGAAAGCTTTTGCAGATCTTTTTTGCTTAAGTGCATTCAATTTTGTTTAATGCTTAAACTCATTAAAATTTCATTTTAATTATGACCAAACCAAAGCATTAGGCTGTCTTTTTCTTTCCATCAATCTACAAATCTCTGCTAGGTTCATATCATCACTGCTCATAAGGAGGTCACTGAACAGCTAAAGCAGTTGCAGCAGTTCAAAGTTTTGATTTCTGGAAGTACGGCATTTGATTATCATTTCTGACCATTTTATTCTGTAAATGGACTATCATTTTGATTGTTGCCTTATTAAGTTTTAAGCATTACTCAAATCAAATAACTTGCCTGTTTTGATATCTGTTCTCATTTTATGTGTAGAGATCATTTGATAGGTTGCTTTCATGATTAATCTCTTAAGCTCCTTGGATGTAGTCCAGGCCCAACTGAGATCTATGGCAATTTTGCCGTGCATAAGTTCTGTAACAGGAAAAGGATAAGATTTTTTTCTGTTTTGAAAGAGGTGCTTCTTGTTATAACACAGTTATATGTCTGAGACACAACATTTGCAGAAAAACTACAATAAATAACACTTATTTATGGATCGTAATGATTGTGGCAACAATCTTATTGAGAGTCTCACAGTATTTTTCACGCTGCTTTGCCTTCTGGAGTTGTGTAACAGCAGCAACTACCATATCTAGACTTGTGGTTGTAAAGAAGGATATAAAAAAGAAACAGGGTTATCACAAAGACTTCAAATTCTAAAGTGGAAAAGACTACCAAGGTGTAGTTTTAGAAATCATTTGAAAGTCAGATGTGAGCATTTTGAACAAGATGATTTTTGACTGCTTGAAGTTGTGAACTTGGTGTAGATATGACGGCTTTTTTTCTTTGAATGTGTACATTTTTTACAGTTATCCTGAGGACCTTTTCCGCTGCACAACTTCCACATCAGCTTTTTGGTATGGTCAGTTCCAGACATAGCTTTAGTCCTACACAGGAAAGGATCATGGTGTGGTTAACGACAAACTTGCCATTACTGCATTGCCTCCTGGAAGTGCTGGCTGGTCCATGGCCACTGTCCAACCACTCTTTGCTGTTTGAAGCAGCCTCCTCTCATGTCAGACCTGTGCTGCACAGCCTTTCTTCTTCCATCTGTGTGTGGTGCAAATCCCAGTGATCACTGCTGCTGCTGACCTTTCTTCCTGGAGGCCTCCTCTTAGACTATACAGATTTTTCTGGAGTGTAGTTGTACAAAATACATGATCTTTTCAGCAGTGAAGACTGTGAGAAAATTCAGCCATGAACTTCCATGTTAACTGTTTCAGCAAAGTGGAAAAGAGCCCCTCCATCTTCCACTCTGTCCACCATTTTCTCCTTGTAGTTCTTCCCCCCCCACCCCCGCCCCAGTTGCCATTAGGTCTCTTTCCCCCCTTCATTAGCCCTTTCTCCCATCTCAGGTGCATTATCATTCATATAGTCTTTCATTTCTTCATTTTAGACTGGGTTTGTGTGGGGTGAAGGTTTCTTTCATTCCCAAAGGTCCTCATCCTTGCAGAGCTGTAGGGCTGAAAGTAGTACAGCATGGATGACTTCTTTTATACTTTTCTGCAATTGATTAAGAGCAGTAACCTGTGTATGAGAGACAATCATGAATGTAAAGGAGTAATCCATGAATGTAAAGGGCTGAACTTTGGAGAGGCAGAATCCTAAAAGGCCGGTGGAGGGGATTTTATGGAGGACCTGCACATTTAATAAATGCAGAGGCAGAAGGCCCAGGCCCATCTAGTCACGAGATGAGCTGCAATGTCTGCACGTTCCACAAAGTCTGAAGCTGACCTGTGGTTTCACTCATGGTTTTTGGGACAATCACAGTAAACTAGGCTGTCTTTTACTGTAGATGGAATGGATTGGATTTTCTCAATGCCTGCATTAAAGTAAGGTTTGGCTATTGCCTACCTTACAGGTACACGTTATGTGTGTATGGGACTAATGATCAGACTGTGACTACCATCTAAAAATAGTAAAATATAAATAATGCAAATAGTAAAATATAATTGTCTATGATAGATCACCAACGTTTAAGAGAGAACCCAAATCTGACCACTATTTCAGCTATTAAATTTGTGCCAAGAGCTTAACAAAGAAATACTCCTGATGATAATCTGTCAGTGCCCTGTGGTTATAACAAATTACTGCATGGTAAAAGTTCTCCACATTATTGCTTCCATGTCCCTACCTGCTCTTCTGCAATCCTCTTGTGAGCCAGTGTAGTTGTTTTAGCCTTGCTCACAGATATGAATGGCAGTATTTAGTTTGCCTTTGGGCATTATGTACTGTTCCACTTAATAAATTTAATTCTTCCTCTTATTCACATTTTATTTGCTTGCTAAATTTTGTCTCATATAATTGCCTTTAGGGATGGGCCAAAAAGTCAACACATTTTTGCGGTCAGGCAATTTTTCCTTATTTCCTAACAAATATAGTATTTCGTATTAAACTAATGACTAATTTTAAGTAACAAAATTAAAATTGATTGCGTATATACAATTTGTGGCTATTCAAAACTTCGGTATTTCTGTCAGATTTTGACACTCATTGTCACAAATCAGGTTTTCTTTTCACCTTGTGACTGTCTGATACTGCTGCCTTGTTTCATTTCTTTATGGTAGCTCAGTACTACACTATCCTCTTCTAAACGCTAAATCCTTCTTCTTCTTGAGTGTGAGTAAAGGATTTGTTCTTGCAGCACCTCTACTGGCAAGAGCACTCAAAGGGGCTGTTGCAGCAAATAAACACCATTTCACTTGGAATCTCCCCCAAATTACAGTTTACCTGCAAAAGCGGACAAAGTACTAGACATTCTTATTTTCATCGAAAAACAGTTTCCCTCAAAATGGAGGATATTATTTCTAAGAGCTATCCAAAAATGACATACTGTAATGCCACTGACAAAAATAGGATCTAATTTTGAAAAGTCCAGAAAATGAGAAAAATAACATTTTCCAGAAAGCATCTTCTTGTTATAGCAATCTCTCATGTTTTGACCCTGCTGATGGGATGCCCATTGATTGTAGTTCCTAGTAAGCATGGTTAAAAGGAGGGTCTCAGTCTTCACTATCATTTCCTCCAAGCAAATCTCTATGTAATGCTTCGTTTCTCTTGTTAGCAGTTTCTCCAGGTAGTGTTGAAATGATCAGCTGAATTTGTACTGAATTCTGCGTAAACAAGTAAAAATTATTTAAATTCATGATAAATTTGCCTAGGTCACACCGTGTGAAGTTTGTGGGTTTTTGAAGTATTTTGACTCCTTGTTAAAATGTGTCCCCTCATTTTGCAGAAGTCACTCTAATTAAGCTGTTTTTATCTGTGACAATGCAAATACTTTACTTGCAGTGATAAATGTTATGCATTAGTGTAAACACGTCCTGCTTAAGGTCATTAACTGAGGATAATGGCTTCCATTTGGCTAAAAGACTGAGTATCAGAAACAAATGAACCCAGCACTCTGAGAATCATTAATTGATAGCATTCTTTGCCTACAAACCTGAAGACATTAAAATAGAATAGAGCAGCACATCATCTTGCTGATGCTTTGTTAGACAAGCAAGTTTCGACAATCAAACCCAACTGTTTTCCTAGGTATTTGCTGCACTCTTTTGAAACAGTTCTTTTCTCAAAGAGAAAATGTCAAGTGCCAAGTTGATGCAGAGGTAGAAACAATGAGATTGTGGAATTAAATGCCAAAGCTGTGCTATTACTCAAACCTTTAGCCAGCAGAGAACGTTCCCCCAAATACCTGGTGCAGCTGTTCTAGTTTTTCTTACACCCCTGGTTTATAGTTCGAAGCTTTTTAGAAAGCAGTCTGCTTCCAGGCTCACCCAGAGTGTCTGGCAAGGGGCCAGAGTCCTGGCCATGTTGCCACAGCAGAAGCGGAAAGGGAGGGAAGCCCCATGTTTTATGGCAGACTGTGGTCTGCTCCCCTGGCTGTGCAATATGTACATTAAACCCCACGTCCCAGAGGGGTACGCGGGAACTCGCATATGTTCAAAACTTTCAGTTGTGTTGGACTCCCCTATCACGTTTTTGCACTAAGATAATTTAAGTGTTTATGCCCCCCACAAATGACTTTTGAGGTTGTAGAGAGGAAAAGAGAGAGGCTGTAGAGAGCCACAGAGCCACATAGCGGTTTGCCAGATTTGCTGTATGGGAATAACCTTGCCAGAATCTGGAAGAAAATTTGGCAGTCTGCCTGTAAAGAGAGGCCAGACTGGTGACTCATCTGCAGTAAGAGCAAACAGCTGTAAAAAGCCGCTTCCAGCAAGAAGAGTAAGTGAAAGCCACTCTTTTCCTTTTCCCCTTGCCCTTACAAGGGAGAGCCAGTAGCCTACTCCTATACTGTGCTGCGCCGTGGCAGCGGGAATGGACAGGTTGCAGTCCATTACTTGGTTGCTATATAGACTATCCCCCTTATAGACTGCAGAAAGCGACTACGTGGAGAGGAAAGAAATTAGAAAAGGCATGTGTAGAATTATTATATTAATTATGGTATTATTGTATACTGTGTCGTTCTAGGAATTCATCTCTAGAGTACAATATGTAAGCATGCTTCTTCAGCATTTCCATGTTGTCCCTTCTCACTGAGGAACTGTTTGGGTCCCCTGCCCTGAGACATAAACTTTTTTTTTAAAAAAACTTTTTTCTTTCTTTCTTTTTGGTGGTTGTTTCAAATCTTCTGGGGGGCCTTCTGCATTTTTCAGCACTGGCTTTGGAAGCTGAGTGTGGTTTGATCATGGGGTTGAATTTTCTGTCATTTACTGTTACGGATTAAAAAGATATATGGTCATAGCTACTAGAGAAGAGGTAAGAAAAAATGAACTATAAAAGTGAAGAAGCATTCATTTTTATTTCTTGGTTCTATTTTGTGCTCCAGGAATTATCGGATGGCTCTGATATTTCCTGGGAGAATGTGGCATCTTTCATTCCTTGTTCACTGGTTGATACTGAGCCTATGGTAATAGTTACCACGTCTTCAATGTGATAATAAATCAGTGGCATACAGAAATGAGCTATAGACTTCTTCCTGCTAGTTACTAGAAACAAGGCTTCTGCATCACAAGAAAGTAACTTTTTCAGGAGTTTCAGCAGAGATCAGAGACAACAAGAGCATGTGGCCTTGGACTACTCTATCACTCCTGCAGATTATTAGTTGAGTCAAAATTTGAGTGATGGTGATAAGACTTCCCGTGTTTACAAGGACTGCTGTCATGCCGCATTGATAATAAGAAATTATTCCAGGATTATCATCACTGATGCCTGCACTAATTTCTCACAGGCAAACCAACATGAGTTAGTCTTTTCAGTATCCAAAAATAGTCAGGTGCCTTCTCAGGAGTTAGAATAAGATTCTGAAAATCTTAATTCACATTTTACTGAAACAAGTGGACCAAAAGCTGGCCCAAAGGAGCCCAGTGATTTTCAGCCAAAGCCAGAATTTCTTCTGTTGCCCATTATCATGGTTATGGAGTTAGGCAATGCCAGAAGCACTGTGTTTGTAACTGACCTGAGAATAAAACTACCTTGCTTCTGCTGATGAAAATGGAAATCCCATTGACCGTGAATATTTAATTTGCTACTAAAAATGGGTTGTTAGTCAAACTCCTCAAATGGAGAAAGATTTTTTTTTCCAAGGGCCAAACACTTGATCACAGGTGAATCCATTGAATAATGTAGTAGGCGAAAGTCAATTAGGTCCCAGAAGAAAATTAGGAATGCTTCTAGACTTCTAATTCCCGAAGTCCCGCAAAGTGTCTGATCTGTTGAAGGCAAGCCGTGCGCAGGCTTTGTGTAGGGGATATGCTCAGGGGAAGCCTGCTGGCCTGCAGGTGCCTTGTGGTGGTTCTAGCCTGTGTTTTGAAGTGGACTAATAGAGTGAGATGCCACTGCACTTGGAGAGCTCTCAGACACTTTTTTGGCAAAGCTTGTGTGTATATCTGTGCCTAGTGGGTCGTAGATTATGCAAAAAATTTCCGTTCAGCGTTTGAAGGAAGGGTCACTGGCCGGTCACCAGTCGGTGTCCGTTCATGCAAACAAGGTTGGTTGACAGCAGTCATTGTGGAAGCAGTACAAGGAATTTGTATGTACACCGAGAGCCCCTCTCATTGCTCTAGTCTGAGTGTGGGATAACTTTCAGTATGTGCAGTATGCATCAGTGATTCCTTATATGTGTGTACATATGTATTATCTCAGGAAGCATTATGGTTTGACTGTATTTCCATTCTTCAGTGAATGGTATGGAAAGTGTTGCTCTATACATGGAGTTCCCAGTGTGTGAGAAACAGGGGGAATAACTGAAAAAGGAAGGATACGTTTTGACTTGAAATTATGTGATATATCTTGTCATCATTTTTCCTTCCAGTCTCCTAAATCAGCTTTTATTAGTGCTGCAAAAAAGGCAAGATTGAAGTCCAATCCTGTCAAAGTGCGCTTCTCAGAAGAAGTAATTATCAATGGCCAGGTGTCGGTGAGTATTCAACTATTTAACCCCAGGAAGGACTGAGCGTTTCATCCAAAGGTATGCCTCAAGGCTAGAAAGTGAGGGAATTATATGGTAGGAACAGCGGTGATAGGCTTGTAAAAGGAAGGGTTTTTCTGTTTCTGAAGTTTTTGAAGGATCTGTTTTTAAAGTCCACTGGGCCCATAATATTGTGAAAAATTTGTCCCTTCTTAAAATAAAATTAAAATGCTAGTGAATGCATTTTGTGGTGATAGCACATATATGTCTGTCTTTATAGTCTTGATAATGCTTGCCTGGGCTTTTTTCCGAGCAATTTTGGAGTAGAAAAACCCATAAGCTCAAGAGAAGTAGCATGTCAGGAAAACAGATTAACATTACCTTACAGACCTCTTTAAAATTTATTTACTTGAACTTGTTTCCGGCCCTCAGGCAAAGACAGCCTTCCTTTGAGAGGCACTGAACTCCTCCTTAAACATGAACTCCCGGCTCATTTTCATAATTTGCCAGAACATCGTTCCACACTGATGTCTTTATCCAACTCTCTTCCAAACATAAATTGATACTGCATTTTGTCAAAAGCATTTTCTGCTTTTTTTTTTAAAAAAAAGCTTTGTTTCCCTTCATTTTCCTGTTTCTTTTACTATTCTTGTTATGAATCTTCACAGTTAAGTAGCAATACTTTATGTTACTTTTCTTAAATTATGACAGATATTAGCATTTAATATCCATCTATAAAGAGAATGTAAAACGTCTTGATTGTAATTCTTACTAATGAATCTGCAGTTCCCATTTTGTAGATTGAAGACACTAAATAGCTCACTCTATTTAGAGAAACAGTAATTTATTTTTCTGTTTTATTGAAAATGTTTCAACTTTAGAGGTAGCATTTATTGTCAGAGAGGTAGTATTTAGGGAAAGAAAATACTCCAAGCCAGACATAAAATGTATGTGAACAGTTATATTTTTCCAGGAAAGAGACCTACAGAGTGCAGCTGTAATGAGCATGGCTAGACACTTGCAGGGCATTGCTAATTCTGTTTTCAATTTGAGCCAACACACTCCTTTTCGGTTGTTACCTCTCCATCTGAATTATATTCTTCTTTATAGAACAACATTTAGATTTCCCTTGTTACACGTTGTAATCTGATTCACTAATTTGCTTGGCAGGAAACAGTTAAGGACAATTCACTTCTTTTCATGCCAAATGTTCTGAAGGTGTATCTTGAAAATGGACAAACCAAATCTTTCCGGTTTGACTGCAGCACTTCAATAAAGGTAGGCTAGATATAGCTTCGTATGCAATGCCAAGAGTACCAGTTAACTCTTTTTAAGACTTTCAGTAATGATAATTTACTTGGAATGCTTTAAGAACAGAATTACTAGTGTGTTCAGTTGGGGCTGGACTCGTAGTTCAGAAATAATGAGGTTGTGGTCCATTTTTCTGCTGCTAAAAATATGTTGTATTGTCAATGAAGAAAAAAGTAGAATTGATCATGTTAATGTGCCTGGAGCGCAATTAAAATTGTGTGGTCCTATTGTTTTGATATGCTGCCAGATACTAGCATGATTTGTCAGCAAAAGTCAGGAGCTAAGAAGATTAAGATGTTGGTTGCTAACTGAATATCATCTAGCTTGTCATCCAGTGAACTTGGGATGGGATATTGTAGTGTTATGTTGTTGATAAATTGCTCATCTCAATCTAATGCCCTCTATGCTTTCCATAACACATTTCACATAGAGAAATAAGGAGGTGAAGCCCTGGCACACAACTGAGGTTGCTAGGGCGTGTCTGTGACACTGTTCCACGTAGGTTCCTAAACCAGAGGCATCATCGGTGTCTGTCTGTGAGTGCCGTGGAGTAGCGTAGTAAGCAGCACAACTAGCACCGTTGGGCATGCTGCTAGTATCTCAAGCATTTTTGTTTGGGTGAGCTAGTTTTAACACAGATTGGTTACCAAATCTAGTTCACCGCATGGTGGCATGCATGCCTGCATCACTGAAACAAGGGAGATGCATGGGTGGGAATGATCAGTGAAGGCTGGGGATGCAATTTTCAACTGCACTGCCAGCTTTTGCTGGCTTTAAGGGATTGTAAAGCTATGCATATTTGAAGAAAGGCTGCTTTTCTGCTCACTGTGATTCAGCAGTATGCTCAATCAGTTAGAACAGCAAGGAGAGTGATTTACTAAGGTAAACAAGAGGGAATTTACTCCAGTCTGAAGTCAAAACAGATATTGAAGTTACACTTAAAAATGGGCTGCAGTAGGCATAAATCGAGTGCAGGTAATGGATCCAAGCCTCCACTTTACAGTCATGGGATACTGAATTCCTTCAGTCCATTTGAGAATTTGGTTGGGTGAAGAATTAGGAGACATGTTTCATGTAGATAGCGAGGTCTCCATACCCTTCTAAGGCCCACGAGCCCACTTTCCAGTATTTTCTTTTATGAGCGTAGAAACAACCAACCTGTTCCAGGATGTTTTGCCTCTGAAGACCAGTCTTTGGCCATCACATCACATAAGTTCTCAGTAGTCCTGCCATGGGCCTGTCATGTACTGTAAGACCATAATCTGAAGCCATTTGCAAAGATACCCACGTGGGCTCAGCAACCTAGCTGTATGGATGTTGTAAGCCTGCTTTGACCTTAGTCATTCTGACTTTTGTAGGAATAAGTTCCTTTGCACCTAATTCAGGCAATTATATATTCCATAGCCTGCACAGTACATATTCTTGCCTGTGTGTGTGCATTCCTCATTGTGGAAGGGTGGGTGTGGATTGCTGCTTCTTTCCTAAACTGAGGTGAAGCAGACGTGCCCCAGCTGAGACAAGGCAAATGCAGGTTTTTTCCACCCCTAGCAGCCTAGTAACTCACCACTTAACAACGAGGGTGCAACCAGTGCTTTCCTTATTGCTGGGAGACAGCACCTGGGCTGACTCTAAGTTATCGGATGAGAGGATAGGCTAGCAAAAAATTTGGTTCAGTAATTCTGTGCCTGTGTGTGTTAGCATCATATTTTAAAAGGTCCAAGACAGCTAGCTGAAAACAGTGCCATTATTACCCCCTCTTAAAAAATTACATTTAGTATTATGTCTCTTCTTGTTACTGTTATGCCTCTTGTCTTTGAGCATAGTTTAGGAGTATAAACAGAAGTAGATTTAATGTGTAAGCAATAAATTCCCCAGCAGTCAGAATAGTATAATATCAACCTCCATTATTTAGAGTGGTTGCTTGCAATCCATTAATACTGTCTTATATTCTTTACATTGTACAGAATTGTCCTCATCCTCCTACATATATTTTTCATCCTTCCACCAATTTAGTGTTGATTTTCCATAAACACACTGTAATTGATCAATTAATCTTCCTAAATTATGTTAAAACACTTGGATTACAATTTGTCATGATCTCCTTAGTAAGTCCTATCCATCTGGATACCTATGTATATCAGAAAATTTTTGAATGGATAGAAAAGTTTTAATCTTTTCACCAACATAATGTGAAACTATTTTTAAATGATGGGTTATTATATATTTCTTTTTCTTACTACATTCACTAAGGCAAAAGATACCTGGCCGGATGATATCAATACTCCACATAGATCTACAAAGCGTTATATGAAAGTAAAATAGGGATTGGTTGAATGGTTTTGTGAGGAGGTTTGTTTAGCTGTTATTTTATAAACAATTGTTCTCGAATTGATAACCCCTAGACATAATCCAATGTGAAAAAAAATAATTAAAAGTCTCTAAAATGGGTTTTCTACTATAAATTTACATGGTCCCTGAATTTAGAGCTATTGTTCTGCACAGGTATCATCATCGTTGGCTTTTCTGTCAGCATTTAGAACTGAAGAACGTCCATTAAACACAAGTATCAAGAAGTGGACTTAAAAAAAAAAAAAACCTTGCCATAAGAATAAATAAAGGCCATTCATTTAATTTTTTTGTTGAACATGTAAATTTGGTTTGTACTGCAGGGTGGCAGTAAGTAAGTGAAGAAAAAAGTGGCAAGACTGCCTCTCCTTTGCTGATGGAGAGGTTTTATTTCCAGGGAGACAGAGAGATATGATTTAAGGGCCGCACAAGTATAATTTGCATGTTAAACTGCACAGAAAGTTGTCCATTCACAGCAATCCCATGTATATATTTTTCATGTGCATGTCTGATACCATCTCAGGGATGTTTGAATATAAAGGCACTGATTTTTCCCTGGGTGAACGTGTGTGATGTCCTGTACACTCATGCAGAACAGGCATGAAACACGACCATCCTCCCATTTAACATCTGGGCTTCCACCCTGTGCTGCGTACATGCAGGGTGCATGGCAGTGAAGAACCGGGTCCCAAGCGCTTCATGAATTTAAGCACATTTTATAAATCCTTTGTTAATTAGGATGTCATCTTAACACTCCAAGAAAAGCTTTCCATCAAGTGTATTGAACACTTTTCCCTGATGCTGGAGCAGAGGGTTGAAGGATCTGGAACGAAACTCCTTTTGCTACATGAACAGGAGACTCTAACTCAGGTTTGTGTAATGATATGTGAAAACAGCTATTAATGAGACTGATTAATCAGTAAATCATTCATCTTTTTACTTACTCAACTGAGTTAACTGCAAGATTTATAGTGTGATACAGTCTATCAAAGAGCAGCAGTATTTAGATGTGGTTGTAGGAATCAACTCCTCACAGAAAACAATTATTTTTCTGTTATATAGGCATCATATTTTGTTGCTTCATTGGGCCCTTAAAAACTATTAAAAAGGTCATTAAAGATCGGACTGAAAGCTAGAAAAAATTTATCAAAGCTTTTTTCATATTGTATGTGGCCCAGCTAATAAATGTTCTCAACAGCTGGAAAATCGATGGTAACAATTCTGAGAATGACAGTCTGCCCAAATTCCTATAAAAACTATTTTGATCTTTGGTTCTTGTCTGATTATACAGATCTGTATCTGGGTGACAGGAAATAATACTCTTTCTGATGAAGGCAAGTTTGGCTTGTTTAGGCAGTGATACATTATGTCACTTCAGTGATGATGAATTGTGACCCAGAAAATGCTGGTGTGACTTACTTTCTTAGATCAGGGAGGTGTGACTAGAGGTAACGTTGCTTCACAGTTCCCAGCAGAGGACCCTGATTTTAGCTGCTTATCATTTTGCCAAACTCTTTACCCTGAAATTTTCCATGATATTTCTGTGTCTCAGTAGAATATCAGTATGTTTTAAATTTCACCTAAATTTACAAAAAAAAGAGAAATGGATTCTTAGATGAGACAGGGAAAAAATATTTATTTAAATGCCAAAATTCCCTTGATCATGTAACTAGAGTCTGTGTAATGGTATGGAGGAACTTCATTTACCAATTAATGGTCTTTCTAGCATTTTCCAACTTCAAAGCATTTGACTTAGCCATGTTAACATTCTTTTCTTGTGGATATAAGCTACCCAATGAACACACAATATCCAAAAGTACTCAATACTGGCTCTCCTGGCCTAGCTGTCTCTCTTTGAAGTAATTGGTAAAATTCCCACTGAAATCAGAAGGATCAGAATAAACCAGCACAGCAAGCTTTTGAAAATCCCATCCGGAGCTTGTATTTATACATACAGAGTATGCCTAGATACTTAGGAATGAGGTCAGAAACCATGTGAGATAAACACGCATTTTGAAAATTGTTAGGGCAAGACAGAGAATTCATTGGAGATTTTTAAAAATACAGTTTTATCAATTAGACATGTTGATTATAAAGTACACTAACGCTCGAACTACATTAGCCTAATTGAATAAACTACAATAAACTACATTAATTCTCAGGTCTTTTTCTTTGAAGTTCCTGTAAAATCAGCAATACTGTAATTTGCCATTATAATGTTGCTGCTGACCATGACTTACAATGGTGTTATTGGATTGTTACCCTTTCATCCGATTATTCATTAGCTATGCGATGGTCCCCCATGAATGTACCCAGGTTACGGTGTTACATGCTTATAAGTTTTGCTGACCAACAAGCAAAGCGGTCTTTTTCATTTTTTAATGTATTGGGAGAGATTTTTCTTGGTTGGAAGTCTAGGGGTAGCTCTCTTAATCCAGAACAACCCAGGAAAATTCAAAAGACCCAATTTCTCACAAATTGTCTAGTGGATTAAAACAAGCAAGAGAAAGTGAGAATAATAGCTGCTAAGCTGCACTCCACCTGTGTTCTCGGTCAGTCTAAGAAATAAAATGTGACGTCTTTCCAAAAAGCTTCTAGCCCTCCTCATTTATGACTATTTTGGTCCTGCTGAAGCACAACTCAGTTTGTGTGGTTTTCATTAAGGTCTGTTTTCTTTGTCCTTTCACTCTGGTTTTGAATAAGTGAATTTTGTTGCTTTGAGGATGAGTTGTATTGGGCAGTCATGCCTATATGAGTCTAAAAGTCTTTCCGCAAGATTATATTTATGATGTTCTTACGTGAAGAACTTAATAAGGAGCCCATGGCAAAGCTCTTTGTTGGACAGAATTATTTTTCTTGCTGCCACATGATTCTGGAACAGGGTCACGGTGCCCAAGACTACAGACTGCATTGCACAACTGGGGTTGCCAAGCTCTGATACGATTATTGCACTGTCCTAGGTGACACAGAGGCCAAGCTCGCATAAGATGAGATGTCTTTTCAGGATTAGCTTTGTCCCAAAGGATCCCATTGATCTTTTGAGAAGAGATCCAGTTGCTTTTGAATATCTGTATGTACAGGTAAGTGAAAGCACATCCATTGTTAGCGTAAAGGAGAATAAAAAGATAGTTGCATTTAGTCTATATATAGATTTATATCTTCACACAGAAAAGCGTGGCTGCAGTAAATCCTGGTTTTTATTTCTGCTGCATGAAGCCAATGAATGCACTTGTGGAATGTGCAAATCTTTTATCATCTGCAAAGTTCCTTTCCTTCATAAGTCTCTCCAAATAGTAATGCTTTGATATCTTTCCAAAATATATTTGGCTTTAGAAAAGAGTGAAGCTGAAGTAATTGCTAATACTTATTTCTGGTACTGTAATATCAGACAGAAATGATGTCTGAAAAGGAACTTCCAGTAAAATGGATGAGAAAAGTGATGTACAAGCAATGTGGTTCTGGGTATCTCACTGGTTAGAAAGTGAGTTAGTTAGTTATCCTGAGTCCAGATACACTGATACCCTCCCAACACTCTTTGTGAAAGAGAATTACTGTTCTCCACAGGAAAGTTGAAGAGAGCTTAGATCCAAATGCTCATGCCTTCTGCTCTTTGGCAGAAGTCCTTGTGTTCTTCCTTGTGCCCATACCCTGCTGAACATCTGGCACCTCTGAGAGCAGCAATCCTACCTTCGGCATGGTCTTGCTCCTGAGTTCAGGGTTACTGTTTGTGCAATGTTAATTTAATAAATTTAAAAAAAAAGACTATAATTTATTTTTAGTGCAAGATTTTTGAACTTGATGCTCCCTCTACTGGTTCTTTGGCAGAGCTGTAATGATGTGGTTCAGGAAAGATTTGGACCAGAACTGAAATATGACATTGCTCTTCGGTTGGCTGCATTACAAATGTATATTGCAACTGTGACCACCAAGCAAACTCAGAAAATCTCCCTCAAATATATAGAGTAAGTTGAGAATACAGTGTGTTCTTTAAAAGTGAAGCAGTAAGAGTAACTCATAGATTCTTTAACGTTTCTTTAATATGTCTATATGTATGCACCAGTTTTAGGTTCATTCTTTGTTGCTGAAATTGATTCAGGTGTGTAAAGAGTTGTAAGTACGGACTACACCTTTTGGTCATCTGTTTAGGCACGTGGAATAGCCTATAACTATAAATAAGATTAAGTCACTTGTTTTCAATGTTTTAATGGTCAGATCTAAGTTTATATGGTCTGAATCCTAGGGTTTTAGTAGAGATTATTATAGTAAGATTCGGATGATTTCTTGGTTCAGAAGATTGTAGGGTCTTAGATTCCACTTGAAAGATTTCTTAGATACAGATGTATCCCAGTAAGCACCTGTTTTATGTTAAACAACATGTATTTGTAACTACAAAGAAAAAGAAAATTTCCGTAATACAACTGTGTGTACATCTGCTTGGATTTAAAAACAAAAACAAAAACAAAAATTTGTGTTGGTTTTGCTTTACTTTGCTTGCAGAAAGCAAATAATAACTGTTGCACACTCAATCTTGTGGAGTTTATCCACCTTACTGAGGATCACGTTATATTGTATTATATTACGAATCAGCAGAAATAATTATTTACAAGTGAAGAGTCAGTCTTCTATCAAAAGGGGTGGTTCCAGCAGAAAAGAAAATTTGGTAAAAGGAGGGGGACTCGTTGTTTTTGAGGGGGGGAAAAACCAAAATACAAGTGACAAAGTTAATGGTTGACTGCTTTGCATACTCTAAAAAAAACCCTAGAAAATAAAATTAAACCTGATATTATGTTGTTAAATCTTCTGCGATTTTAATTCTGTATGGTACTAGCCTATGTAATTAAGTGGTGTTTAACAATACAGCATAGATTTTAAACACAAAAACTTTAAATTTCTTTTCTGAAAGGCATGATGGAAGAGACAGGAGGGATTGAAGAAGTGTTATATATCATTTAAAGCATCTTTTTCATAAGTAATATATAGTTTGAATATAGAAAATAATGTGTAATTGCAAAACTCTGGACGTGATCAACTGTCCTTCTGTTTTCAGGCATTCATTTACTTGGCATCAGAGTCACCAGTCTTTAGATAAATAATCATCACAGGAATGTGAAATTAAATATATGCCTTTTATTGCAGAAAAGAATGGGGATTAGAGACTTTTCTTCCATCTGCTGTGCTGCAAAGCATGAAAGAAAAGAACATAAAGAAAGCACTTTCACATCTTGTCAAAGCAAATCAAAACCTAGTTCCTCCGGGTAAAAAGGTATTACATTTGCATCTTAATGGAAAATGTGTTTTAAAGAACAGAAAGGGTGGCGTGCATGGGAAACATTTAAAATTAATCCTTCGGAGAAACACCTAACCATTATATTTTCAGAGAATATGGACAATTTAACTTTTGGTGCTCAGTACAACATAGCCAAGAACAATTTAAAATAATTAATTATACCCCAACTATACTATCTTCTTATCTTGAGAATGCCAGAAAACTGATTATTAATGCTTCATGTATGATGAAGATACATGGTTTTTAATTCATTTAGTGCTTCCTACTAATGGTAGACTTGTTATGAACGTTATTGTTCTCTCTCTGATGCTCAGATCTGAACCACATTAACCTATGGGCCTGACATAAATGCTGTTTTTCAGGATTGTTTTCTGTTGTGCTACAGATAGAGGCTTTTCGCTGGCCAAGATCTAACTGCATAGATGATGCTCCTTACAGTAACTGACCGTCCTTGCTATTGTAAAATGCTTTTCTTAGCACTAAGGTTTAACTTCAGCTGGAAAAAATATGTAGAAGACAATGTCTCTGAGAAATGACTTTGTTACATGCATGCAGCTGAGGCTGGTTTTACACACCATAATAAGGTTTCTTTATGCAAGTCATCTAGTCTTTCTTTGTAGTCGATGGAGAGAAATAGGCACTTCTAGGGAGCGATTCATCCCATCCCACATTAGGAACCAAAACCAGGTCAGATGACTTGTGTCCTAGAAATGCCTATTTCTCTCCATGGACTATAAAAAGAACCTAAGAGTGACTAGTTGAGTCATAAAATAAGTTGAATCCTGCTTCATGACACTTTGTTTCTGAACAGAAAAACCCCAAAACACCTGGTGCCTGAGCTAAGGTTCACTGTGATCAGCAGAAATCCTGCTTGGAGGTTTCAGATCACTTCATGACTGTGAACATAGCTCTATGTGTTTGGTCTGCGATGCTCAGGAAGAAAGGCCACCTTTTTAACTGAAGCACTGCATGTGTCCTATACTACTGAAGCTAAAGCTACATAATGCCAATTGCTTATTGTTTATCCTGGTAGTGTAAATTTGGATTTATTTTGGAAGCCATCGCTGCTGCAGGCCTTGCAGGTGTTGACAGTGGCATACAGTAGCATTCTTGGTTGCAACAGTCCCTTCCTGCAGCAAGCAGACTTCGTTGGTTTTGCTTCATTTTTTTGATTTCAGCTTTGGAAAAACGTTGTGTGCCCACCTGCTTTTTTAGCAGGTAGGTCTCAGAAACAAAGCATCTGAGCTCATGGTCCCCTTCTGTCTCACTTGTAGGTACTAACACAGGAACTGATTTCTTTCTGGGGTCTTCTCTCCCTCCACAGGAAGGGAAGCCTGTCATTCTCAGGACTCTCCCGTTTTTTACAAACCCTGTGTATTTCTCCACCAGCTGGACACCTGGTGAAGGGAAGGGGAAAGCATTCCCACTAGTTGCTTTGCTCTGGATTCATTTCCTCATTGGTGTCTAGAAAAACCTTAGGATAAGGGCTTTTAAAATGCTGTTCAAGATCAAATAAGATTTTGAATTAGAAATCTAATGGGTGAAATGAGAATAGCAAGTGAGATGAGCTTGTTTTATCTTATGTTTTAAAGGTCCAGCTATAAGGATTTACACCAGAGAGGTGTAAGGTTTGGGTCCAGACTGTTTGGGTGAAATGAACTTCCTTGTTTCCATTCAGTCCCATATAAATATTTCCAAGTTGTGTCTTTTTAAGTAGGTAGTTTAAGCTCAGAGGAGAAAAAGGAGATAAATTATGACATGTATTGCATGATATGATCTTATGTATTGGTGTACTGTATTTGGCTTTCAGATCTATTACCTACTAAATATAGTGGAAGAGTTTTACTCAAAAAAAAACGGGAAATGCAGTAATGAGGTGGAATAATATGCCATATGCCACAAGTACCTAGCAAAATGTAATACACAGAGCTGACAAAAGCAAATTCTTTGTTCTTTTTCTCTGTATAGGTACATAAATGTTTAAGAACTGGTGGTGATTATGAATGGAAAGCTGCTGTCTAGCCTTGAAATCCCTCAATGAACAGATGTTTAATTTGAGTAGTTTAACATTTTCCCTTCACCGGAGCAGTTACGATGTTCTTGCAATGCTCTGATCTGCCCATACTCAAGTCCTCAGTGCATTTTAACTAAACAAGCAAGATCTTGATTTTAAGAATGAAACTGTTTCTCCTCATCTGAAACTCAAGCATCTAATAATTTAGTTTCAGAGCCTGTATTGCAGTCCAATATCCTTAGACTATACAAATACATTTTCTTTCTGAATTTGGTAATGTGATGATTTCCACCACTACCTCTTACCCCTGTTTCTCCTTCCTCAGCTATCTGCTCTGCAAGCCAAGGTGCATTATCTAAAGTTCCTCAGTGATCTACGATTATATGGAGGGCGTGTTTTCAAGGCAACATTGGTGGTAATATTTCTCTTGAAATAGTTTCTCTCTTCTCTTGATTTTTTATCCAAATATCTTTTTGCAAAAGCTGGACCATATAATATTCTTCAGAAGTTTAGGTTCTATTCATGCACTTAAAAAATAATTGTTAAATTGAACCAAATCACTTTTTTTTCTTTTAATCTTGAAAATAACATTCCTGTTATAATTTGAATTTTTACTGAGGATTTAGAGGTAGGTTAGTACCCTTTTGGCAAATAGCACCATCCAATTAACTATATAATACTAATAATATTAGTCTGGAAAGTTCTTGATGACAAAGATTTTCTTTTAACAGAAGCAGATTTCATCCATCCGTCTGTCCATCTTACTATCCATTTAAAAACTACAGTACAGTCAGTATCCAGGAGCAGATTCCTTCAATTTTTGTTTTCAATTATGAATCAAGTATGGTCTTCTATATTGTATCTTCTTAGAAAAACATAATAGTCTTCAATGCAGAAATGCCGTGCAAATGTAGCTCCATGAAAATGAAAGAAGACAGTGGCAATTTCTGTCACTGTGCAGTACCTATCATGGTTTTTACTTTTGCTTTTTTTCTTTTTCTGCTAAAGCAGGGAGAAAAGCGTTCAGAAGTGACACTGTTAGTAGGGCCACGGTATGGAATCAGTCATGTGATAAACACCAAAACAAACCTAGTGGCTCTCCTGGCAGATTTCAGCCACGTGAACAGGATTGAGATGTTTACAGAAGACGAAAGCAGTGTTAGAGTTGAGCTGCATGTTTTAGATGTAAAAGTAAGTTTGTAGTTAATTTATATTGATATAATACCTTTAAATAAATTTTTGTCTTTATTTGAGTATTTGATCAAGCTATACTGTTCTGAACATTTTCACGCCAATAATATTCTCAGGGTGCATTTTTAGCTTTTTTGTGGTCAGAGTGCTTATAGAGTACAGCTTGGGCATTTGAGGGGCCTACGGTGTACCAGACCAGTGCTTTGCAGCACCTCTATTCTCTTCTGATTTTTCTCTTGGCTGACCCCAGGCAACTTGCTTTGTTGTTGTCTTCCTTGATTTCCATGGTAAGAGGTGATGATGAAGTTAGCCGTCTTTTGAAGTTCCTTGAGCCCCTAGAAGCTCCTTCTAGTGTAACAGACAGTATTATTACCATTAGAGAATCGCCAGCTGCATCAGACCAGTGTCGCCTGTAATCCAGTGTTTTGCCTGCAAAATTCACTGCAAGTAACGGCATAGCGGTTACCAATGAAATAAACTGTAAAAAGGCAAGGTTTTTTTCTTAGCCCTTATAATTCCAGTTAAGTGTTTTACCCTACATAATATATTCATAGATGCTCTTCATCTACCTATAGTCATTTAATTTCTCTTGAATCCAGCTTAACACTGTCTGTGGCATCTACTGGCAATGAATGGAGTTTTATATATTATATTGTCCTGGTTCTTCTTGGTATGTTTTCTATTTGATTTTGAAGTGAAAGGCTTCATAGACTGTCTAAAGCATTAATCAGGATAATCAGAGTTTGAAGGAAGAGTTCTCGTTGTACTTGAAACTTAGATATTCTATGAAAATAAATAGAGCCTAACAGTTCTTTTTGCTTACCCAGCTATTCACAAAAAACGTACTCAAGGAATATTTTACTAAGCTTTGAATGCTTTAGGTTTATTGACCTTGAACTGTTTCCCTGTATTTAAGTTAACAAAAACAACATTGCTGTAAATTAACGTAGATGCATTTTAACAGCAACTTAAGAGAAATGTATAGGTTGGCAAACACAGCATCTCCTTCACCTTACTTAGCAATGATAACATCAGAGGATCTCAGACTACTTTACCTGCATTACTGTGCTAAACTCATAGCCCTCTTGTGAGAAAGCTGTTATCCCCTTTTGACAGATGGAGAAAGTAATATAGAAATTAAATCCTTCCCATCTGCTCGTACATAAAATGCAGCACTGTATGCCATAGTATTATATATTACCATCATATTGTGTTGTTTTATATTATAATACTGTTACTGTCTTATTGCAAACCATGTATATCCCCATCTCCTTGCCTTTTGGCACATGTAATCTTAAACCCAGAGAGACCGGCCTAACATTAAAATTACAAATCTAGAAGGCTTTAGGTGGAATTTGACAAAAAATTGCCTCTCTGTGGGGCACAAGTAGGGGTTTTCACTTGCAGGCACACATGGGTAGTTATTCTCAACTGATGTTTTCATCCCTTGGCTTACCCTAAGGTAGCAGGTTCATATATCCAGATTCTGAATATGCCGATATATGTCATATATGCCAATATTTTCTTAATGAATAAATGAATAAACAGTTTGGATTTTTATTTTATTTTGTTCTTTTTAATGTCTTCTCAACCATGTATCACTTGGCAGAAGCAGGCAATAAAAGTTTAGCTGTCACAGGACTGTTCAGCAGATTAACAGTAGTTCACAGTGCTGTTTTCAGCAATCTGAGATTTTTGCAGACATCATCCATTTCTGTCAATCACTGCAGAAACATAGCATTTCAAATGTTAGTTTTTAATAGTCACTCAAAAGAGCAAAGATTATAATTTATAGTTAACTTTTATAGCTGTAGTTGAATGCTTTGAAAGAAGCAGCTGTAGCACAAAATACTTTAAAGAAAAAAGATGCATAAATTTTTCCATGTTGCTGAAAACTGTTCATACAACATTCAGGGCACCCGGAGTGTTTTGGCCTAAGATGCTGCAGCACAAGCATTTAAAAAAATATCAGATCTATTGTGGGTTTGGTAGTAAGCTATGATCATCAGTTATGTTTTGGCCACAGCCTCCATAAGAATCAGTCGTCTTTTAACTGGTAAGGGGTTGAGTAAGTTGGAGAGCCATCTTTGTTGCATGTAATGTTCCTCCTGGAACAAATGATGCAGCCACCTTAAAATAAATTTGAGAAGAGCAGCTTTTGGTGTTAAAAGCTACAGATATATCAACAAAAGTTTTAGGCAAAGAAATTTATACAATGTGGCAAAAGAAAAGTGAATTAAAGAAGGTATGTTTCACATGGATATCTCAGGTTCAATGCTTGCTAGCCTGGCAACCATAGTTTTTCAAAGCTCTGAGGTTTCTCATTTCTCTTTTAGGTCTGACATTTTTTCTAAATGTTTTGAGTTTGTTTTCTCTGCTGATCTGCCTTCTGAGGATCTTTCTCCATTCTCTTTGACTCTGTTTATCTGCTTATTTTTTCATCACTTGTCTTTTCAGTAATGCCAGGCCACAAACACTAAAATCTTTTAAGCTGACATTGTAATATTCTCACTACCACTGCCGTGTAATGAGAGCTTTAACCTCACTACTGTGTTTTCTGAACCTGAACTTTCCCTGACTCTGTTTGTTTCCTGTGTTTTGCTTCCTTACACGTGCTTAGGGCACCTCATTTTCTGGGAAGCTGCAGATTCCCATGCCACTGCAAGAATCCAGCACCTAATGTACCAGGTTCTTAGCCCTTGGCAGTTTCAGAGCAACAGTAAACAGTGCTTTGGTGAGAAGAATACTTCTATGCAAGAAAAAGATGGAGTAAGAGTCTTAAAATGGTTAGCTTCATTCAGAAAGAGAGCAAAATCAGCTGTTAGAAAGTCCAGTTGGACTTCTACCTTACTGCAACTCCAGTCTTTTCTAAATGTTTGATACTGTTTGATATTGCTAGGGAGGAAAATAAGTTCTCGTGTGTATTTTTCAATGTGGTGTTTGTGATGTAATTCCTTTTGCTTCCATGTAGTAGTATTGTCAGCAGGTAAACAGATTGAGGAGGAACAGCCTTAACCAAGACTTGGTTGTATTCTTCTTAGCCTATTACTCTACTGATGGAGTCATCAGATGCAATGAATCTTGCTTGCCTAACAGCTGGATACTATAGACTGCTGGTTGACTCAAGGCGCTCAATATTTAACATGGCCAACAAGAAAAATACAGGGAGCCGGGAAACAGGTATTCATTGCACAGTATGTTAACGATGGTCCATTGTATAAAGCAGAAGCTAGCTTAAGCCAGTGCACCTCCAGATAAATACAAGGCTATGCCAAATGAGATCTGATTGCTGGCTCAGACCTAGCACTACAGTATATCAGTTCAGCTTTATAATGTTCTAATATTCAGCCTATGATAGCATCTTAATGGTAAAATAACGCAGGTGATGAATGTCTTTCATAGTGTAGCGAAACAGATACATGCTCCCTGTGAGTGTTATTATTTTATATGCATATAACTTTTGTAAGAGTACATATGGCATTGGAGAAACCAGCTGGGGATTTGGTTCTGTGTTACTATTCCTGGAATAGCGTTCGTACTAGCTGAGGTTTAGTTTCGTAGTAAAGTATAAAAGTACCAGTTAAACTTTAGGTCATTGAATCAACAGGTATTTAACTTAGAGCAGCGGTGAGTTTGAAAGTGCTTTTCTGAAGTGTTTGATGGCCCAGCTCTCCTATTCAGAGTGTTTCTTGCTCAGTATTAACAAGTTATTGTTTAAAAATTACATGACTTTGCTTTTTGATTTCACAATTTATTTTTTTTTCACCATGCTATAGGAACTGAAAATAGAGGGAAGCATAATCTCCTTGCTTCTGAGTGGAATTGTATACCAAAAACTACCACTTTCCTGGCTGAAGGAGATCAAGAGACTCCAATGTCCTTTGCTGATCCAAAACAGAAGACTGTAGATGTTTCTGAAAGTCTGTTATGTCAAAAAGAACACAGACATCTGTACATAGAAAATACTTATAATTCAGGTGGATTTGATCAGCATCTGGCCAAGCAAAGTGATCCCACTGAAGCAGAAGAAAGCAGAAATTTTAATCAGCCTTCACTGCTGTCACTCTCAGGTTTGGAATCTGGCAAGAAAGCACAGGATTCCCCCAGGGGAGCAAAAGTTTCCTTTATATTTGGAGATCACAACTTGGATGGTATCAATCCCCAGACTCTTGGCTATGAAAGGCTTTTGGATGAAAGTCCAGAAGTACTAGAAAAACAAAGAGCCATTTATATTAGTAATGCTAATGACATTAAAGGCCTGGAGTTGTCACCAGATGCTGAAAGCATTCAATTTGCTACAAATTCTGTTTACGCAACTATAAATGACGGTAAAATATTTGGAGCTGCAGAAGGGATAGAAGAGCCTTTGCTGCATGATATTTGTTACGCAGAAAACACAGATGATGCCGAAGATGAAGATGAAGTAAGCTGTGAAGAAGACATTATGGTAGGAGAAATCAATAGGCCTGCTCTTCTCAGCCTTTCTGGTTCTAGTGATGACATTATTGATTTGACTTCACTTCCACCTCCGGAAGGTGATGATAATGAAGATGATTTTCTATTGCATACCTTAAACATGGCCATTGCTGCTCCTCCACCTGGCTTCAGGGACAGTTCAGATGAGGAAGACTCTCAGAATCAAGCAACGCAGCCTAGAGACAACAAGGAGCAAGCCAGTAATCTAGGCAGTGATGACATTCCAGTGTCGCTTATCGATGCTGTCCCTACTAATACAGAGGGGAAGTGTGAGAAGGGGCTAGATGATGCTGTAGTCTCTACACTTCAAGCACTAGAAGCTTTGGCTGCTTCAGAGGAACAGCAGACGAATGACAATTCAGGTTCTTTCACCATAGTTACATTTATTCATTGAAAATCATTCCATGTCATCCATTTAACTTTGGAAATACTCCATTTTCATGAGGGTTGGGGTTTTTTTTGGTTTTCCTTTTTTTTTGCCATCATTTTGCATACATCATATTCCATATTATTTCATGGAACTACCATTATGTTACTAAACTACCTGTGCTGGGAACTGTGCAATAAAGTCAGAGTATTCTCACCAAGCATATTTTTGTCTCTAACACATGCCCTTTGCTTGTCACTTATCCAGGTGCTTCAGCTGCTGTCATTTAATTGACTCTTATTTTTTGTGGCTTGCAGGTGTAGCTATCCTGCGAGCATATAGCCCTGAGTCCTCTTCAGATTCTGGCAATGAAACAAATTCCTCTGAAATGACTGAAAGCTCTGAACTAGCCGCGGCACAGAAACAGTCGGAAAACACTGCACGTATGTTTTTGACCACAAGTGAAGGCTACCAACCCCTTGTGGAAGAGCAGACTGAATTTCCCATCGCTAAGAATCAGGCTGGAGGGCCAGGCATGAAGGCCTCACAGCCTTTGGCTGGTCGTCAGGCTGCAGAGCTACAGTCAAAAGTTGTGCCTTCAAAGCAGATTCTTCATTCAGATAACATGGAAATGGAGCCAGAGACCATGGAAACAAAATCTGTCACTGATTATTTTAGCAAATTGCACATGGGATCCTTGGTGTATTCTTGCACTAGTAAAAGGAAAAATAAGATGACAGACAGCGAAGTAAAAGCACCTTCTGACGGCAGTGCTACTGTGAAAAAGCAACAGGGAACTAAAAAAGCAGAGACTGATGAAGATCTGAAAGCTAAATTTGGAACTCTTTCAGCAAGAGACAGTCAACGCCTAAGCACTTTTAATGTGGAGAGAACTGCCTTTCGCCAAAGATGGTACGCTGCCGATGATGGGGCAGCAGATCAGCCAAGCCCAGAAACAGTGAACGGGAAGACTTTTCCAAGAGTTCCTGTCCTGGGTAAAACAGAAACTGACTGTAAGGATGGAGTGGATCCTGAGGTGGATCAGGATGATACCTCGGGGCTTAGCCAAGGTGAAAACTTTCTGTCAGATATGACTCCCGTGTCTTCAGCCAAAGACCTAAACGACGCAGAAGATACCGATCTATCTGCAGATGACCATCCTTCAAAGCTTCCAGAAGCTGAGCAGAGTGTGGCTAGACTTTGTGAATATCACTTGGCTAAGCGCATGTCATCTTTGCAAAGTGAAGGCCATTTCTCACTGCAAAGCTCTCAGTGCTCTTCAGTGGATGCAGGATGCAGCACAGGCAGTAGCACATGCGCTACCCCCATTGAATCTCCTCTTTGTACCTCTGATGTTAAGCACATTATCTCTGACCCATCAATGAAGAGCATTGCCTATATTCCAGCAGATGAAAGAGCTGCCATTCTTCCAAACCATGGAACGACATACAAGGACCTGCACCAGCAGCCTGAAGCTGTGTGTCACAGAATGACAGTGCCTGTCGTGCATTCAGCAATTAATGCTGAACCATTGTTTGGCACTTTGAGAGAAGGATGTCATCGGATTCCCAAGATAAAAGAAACTACAGGTACAGCAATAATAAAGTGTTTCTTATGTTTGTTTTTAAAGCTACATGTTAAGGTTGAGGACTAGGTCTGATGTTTGCATTATCTTTACCTGAAACTACACCGTCAAGCTATAGCAGACAGTGGGATTAGACCTTCAGTGTATCTATTCAATTTACTTGTACATGTTGAGATGTTCTTATAAGCTGCTTACAAAGATTAATTTTTTTAAGACCTCTCATTACAGTTAAAAATATCTGGGGGGACATTAATGGAGAGGTCTCTCACTCTTTGGAAGCCTCTCCAAAACCTGCGGTCACTTGAGTTCCAGGATACTTGTTAGATTATGAGATGATTTCACATATTATATTAATGTAGGAGAGGAGAAACTGTGATTCATTTATTATGTATCTTACACGCTATTTTAGCAGATTGTCAAAACCATGCCAGTATGAATAAAAAGCTTTAAATGTAAGGATGAGAAAATGTCACTATCTTATTAAGCATGTATTTACTTCACCATCTGACAGTAGGTGTTTCCTTAAAGAATAATTTACATGTAGAACCATTACCACATTTTTAAATTCCAATTTCAAGAGATTTTATGAATTTAATGTTACAAAAAAATGCAGTTTTTCAGAGATAGCATTGGAAATGCTTTCAGTTGGGTTTTAAATGTTTCCCTGTTCCTGGGTTGCAACCCACATGTAGCAGTAGTGTATGAATGCATGAAAATCTGAAAGTGGAACAG
Source organism: Gavia stellata (assembly GCF_030936135.1). Lineage (NCBI taxonomy): Eukaryota > Metazoa > Chordata > Aves > Gaviiformes > Gaviidae > Gavia > Gavia stellata. Next base: position 82,662,712 of record NC_082594.1, read on the forward strand.
ACTGGGAGCAAGAATGAGAAATGTTATTTCTCTGCCAAAAAACACATAACCAAACCAAAATTACCATGAACACAGCTTTCCATACCCTCTCAGGTATAGTTAAAGAAGGTATTTTAATCTGAAAATATTCATCTAATTATCTAATAGAAAATACCCAATCCATATATTGGGGGAGATTTAGGAAGTTTTGTAGATGATTTTCTATTCCTTTTTTTAAACAAGTCTGCTGTGGTGGAATGAACAATTAACTATTCCTAAGTTGTAAGTTGTTGATAGATTGAAATACAAAAGACATGAGGAACTAGCAATGAATTTTTTTGTGAAATATTTTGAGGAATGGAGACCACTGGGAAATACCAAGAATCCATTTGTCCTGACTGTTGAAGATATTTAAAAGTTCAGTCTCTGAATATTATCAGGGTGATGCTTAATTATTCTGTCTGCTCTTCTACTACCCCTAGTGTAGCTTTCACAGAGCCTGAAAAGGGAAGACAAGGAGGCATGCCTACAGCTTTTCCTAGACAGCCTCTAGCTGACTCCATCATGCTATCATCCATGCTATCAGAATCAAAGGTGCCAAGTCAAAATCAAGACTCTTGTGACATTCCCAAAGTAAATCAGGCTTGTGGGGCAACAGTTAGTTTACGGCCATATGACATGATAGGAGGAAGCCTCAGGATGCCGCACAACAGGAAAGTGCTGAGACGCAGCAGCAGCATCATAGGAGGATCTGCAGGCATTGAGATGCTGTTTGAAAAGAAGGCAGACGCAGCCAGCTTGAAATGCCTGGACATCACCCGAAGGGACGAATCCAAATTGGAGAGAAGGGTGGAACTCCCCCTGGGCAAAAAGCTGTCAAAAAGTTATTCCCAGAGTTGTGTGTACGTCAGCACTGATACGAAGGACAGTAAGAGGTGTTCGGGCACAGGCGCCACTCAGAAGGACTCCAAGCAGTGTCGAGCGTTGCCCTTGCGGAAGCTGGATATCAGCACCTGGAGGTGTCGTGGCCCCTTTAGCTATTGTTTCCTAAGCAGAGGAAATGATGACAATGACGATGAAGATGATGGAGACAGCTGTCAGCTCTCGCGTCTCTTCGAACCACAGCTCCCGTGTGAGCTCACAGAACCAGTTGGTCAGTCGTTTTCCAGTGATAATGAGCAGAAAGTCTTGGAGTCCCCAAAAGCTGCTGAGCCCCTGCAAGATGAGGCAGTCAACGTGCATGAGAAGAGCAGTGCTGACATCCAAGGTGGCCAGATTGATGTGAATCTCAACGACATGGCCTTCGATGCACGAATCACACGAATAAATGTGATGAAAGAGAAGACGTATGCAATGCCTGATGGATTTATTGCAGCACAAAAGGATGCCAATGAGCTACTCTCACTGGTCCGAGCAAGTATGGGCAAGAGAGAAGATTTACATCCAGAAACATATGACCTTAAACTTTCTAAGTACAAACAACTGTTATCTATGGAATCAAGACAGTTGGGAAGTGCCTGCAGGAAAATGGCCATGGCTGATAAAAGCCCTGAGGAAATGCTTTTAGCTATGACTTCCAGCTTTCAAGTACTCTGTTGCTTAACAGAAGCCTGCATGCGTTTAGTTAAAGTCATGAACTCTGAAACACAGCAGCAGGAAATTATAGCTAAGATAGATGAGGTTGTAATAAACTACATTTGTCTTCTGAAGGCTGCAGAAGCAGTGTCAGGCAAGACCTCCACTGATCCTAGCATTAAACTCTTGGCTCGACATTCGACTACCATGGCCGCTATTGTAAGCACACTAACACGTTCTCTTAAAATGCTTTTAAACAAATAAAATACAAAAGTCACTTCATAATCTACCTTTGCAAAGCCATACATAAAAAACTTTTATTTACTGTATGTGTATGAACTAATGTAACAAACAGCTTTCTCTGTATATTTTGTTATTTTATATAAAATAGGTATGAGATTAAACAAAAAAAAAGTTAAAATACTGAACACTGACAAAAGTAATGACCAGATCTGTCTTTCCGTTTATAGAAAAACAAAAGCCAAAAAAACCCTCTCCCCAAGACCAGAAAAATGACCAGAAAAAATCCCATATAGGAGCAAATTGATGTTTGGCTATTTTTCATATAGTCAAATCTATGGTTGTATGAAGTGAACTTTTAAAGCCTATTATGTCAATGAAGTTGTTTTCTCTTTCATCCAGGTTTTCACTTGGAGAATGCTCCATGTTTAGAAATGAGAAATTAAATCATAGTGTATATAACACAATATTTAATGTTTTAAAATTATAATTTTTAAGCATTGAAAATAGCAAAAAGACATTTAAAATCCAAGAGACTATTATAACTTACTAGAGAATATATATATAATAAATGACTTTTTTGTTCATATGGCCTGAATTATCTGATTCTTCTTTTCTAGGAAGTTCTATATTTAAAAAAAAAAGTATTGAAAATACCAACTTCAGAGGGTACCTGATGTATTGAACATTACAGTGTTGCATTTCAGATAGTGACAGTAACTGTGGAAGATGGAGGACACAGAAATCAGAGTGGTGTTGTTCTCTCTGAAATGAATGGTTGATGCCATACTGGTCAGACCAGAATTTATAGGGCAGGTCTACTTTCCCTGCTAAATGAGAGAGAGGACCATCAGGAAATTCCTATGCTGTTTACTGTTTCATCACATATCTATGGTGCATCTGAACAACATGAACTGCATCTATTTTGTTAAGTATTTTATACTTCATATTTTATGATTCTGAATGTTTAACTGTAAATATAAAACAAAGTTTTCAGAATACAATAAATAAGTCTGAAATATTTCCAGCCAGAGAGAGTTCTTCTCTGAGTGATGACAAAGGCAATTTGTGAGTAATCTCTCCCATCTGAACTTTTCTGAAAAACATTTTGTAGTCTTGCATCGGAGAGGCAGCCAAAGCTAAAGCTCTCAGTTTCACCTGGCATGTAGGCTTTCACAAGAGCATCTGTTAAACTTTGCAGTCACCGAGGAGCAGCAGCCCTTGTGGAAAGTGCAGAATACCATTCTCCAAACTGGTGTAGGTAATTTTCATCTGTTTCTCATAATGTCACAGGCAAAGAGTATAACTGCTCTGGTTTGAATACTTACCCATTCAGCTGAAGCATGTGTGAAACTTTCTCTGCTGAACTAGAAAGACTAAACCAAAAAAATAAAGTTTTTGCCAAGGAAGTATTTTCTTGCATAGAGTGATGAACTTTACTATGAAACCAAGACGTGCTTTTTCCTCTGACTGCAGAGAAACATTTCCAGAAACACAGTACGAGAAGCTTAATCTGTTGTCCGTAGGGAAAAAATCTGGTTTCCTAGACCAATTCACTTAGCACGTGGACCCATGCTCAAGGGCAGCTCAGAGGTAGGCTGCAGTCTGAATTATGTTGGTGGTGGGTGAAAACAGCCTGTCCCATGTGGTGCTCACACTTGGTGCTCTCATTCTGGTAGCCCTGGGAGTGGGGCTGTGTGTGCTGGTGTTTTGCTGCAACTACCAGTGAAATTCTTTTTGTGGTTTTTGAATATTTCATACTGGGGAAAAATATGCTGAATTGTTGTATTGGTACATATTCCTTTGCTGCTTTATGAGTTCATCTAAAAATGTCATCAGTGTTTCGGGAATACTAAGTTTCAAAAATAGATTTAGGGTTGTCACAACTAAGCAGATCACAGGGGTGTGGCACTTTTAGGGTTGCTAGTCCAGTCCTTTTCATTCCACTCCATTCCATATATTGATCTAATTTTATTTCAAAGGTAAGTAGATTTTTGTCCTTACTAAGAACTTTTCTGATTGTAAACCTGCTCATTTTGCTCCCTAAGGTTAGCTATTGTCTTTTATTTTTGTAGCAATATTTTTTAGGTTTAACTAGTGGGTTTTTTTCTTCTCCTTTTTAATGCATTTTCATAGACTCATAGAATAATTTGGGTTGCAAGGACCTCTGGAGTTCATCTAGTCCAACCCCTGCTCAAAGCAGGTCTAATCAGATCAGGTTGCTCAGGGCCGTTTCAAGTTGAGTACTGGTCAGCCTCCAAGGATGGAGATCCCACAACCTCTCTGGGCACCTGTTCCAGTATTTGGCGATCCTTATGGTTAAAAAAATAATAATTCTTTATGTCTAATCAGAATTTTCCATGTTCCAACAATATCCATTGCCTTTCATTGTATCACTGTGCACCCTTTAGAAGAGTCAGGCTCTGTCTTCTCTAGTATCCTTCCATCAGGCAGCTGTAGGCTGCAATAAAGTCTCCCCTGAGCCTTCTCTCCTCCAGGCTGAATAAACCCAGTTCCTTCAGCCTTTCCTCATACATTGTGTGCTCCAGCCCCTGACCAGCATGGTCCCCCCCACTGGATTCGGTGGTGTGACTTCATAAACTGCCACCATGTTCCTGTCTCAGTTTTGATAAATAGGATCATCTAGCCAAGCTCTCTTAGCCACCTCTTAGAAAGCAGCTTCTCTTTCCCCCAGGATTTCAGATATCCCCATCCGATACCATGTGAATGTCTTTTTCCTAATCTTTCCACACAGAATTATGTGCAGGCTTTTAAATGCTGCCTTATGAGGACTTTGTACAATGGCACAGCTGCTGGAAATAATTTGTCTGTGGTCTCCTAGAATCACGTGTATTCAAATATGATTCAACATATTAGGTTGGTGGCTCATAATCATCCTGTCAGTAAGTATTTTCATCTTTCTTCTGCCTGTCCTGTCCAGCTAAGGAGATCCCTGGGTGACAATAGAGATAACTGTTGGTAATTCTGAACTGTATGACCTTGCACATCAGTTGCTACTGAATAATAACCTATTTCTGTTAATCTTAAGCATCAAGGTGTCCTTGTCTTTCTGTGTGGTATCCTAACTGATTCCTGCATTAATTGTATGTCTCAACTTCATGTCATCAAGAAATGTCACCAGTATGTACCTACTTCTTGCACTAAATCAGTAAAGAAATACTAAATAAGATACTTTCATCTGGAATATACTATACTTTTATAAATTTTTATACATACACTGCATGTTTAGTGATTTTTTAACTTGACAAAATCACAGGCATTTTCATGTTTTAAGTCCCTGAGTTCAGGCTATTTTCTAAAATAACATTCAGCAAAGTTTGCCATTTTGAAATGAAGGAACAAAGCTGCATACCTACATTTCTTTTCCTTCTGTTTAATTGAAACTCCCATCAATTCATGATCACTGGAAGATCCAGAATGCTCCATGATGTCCTCACTGCTCTCCAGAGATGTAATACTCTTATACTAGCACATTATTTGAAGATGAGAAATGGGCTCCTGAGTGACTTACACAATTTATATCTAAGAGAGACCCTGTGACTGCACTGAAATCCAGTTAAAGTTAGCAGTATTTTATCAGAGGTTAATTTGGCTCGATAGGGTATAAGTGTAGCATTGTAGCAGCATATGTTAAAAGCCAGAGCCTCATTGCACTAAGCACTAAACTGGTACAAAGTGAAAACTTGGTTCATGTCACAAGTAGCTTATTGCTGAGCATGTGGCCCTAACATTAACCTGTGTTTATAATTTGCCACTCCAAGTTCAGAAGTAGCTGTTCTGCACAAAATGAAAGTGATCACTAGCTTCCACTGCGCTACCTGTAGAACAGCCCTACCATGTTTTCAGACCTAGATTTGGCCAAAGCCATAGAAAGCGTGAGGCACTCACCATTAAAAAATAAAATAAAATAAAATAAAATAAAATAAAATAAAATAAAATAAAATAAAATAAAATAAAATAAAATGGTAATTACATTTTCCTGTAGGTGTTCTCAAGGTGAAATGTGAAAATTTTTGTCAATGCTGATGGAATTTGGGAGATGCTGATGGGTGAAAATGCATGAGACTCAATAACAGCACTCCCTTTGGAGACTGAAGCAATAGCTTCTGGTGAGAGCAAATTTAGGTTCACAAGATCTGTGAGCAAATCTCTGATTTCATAAGGAAAAAAAAAAAGGCAAATGGACCTAGCAGCCTGTTTTACTATAGTAAACATAAACTTTTCAATATTGATTTTGAAATGCATTTATATTCTGAAAAGAGACTGTGCTATTAATGGCACATTTTTATGCAGTAGGCCATGTTTAGTTGTATTTTAAAGTTAATTTTGTCATTCTGAAAAAATAAGTATTTGTTTTTAGCCCACAGAGTTAAGGAACAGCAAAAAGGAATGTGTTATGTCTCCTGCTCCACTAATAAAATCTTCTAAATACTTTTTTCTTCGGTGGTTGTCCTGTTGCACTGGGTTTACGTGGACTTATTGCTCAGGTCTGAGGGATGTTTGCTCTTTATGGTACCTGAACTTGCAACCATCTTCTCTTATTCTCAGGACGGTATATTTCACAGATGCTACCTAAAGCTATTCCAGTTTTTCACAACAGCCAACCAAGTTATTTCTTGTTCATTTAATATTCATCAGTGTCTTCTTTCAGGATTACCTTTTTGCCTTGTCTGATCTGTGAGATTTGAATTATATCTTGTCACCTGTATAAGAAATGCCTTTACTGCCTCAGAATAAGGCATGCTCCTGTGTGTTCCCTTTGCCATACTTTTAGAAGTGGAATGGGAGGGCATCAGAAGCTTAGATGTAGCCTGAGAATCCACAAAAGCCCCTTCTCACCTGCGAGGCCAAAACTGCAAAATGCCAATATTGGCCAAGTTGGAATACTTGCTGCCATTCTTGGCACCAGTGGAGGGCTTTCATTTTGACTCAACCAGAAATGGTTGTCCTAAGACTTGTGCTCAGGGAGGCACTTCCCCCTAACCTTTCCATCATGTTAAGATGAAGGCAGGACCTCTCAATCTAAGTGACCAAGGGATTATGGCACAAAGTCCCTAAGTCACCATTGCTGTTCCTTGAGGTATGAAAGCTCTCTCTTGTGGTAGGAACGTTAAGGTATTTTCCACTGGGGAATGACCCTTATATTTTCTCCAGCTTTCCAAGAAGTAGCATTAGATGTGTTCTCTCTCAGTTTGACAGTCTGTTTGGACAACAGGATCAAACAGGGACTGGCCAAAGGACTGGAAGCTTCACATCAGTATCACGGAGTTCCACTTCATCTGAACTGCATGCAAGGCTTTCCATCATACCAAAAGGTGTTCACTCAAGTGAGGACCTCACCACTCAACTATCCTTTTTTAAACTTGTTAACATGGAGGGGTGTGCAGGGGTTTTCTTTCTCTCTTCCAGAATTTGCTTAGCCCTTGGCAGAGAGGCACAGAGAACTGGACTCATTAATTGGTAGTTCATCTACCAGGCCCTCCCCAACTTTCTCAAAAACTGTCTCAGCTCTACCAGTGGATCAGGAGTGGTGTCTCTTTGATACAGATCAGGTTTTGTCCCACAACACTAATCTCACTCTTTCCTGAACACTCTTTCATGTGTCTTCAGTGCTTTCATGAAAGTCGTTCAGGCTGCCTCTTGGACAATTCCCTGACAGTGTTGTTAAAGCATATCTTCCAGGACCTTTGTTGCCAGTTTCAGTCAAGGTAAGGCAGAATGAAGGATGCCCACTGCAGTGGTGGGGCAGAATTTTAATATCAAGGCCTCATCCCTTTCTCAAATAGACTTCTGCTGCTACTCCTGTACCTGTTATTGCAGAATGTGGGCTGTTTGGCTCATCTCAGTCTTGAAATGCTTTTCTCCATGCTGCAGATGCAGGAAGGCTCACTCTTTCAGCACTCCTATTTCTCTCTAGTCAGAGACAGCCTTATAAGTAATGGAAGGGAATTCACGTTATTAACTAGGTTAGGCTTTTGGGTTGATGAGTTTGTTGGTCTTCCTTCCCTTCCCATCAGTTCAGACTGTTCTGAGTTACCTGCTCAAACTGAAGCAGTCTGGTCCTTCGTTATAAGTTCCTTACCCTTACTGAAGTCAATTTAACATCCATCTAAGCCTTGAGATCTAAGATTATTGAGATGTTTCCCTCTGCCAGGCCAGTGAGTTACAGGAATTTGAATTTGGTGTTCCACATTCTCATGGATTCTCCTTCCCCATAAAGGTGGCTTTCTTTGTTGTCATCTTCTCTGTTAGAAAAATGAAAGAAGTTCATACCCCTGTGGTTGTTCCCTCTTTGATCTTATTCTTCAAAGACAGACCATCTCTTAAGATGCAGCCATCATTTTTGCTGAAGGTAGTGTTCTAGCATCACTTTGATTTATTTATGTTTTCCTTCACATTCCTGTATGCTTCTAAGAAACATGCCATATTTTATATCTTTAATGGAAAACAGCTCTCTTTGTATTTGTAGTCCAGACTTTCTCAGAACATACAGACTGTGTATATCTCTGACAGATCCAGTGGCTATCTAAAGGGATGGTTGGGTAAAACTTAGGAATTGATACTTCCAAACAAGTATACAGCTTCTGTGAGACTGCTGATTTACTGAACTGCTATATATCTACCATTCTTCCCCCAGGCACTGTGCCATCTCTGATGAGCTGCCTCAAGAGCTGCCACAGCACTTGGGAGAGTCAATCTAGAAGTGCTGTTTGCATGAGGGACATCAAGAACCACTGCTAGATTATTTATGGCAGGTAATTTTGTAAAGTCGCACAGTGTGAACAAATGTGGATATTAATTTGAGAGTGAAGAAAAGAAGGAAGACATCCTGAGCTCTATTAGCAGGGTTTCCTTCAATGTTTTAGATGGTGTCTCTCTCTGTGGCTGAGAAAGAAAGAAAGAAAACAGTTTATGGCATGCTATGTTATTTATGCCATTATGCCAGAGGTGATGACAACAGTGTGAATACATCCTCCATGGCTACTGGAAAAGGAAAATCTCTACAGTCTGGAGTGATAAGGTGTAGGTGTATCCTCAGAACAGATTTATTTATAGACCATGCATCCTAAGGAAGACTAATTACTGCTAAGTTATGTTTCTTTCTCGAAAGCCAATCTCTACTCTCTATTCCACCTGTGAATTACCATTAAAGGATAATAGAAGAGCCGTCTGTATCAACAAAGATGGAATTAAGCTTATGATAATAAACAGTATTATTGTTGTTTTTTACTGTAAGCAAAGGGCCAAAAGAAGATAGTTGCCTCTAATACAGAATTTGCAGAGAACTGGTAACAAGAAATATAAAAAACATTTTTATATCGTGATTTGAAACAGGAGCCACTGAGGTTTTTACAGTGTTTTTCAAGTTGGTCTTCAGAGAGAAAAGATGTTTTCTAAATCCTTTTTGGCAGTGCATTGCAAGATTCCTCCATATTGCTTATGCCTTTAAAATGACAGCATGGGGTGACAGTAAATGTCATCAATAGCTTTATCCTTGAAAGCATTCTTTTTCATGTGCTAAACTGCAAGTTTGTATGTAGGATAGGTTTGAAAGTGGTGTATTACTTACTTACTTACATGTTAGTGGTGACAACCTGAAGGCTTCAGCCAGTGCTCCAGGCTTTGATTTCAGTAGAAGTGCCGAGTTCCTTAATATAAATTAGGAAGTCTTCAAGTGTCCATGGAAGGACGTGATCTAGCACTACCTCATGGGAATCCCGTTTTCCAGATGGCCAGGACTGGTTTTGCTGAAAGAGATTCCAAAGGATCCAGTTTTACTTTGATTCTTCTGTTGCCTCTGAAATGGCCACAGATGCAGCTGAGGATCTAGTCTGTCCCCGAGTCAGCAATGCAGAGGTCATGGATGCCTGAAGAATTTCCTGGTCTGTAGTTTTGCTGAGACTGATTATCTTGTCATCCTCTCTGCAATTTCTGATACCTATTGAATCTTCATGGATGGCCCAAAGAACTGACAACCTTCAGAAAGAACAACCCCAACATCAAACTTTTCCTAGTACAAAAATCCATGCTTACTTCTCCAGCTGATCTTCAACTGCTTTCTGCAGTAAGAGCAGAAAACTGCTTGTGTTCCCTCTCTTCATTCTAGGCCAAAGTCAGCATGTTTCAGTGGAAAGCTTTAAAGCCCCACTGAATACTTGTTTTAGGGCTTCTGCTACAGGTCAGTTCTACAAGCAAATAAATTACAGGCACAAATGTAGTATGGCTAATTGTGCAGCTGCCTTTCTCCTTAACAATGCTGAACCATCACTGCCTGAAGCAGCCAGATGTACCTTATAACTTAATCCAGTTTCAATAAATGTAATCTCTCTAAAACAGTTACCCACGCAGGACACTACTTGGATTAGACACTTAAATACAAGCTATTTATCGTACTAAATTTTGGCTTTTTGTAACTGTGATTTCAATTTTCTTTCATATGCTGCAGGTAATTATATTTCATTATTCTTGGTTTACACTTTTTTTTTCACCAGACCTTTTTGTTTCCTATTTTATTCCTCCCTTCTGTCATTGTTAACTTTTTTACACTTGAAAACCATGTCTTAAAAAGAGATGTATTGGGTATGTTTCTCATCAAGGATGCTTCACAGGGTTTTGCTTTTAAAAGTAGTTCCTGCCTTCTAAAGAGGAAAATGTTTACTGCAGCATCTTCTCTTTAAATCACTGAAACAGAATATTAAAAAGAAAATCTTTAAATATAAGGAAGAACTCTGAAAGCAAGGCATCAGTGCATTCCTTGAGGAGTCAGGAAGGATAAGTATTCACCAGAACAAACGAGGGCATGCCTTTCAGCTGCTTCATTTGTACAGTGACTGGACTTCAGGTAAAATACGGTGTCTGGAAAAAAAAAACCAGCCTTTGCTTTGGAGATGCTTCTGAGGAGGTTCCTTGCCAGCAAGCCCTCCAGAAGGAGAAAGTTGCATCTGGTGGAAAGGTTCAGGGACCGCCACCAAAACTCAGAGAATGTCATGAGGAGCCTTGGACAAGTGAAGCGTCTCTGTGAAGGCAGCCTGCTCAGCCCACATGGCTCTGCTTATGGCATGAAGGTAAGAATGCAAATTAAACCCTTTTTATAAAGTCATTTCCAGTGATGCTATTCTTCCTCCTGACTGAATTTCTCCTTCCAGTCTTACTGATTTTAGAAAAAGAATAGTTTTAAATGTTTTTTCTCTCCTCTCTTGCTGTATGAAAGACCCACATAAATGAGTAAATTAACTACTGGATGATAAAAAGAAAACTGATTCTACACAAAGTCTTGTCTTGCATGTAAAAAAAATACATCAGTATAGTCAGTATAGGTTTAAGTGCTCCTGTAACTGTAGTATTATGAGTAAAAATTGTTAAAAGAAACTTGATTTTGTGTAACTGAGTTACCCACTGACAACTTATTTAAACAACACCTGAAGATACTGTGGTCTATATTTTTTTTTATTTACTTATTTTTTAAGCTTTATTTTTCCGTCCCTGAATATTCTGAAATTCAGGAAAATGCAGCTTTCTTTGCAAAGCTTGTTGAAAAGGAATCTCATTTAAAATTACAGTATTCTTCCTGAAATGTCCTTATTAGTACTTTGCAAGTTAAACATGACTACATTGGGAGTCTTTTTCCTTGCAGAATAATTTGCACCATTTATATCTCTTATGTCCATAGGACCTTTGGATTGAAAGGTGCCGCCTTCTCACTGAGTCTAGTTGTGTTTTCCCCGTGCAGACAGGCAGCATCAAGACCCAACTTAAAAGCACCTGGGGTTTTGATGGTATTCCTTTGTAGAAGGCTGTTCCAGAACATCACTGATATAAGGTTTAGGGAACTGCTTTTAATTTCTAACCAAAGCCTAGGATAAAAGGCTAGTTACATGTTTGATTTCAATAGTTCTCTTCTGTCACTGATGCTTGTACATCAAATTCCAGATGATATCTGACCCATCTTTATATAGTGGTGTTATTACTTCTCTATCAATGGAAAATTTCTTGTCTGGCACATCACAGGATCCCATTTGCCTTTCATGCCTGAAGTGTACTGGTGGCTTAGAGTCATTCTGTGAATTACTAGTGTGCTCATTTCTTTCTCCTCAATTAAAACTGATGAACTCCTAAGTTACGGTGGACCTTTTTTCTGTCCCCAGGGTAGAATTCATCTTGCTTGACTTTAGTTGTCTAAATGCTGGGTATCAGGTATAAATCACCTAAACACTCTCTACAGTCAAGGCAGGAAGAGAAAGAGGCATCTCCTGAGGCGCATTCAAAGATGGCTGGGATAAATCACCTCCTGGAGGCACTTTATTCTCTCTTTCTGTTGACAATATAGAAAGCCTAGACAACCAGCTCAGTCTCAGTGAGCTGAGATATATAGGGAGATGAATATCCCCACCACCAACATTTATCACTGTACTGTTTTGAATTTTAATTCACTTCAATTAGTATTTGTCAAGGCCATCTACTCTTCACTTTTGCTAGTGACATCTGATCATCACCAAATTTATGATGCCTCACATCTTTGAGTCAACAAAGTTCCTTGAAAGGCATGAGGCACATTGTTTCTCCAGAAGAAATTAGTTTGAATAGAGTGATGTGCAGCAGTATCTGTTTGAGGATGTTATTTAGCCAGTTAGACCACATATCCCAGCTTTTTAGACTTTTTCCTTGTCTAACTGTTTGTCTTCTTTGTACTCACATTTCTTAATATTCTGCTTACAAAGTTTTAATTTGCTGTGAGAATTTATAGGCAAGTTTTGTCCAAGTTGCTGTGACTGCATAAATTTGTGTGGTCACTTTACATATTTTTCATGCTGAGTAATTCTGAACTTGGTTTCTTTTGTTTGATCTTTCTCCCAATTTAAGACTGAACAGAATATGAATTCCACCAAAGGTGCTTAAGAATGAAGCTACAGCTCAATTTAGTAGTGAACAGCAAGGAACAGTTCCAGAACTCCTAGTAATATGAAAGGTTTACTTTGACTTGCTAGCACTGAATATCACCTACTTAAATGCGTTTGAGGTTCTTGAATCTCATAAATTTCTTTTACTGGATAATTAGTAGAATGTGGTTAGTGAAACAGGAAAACTTAGGATTCATTTAAACAACTGGAGATGTTTCTATTAGAGATGTTCAAATGTGAGCTAGTCACGCTGGGCTCCCTTCAAACTGGAGAGAAGTAGGCACTACTAGATGCTACTCACATCCCTTGAAAGTGGACATCAAAAACAGGTAAGTGAATTCACATCTTGGAAATGCCCATTTCTCTCTGATGAATAATTAGGGGAGCCAGAGATAACCAGCTCAAATGTTCATGCTTGTCTTGTATATGTTTAAAGTTGTATGTTCTCAATGCCAGCACATGAAAGAACTCAGCTGGGAAATTATAACGGTATTGAAATTTATTGATTCAGGAGGTCTATGAAGCTTTCTACATTTTTCTTTTTTTTAACATCTACCATTATTTTCATGGTGTTTTCCCTTCCTACTTTTATGTCATGGTATCCCATTAGCCCTTCTGAAAAGTGTAATCAAGCACAGATGAATAACTTCGATAATACTCCACAACTTGGTGTTGATTTTATTTTGTCACCATCATGCCTATACTCATTCGAGCTGGGATGTGCCAGCCTTCTCAGTCTCTCTGAGTGAGCCGCAGCACTGTCTGCCAGAGCTCCTTGTATACATACAACACATTGCCTCCCTAAGCACTGTGTACCATCAGTGCTGGGAATAAAGCAATGAGCTTTGGTAGCCTGAAAGGGAGTGTTTAGGTTCTCTGTAAATCTCAATATTTCATTTAGCACCAAACGTAAATAGGAGTGATTAACAGCACTTCATAATTGTTCATGGTTTAACAATAGATCTTTCTGAATCCTCGTTAGTATTTGTATAGAAATAACATAAATTGTATTTTGCAAAATTTAGAGTGGGCAGGATTCATAACTACATCTTTTCTCATATTTCTAAATCCCAGATCAAGTAAATTGCAGATCAGTATTAATAAATAATACCAGTAATAAATAATAGAAAAAAGGCAGATGGAGAATGTGAAGCATTATTTCAAGAATAATGTCATAGTTTTAAATGACAAGTCAAAAGACTTTCCCTTTTCTTAGGCAAATGCCATGTTTTTTCTTAGAACTATCTTAGAATTATCTATGTTGATAATTTGGCAGAGGTTCACAAAACCTTCGCATAGTTCTTACATTCTGATTCAAAGGCTGAGGTTTTGTACAAATGAATCTCACAATCTCAGATGGGCCATTTTATGGGATTGTAACAGCTGTTTGTTTACATTTATTGTTCAAGATTGCACATCAATTTCCACAAAACTACTCAGGCTGCATATTCACAGCTTTCATTAAATCTCTTTCTCAGTTCAAAATGGCCAAGTATGGTATCTACCTGAAGGTTAAACTTTTTTAAAAGCTGTGAGTTTGTTGACAAAGAGCAAAGTACATTTTGATGGTTTTAAAATATTCTGCCAGCACTTCAGAAAAGAACTACATCAAAAGCAATCCAGACACGTTCACTCTTTACTTTGAATGTGCATCATCAGTGATGTCAGTGGGACTCTAGTAAAACAGTTGTTAATTAACTTATGTCCCTTCTTTTGGCGCTGCAGAATAAAAGCACAAATCTTGTACAAGCAACCTGAAGAGCAAACATTAGTTTGTTTGTTTCTTTATTAATAATTTATCTAGAAATGTTAAAGATATTTTAAAGTTATCAAATTCTCCCAACCTGTGGCAACATTTCTAGAACCAGACCCCATCAATCTTCCTCCATCTGGATCATTATGATACAAGAGTTACTGTAAGGCTTGATCCTGCAAACGCTTCTTGACCTAGCACAAATTCAGTTTTGGCTGGTAGCTGAGAGTGACGGTGTCCTTTTGAATTATACCTTTGCAAACAGAAAAGAGAGAGGCTGCAAACCTAAAACAAAATTAATTTGAATTCTTTAAAGTTGCTTTATGAGCTCTCCTGCAAATAGACACTCGGAACATAATGGTGGTGGTTCTATGAAGATAAGAAAGTAAAACAGACCCTAAAAAAACCAATCCTAAAACCCCTTATTATTCTTTTCAAATTTAGAAGAGACCTGTATGGAATAAATATTGAAAAATAGATATTATTTCAACATCCTTTATTTATTAAGGCCAGTTCCTTTGTGTGTGGATAATTCACAGAATCACTACGGTTGGAAAAGACCTGTAAGATCATCAAGTCCAACCATCAACCAACACCACCATGCCCATTAAACTATGTCCCACAATGCCACGTCCACACGTTCCTTGAACAACTCCAGTGAGGGTGACTTCACCTCTTCCCTGGGCAGCTTATTCCAGTGTTTCACCACTCTCTCAGTTGCTTTAATTTAAAACAATGGCCACCACTTGCCTGTTTAGATTTCCCCTTTTGCTCATTTCACTTAGTGAAAAGTCTTGAAGAATCAGAACTGAGATTTGTTTTAAATCAGGAAAAAACAGAGGCTTTTTGAACTTCTTGTGTTCTCCAAGGGGAAACTATAGAGAATGCTGTGAGCCACCCTAGAAACAGCAACATGTCACATGTCTTTGACAGAGAAAAGAGTAGAATCCCGTTCTTTACAGCCATATCTGGTTACTACCTTCTTCGTGTATCTTTTCTTTCTACATGTCCTGCCTCATACGCCATGCCGGTGCCTGTGCATTTAATAAGAGTTCTGCAAAAATCACACATATGGGAAAGGGCAGTATAAATTTTGCAGAGGCTTGACTTAGGACCTTCCCTGATTTTTTTAAATTAATTTTTAAGTGGTTTTCTGGAGTTAAAAAACCCCAACAAATCCCTTTACATGCTCTATTGGTATTCACACAGGTTTTGTACCTGCTCCTCCTGGATAGCTGTTCTGCAGCCTTGCTCCTTCCATAGCTAGAAACTTCATTTTTATTTCCAGATTAAAATAATGCTCATCTTTTTTGCAACTGGGGCCTTTTAAGCAGTTCTCTTCAACCTCTGATAGCATCTTTCCACTTCACATAGAGTCAGATTCCCTCTGGTTTTCTTTAGCTATCTTCAACAAGCTCTTCTAACATTTTGATACAGGAGATTCTTCAGAATCTACTTAATCAGGCCATTGATAGTCATCTATCTCTACTGACAGTACCTCATATGTGCATAATATGATCTCATTTACATTTTTCAGTATCAGCATATTAATAGTTCCTAATCATTCTGGCACTGATTAGTGCCAGCAGTTAAGGTTGTTATCATTTTCTGTTGGCACTGCACATTTATCCCACTTCTATTACTTCTAGTCCCTAAGGACATCTGATTTTTCCAAAATTTTATCCTGATCTTCCTCTCTAAAAAAAACCAAGCCAAACGAAACAGGAAAAAAACCCCAACAAAATAACACTGCTATTAAAAAGCTGTAGAATCCATATTAAGTACCTCAGAAGTAAGTTCACTTAGTGTAAAGAATTGAAGAGTGACAATTTCACTTAATAAAAAGTTTTGAAGAGTTACAATTGAGATCCATGTTTCCCAGCATGGCTATATCACTGAATGGACAGTATTGTTTCATTTAGCTGACCAAGATATTTTTACACTTTTCTAAACTTCTTTTGGAAACACTGGAGACTTGCAGTAGAATAAAACACAGAAAAGCCAGGGAAAAGTAACAATCAATATAATTTTCTACTGTGGAAACGGGGCACAGAATTCCCATGTTGAAAGCAATGCTCATAAAAAGCAATGGATGTCACAGGAGGTTCTTTCCCACTCACAGGAGGTCATCACTCAACATACATATGCTACAAACTAACAGGTATTACGCCTTCTGAACCCCATGAAGAAGAGCAATACGGGAGCTCAGCCATAGGGCCTTACT
Organism: Gavia stellata; assembly: GCF_030936135.1. Classification (NCBI taxonomy): domain Eukaryota; kingdom Metazoa; phylum Chordata; class Aves; order Gaviiformes; family Gaviidae; genus Gavia; species Gavia stellata. The sequence goes on from NC_082594.1 coordinate 82,679,402, forward strand.
CCTGCAATATCTGAGGTGCGGAGTCACAGCATCACTCAGGTTGGAAGGTCAAGTTCTTCTGGGACCAGCTGATTTTTTAGTATCTCCAAGGATCAAGATTTCACAGCTTGTCTGGGCAACCTGTTTCAGTGTTGGACCACCCCAACGTGAAATAAGTTTTCCTGTCTCTAATCAGAATTCCCTACGTTCCAGCTTGTATCCGTTGCTTCTGCTCCTATCATTATGCACCCTTGAAGAGAGTCTGCTCCTATCATTATGCACCCTTGAAGAGAGTCTGGCTCCACCATCTCTATAACCTCCCAGTAGGTGGTTGGAGACAGCAGCAATATCCCTCTGTCTTCTCTTCAGGCTCAACCAGCCCAGTTCTCTCAGCCTCTCCCCTTCCATCATATGTGTCATCCCTCTAACCATCTTGGTGGCTCTGTGCTAGATGCATTCCGGCATGTCAGTGTCTTCCTTGTACCGAGCTGGGCACAGCACCCCAGAAGTGGTCTCACAAGTGCTGAGCAGAGGAGGAGGGAAACGCTTGCCTTGGCTTGCTGGCCACACTCTTGCTAATGCAGCCCAGGATGCTTTAAACGTTCAACCTGTTGCCTACCAGCACCCCCTTTTCTACAAAGCTGACTTCCAGCCAGTTGTCCCCTGGCCTGTACTGGTACTTGGGGTTATTCCTCCCCAGCTATGGAGCTTTGCTTCTGTACAGGACCCCAGTACACAGACTGAGTGAATCTGGCGAATCTGGTGCTGTTGTTCCCCAAAGCCCAGCGCTTTCACATATCCTTGTAGAACAGTTCACAGAGTGTGTGAGCACTTTTAGTTAACAGCCTGGTTCATATTTGTAGTCAGTGTTCGTAGTTATGTTCTTTTAAACTTTTTGTATCGTTTTTCAGTTTTGACTTGGAAGGTTTTATCTGGAAGATTTTATCTTGGAAGATTTTATTTAAGACTGGGTCTTAAATTAAGACTGGGCCGAACTTCCAGAATATCTCATCAGACTGTAGAAGAGATCTTATTATAAGGGGGAGGCATCTGGAGCTGTGTGAAGACAGAGCAGATGTCTTGCAGTTATCTAAAATTCAGTGTGCCTTTTTTTTGGCATGCCAAACAGCTGTGCTAGGTCAAATGAGAAAGTCACATAACCGTAGATGAAAGTTGTCATGAGAGTAATACCAATAGTATTTTTAAGCTGGGGACATTTCTGTTTCACAAATGGCAAAGAAACAGAACAATGAAACACATAAACCAAAAACCCATCAGACATACATGAATAGCTTTGAAGCTATTTCAATGTTTCAAAGGAAAACAAAGGTGCAGAGTTTAGGCAGTTCTCAAAGAATTGGACTTTGCCTGAAATGTGTCAAAGCCCAGTTGACCAAGCTGAGACGGGGGAGGAACGGTGACATAGATTAGAAGATACCTGAAATCCCAAGGAGAGAGTTCCCAGCGGAAGTGGAAGAAGCAGACTAGCATTGTACTAGCGAAGAAAGCTGTTGTTGCCTTTCATTCTTAAAAGCAGCACAGACTAGGGAGCCTCAGTGAGTGTGCAGTTCTGGCAAAGCAGAAGTATTGAATACAAAGATCACTTTTTTGAAGCAGATGAAACATTGGCAAAGCTCAAAGGTGGGGAAAAGCAGACAAAACTAAAAAGTAGGATGACAGGTTCAGACTTGAGGATGAGGACTCAGTACCTTTGGAACCTCTGCAGCATTGAATTGTGTGGCCCATCCAAGTAGAACAGCCCATTTTCCAAGCAGAATGGGACAGAAAGTGACTGGAAATTATTCCAGTATTACATAAAAACTCATGCCATTTTTTCATTAAAAGGTGTGAACTAAGCCTAGGGGATGGGTATAGGCAGGCACAGCCAGTGTGTTCAGATTCAAGGGTCTAAGGAACTTCAAGATCTCTGCTGTATTAACAACAGTGTCACCAGCAAGCATGGGCTGCTGAATGGTGATTCTCAGAAAAAAGTATCTTTGAAGAGAGGCAATACTTGGGTTTTTTTCTTTCTTCTCATTAAAAGGTTTCTGATTTCACCAGGAGAAATCAAGTTATTTTACAGTAATATTGAGTCTTTTTCTTGATTTTCATAGCCAAACTCTTAGTTTTAGTTCCCTTATACATTAAATAACTGACCAAGTAGAACTGGGAAGAGACTGTGTGTGACAATACCATGCAAGAAAAATAAAACTCTTTTACAGTCACACGTTTAAGCAAGGCATGTGTCGAAGCATTAAATGAAAAAAATATTTGTTTTCTTTTTGTCTGCTAGATCGGGTAACATGAAAGCTAGATAGCTTCTTATTACAGCCAGTCTAGTATCTTCAGATTTCAATTGGGGGAAAAAAGAGAAACAGTGTAGTTGTTTAGAAATATTTTTAATATGGCCTCAAGTCTTCCAGAAGTGAAAGCAGCAATCAAAGCAAAATTCGTTTGAGTACAGACATTTTTCTCTTTTCTATACTTTTATTTAGAGCAGGAGAAGAAATGAAATGGAAATGGGAACAAAGAATGAAAGACAACACAAAGTATAAAATGATCAACAGAAAAAACAGCAAGAAATACATTGTCTTGTACCCAGCTTGAAATATTCTATACTCTTTACTGTAAAAATGAATAGATATTTGCATGGATTCCCAAAGTGCGTGTGTGTGCATACAGTTGCAAATAAGTTTTTTCAAGACTCTGATTTCAAACGTGTGCTATTCTCCAGTCTCAGTAATTGTGTAGGTCCATAGGTCCATTAGACTAAAGAAGGGAGGGAGAAAGAGAAGGAAAAAACACTTCAGTGGGAAGTAAAAAGAAAAGTTGATTCTTTACTTAAATATTTGTTTCACCGCTGCCATATTAGATCAGACCTACCCAGTTCACAGCAAGGGAAACCATTTAAGCTCTACTGTTACTAATTTCTGTATATGCAGCTCATTCTAATGGATTGCTGCAATATCACTCTCTGACCTCAAAAGAGAGACCTCAAAAGATAAAACCATCAGGTCAGTAGAAGAATTTTTTAAGTTCACAATACATGGCAAAGAAATAGTTATAGATGAAAAATTTGCAAATTTAGTTTTGTCAAGACTTTTTATTATGGAACGAAAATTCACTCAAACTGACAAATACATCTTATATCTGATATTTTAGGTTTGATACTTAAACCATGACATGACTTTTAACAAAAAACACATAGAAACTAAGAAGAGTAATGTTTTTAAATTATTTTGGTTTTAGTTATGTAAAAAAAATATCTGGTGATAGAAGATTAGAAGACGAAGATTATGTTCTTAAAAGACTCAAAAATCTGAAGTTAAATTGTGGTGCCACTTTCAATTGTCTTTTCTCATTCCACATTGTCTAAAGCTACCCAGGAAAACTACATGCTGCCCCAGTTTGAACAGGTTATCATGTAAGCAGCAGCATCTGCACTTGTTAGATGTATTTTGTGGCTTTATTGAGATCTCTTGAGTATGCACAAAGTGTGAGGGAGAACAACTGATCATTCTGGAATATATCCTAATTAATTTTGAAACAAATATTCACTTCTGTTTCTTCTGCGCAAACACACAATCAATATTCGATAGCTGTATTGACAGCCTGGCATTTTCAGTGGCTTGGTTACATTAGAGTAGTCTTGTCTCAGTCTGTCACCTTAAGCTTTTCAATTATTTTCAGAGTCTCAGATAAGCTTGACTGAAAGACTTAATCTTTTTGTTCATGTATTCATTAAAGATGGCATCAAAATCAATCCTTCATTAAGATCTGTTGAACAAGGCCAATGCTGCTAGAGAAACATAACGCTACATCTCTAGCCGGTGTGAATCAAATGCTTAATGGGAATATCTTCTAATTCCTAATGTCTCCTTATTAGCAAATGTATGAAATGAAAATTATTCTTAGTTGCCCCTTATCAGGTTAAAGAAGCAAATCAGAAGACCATTATGGGGCATATTTATCTTTCTTCCAAAAGCTAGAACAATTAAGAGAAAAAGCACAGAAATCACTTAAGGAAAAGCCTAGAAATAATATTGTGCATGCAAATTATGAGAGTGATGGGCAGATCTGAACTTTCTCAAAGCTCATAGCTGTTCAGAAACAGATTTTAGCATCTGTTTCGTATCAGCATAAGTGGAGATGAAGTGGAAAGCAAATATTTAATATGAGCCTCTGAATCTCACAATAAAATACAAAAGTTTGGTACAGATTATTTTAACTGAATTTACCTTTCAAAATGTGTGATGAACTGACTCTGCTTATTCATTTTGTTACTTATTCTACTGCCACTGCTGGACCAAAAAAGCCTCATTTTAAATTCATAGACGCATCTTTTGGCACAGTGAAAGGCAAGGAGAGTTGGTTGTTGCATCTGTTTATTTTCAGACAGAACTCCAGCTACGACATTTTTGCATTAACGCTCAGGATGGCATTTATCAGAAAAATACTAATCATTCCACCTTCACTTTACAGGCAACAGAAAAACAAGGGGCAATTCTGCAACAGAATTCCTCTCATCCTAACGAAGATACCTAAAAGAAGCGAGATTATTTGTGCCCAAGAAATGCTGGGGATTTTTTTCCCCACTGACTCTAAATGGGAGCTGTGTAGGGGCTCAGGGAGGCTAGTGCAGTTATAGAAGTCTAGTTTGTAACTGTGTAAATGCTGATGAGATTAATCCTACCACTAATCGCAGTTTGCTTCTCAATTACAGGAATTTCTTTGCATTATAGCCCAGCTTTATTTGAACGGGCACATCTTGAAATCTTTGGCTGCAGCCCAGGTTTTGGAGAATTTTCAGATCTAGAAAGACAGGGAAAAATCTTCTATTACATTTAACAGCAGAAATTTTACTGGCTGACTTCAAAAGGAGAGAAAGTATAAAAAATCAAGCAAAAGAAAAGAAGAAAGCAGGATTTATGTGTGAAGTTTCCTATGTTGTTACAGGCCATTATACAGATGTTACCTCCTGTGTTCAGCTTATATTACATATTTGAGGTTAAGTCCTGAAGTTATGCAGACCTAAACATAGTTAGATGCAACCCTTGAATACTTCTACTGATTTTAAGAACTCAGTGTAATCGTCTGATTTCAGTGCCTCACCTCTTTCAGTTCTCATTTTTCTAGCAGCATGTCAGCTCCTATTTTTAAGTGCCCTGGCATAAGTTCATAAAGCCCATGTCAGCAGAAAATTACTAAGTACTCTTCAGCCCATTCTTTAATATTTTAGTCAGAGGTGGCATCTGTCATTAGCTTGTGCTAAACGCCGCATCACAGGTCTTTATTAGTGAAAGTTGTGACCAAAAAAAGCACTCTTGGCTTCCCAGCCACTACCTGCCCATAACTTTCCCTCTCTGTGAGACGCAGTCCACTATTGTCCCGCTCCACTCACTGCCAGTGTGCTCACGGAAACATTTCTTGTCAGCCTTGGTAATATCTTGCTTACTGAACTTGATTTAATGCAAACATCAGCAGCTTCGTAACACAACTGTTTGCCTCCACCAAGCCCAGCTCTACCACACTTGCCTTCCCTGAATGTTCCTCTTCAGCCATATCATCTCAGTTAGGTGGAGGGCATTTGTCTAAATCCAGACTTTTCAGGTGGAGGAGCCTTGCTTATCTGGTTAGTTCGGTTCTTTAGATGTATCTAACACTGGAAAAATATTTCCGTCCACTCTGTCCTGGGGGCTGCTATTCACAGCCCTGTTCTTTAGGTGGCCTGCCCCAGTCTATGCTCTCTGATAGGTGTGAAAATCGGGAACCCAACCGAGACTAAAAGTGGTAGTATATTCTCATCCCCAAGGAAAGGAAAAAACCAAACAACCAAAGAATTTAATTAACTTCCACTTAAATGAAAGCACAGAGAAACATCATCTTCAGGGTATGCTCTGAGAGATCAAAATAATAGGAGTAACCATTTTAAAAATGGTATTTGAGAGTGAATTCCAGAGAAAGAAAAAATCTCCTTTTTTAACACGTAGAAGCTGAACACCTTTGCTAATATTGACTGGTATTGCGAAAGGAGAGACATGGATGGTCAAAAAAACTGGCCGTAAATGCATTTCTAGGTCAAGAGCAACATCCTAAATTCTGTTTGCAAAGTCCCAGGTAGCCAAGGAAAACTGTGGAGCCCCGATGTCACCAAGACAGTCACCTAATGCCCTCTAATTAGGAGAATGCCACAGTTTGCAGCAGCTCCCTTGACCCACCATTTTGAGGGACACCCTGAATGTGAACAGTTCAGAGACTGTTTGTATACAAAAGTGTTGAAACCGCCTAGCTAGCAAAGGCAATTGTCCTGGTTACTATTGCTACCATCTGTATTTCGTAAACGCTGAAGGTCACCAACTGGGAACTGAATTAACAAACAAAAAAAACCCTCAAACAAATAACCCTGCAAAAAGGAAGATCTTACTCTTGTCATACCCTCTGGTTGCTAGCCTGATGAGGCAGGACGGGCCTATCTTAGCCACTTTGTTCATATCCTAATATAAGAGAAGGTGTACCGTGTACAGAAAGTCATTGTAAGAAGCGAGAGATTTAGGACAGGGATCGTTAGCACCAGGCCCCAGGTTTCTCGTTACTCTCATGAGGTCTTTCTGGTCATTGTTCTGGGAGTAAGAAAAAACTGTGCTTTGGAAACTCTCAGCAAGAAAAATTTTGACCCCAGTGTATCCCTCTGCTGCAGCTACAGGCAAGTTACCCCCATCTTACCAATGCTATTGAAAGTAGGGCGTGCATTTTACAACATCAACAGAGGCAGAAAGCACAGAGCCCCGGCTCTTCAGAAACTCTGCTATTGATTACAGAAGTGCAGGACTTCACCTTTAATCTCTATCTGCTTTTAAGCATGTCTCCAGCAATGAATGTACTGTGTCATATCTGAAGTTTGAAAAGCTGCTGAGAATCCTGGTATGTAGTTTTCATAAACTGATTTGAAATTCAACTTTCAGTTGAATAACTGGTTTAGAAAAAATGTATTATTTGTGCATTGTGTGGCAATAATTATGTGACAAATTTCAAGTTGCAAAGTGTAAACATTTTTGCTTGAGAACTCGGAGGAAGTACTCATATTTTGTAACAGTGAGAGTGTTTCTTTTACCACCATCTGACTTGGAAGCAGTTAACGGAATTTGTTCAAAATGTTCTGGGTACAAATTGGATCTGTGCAGATACCAAACTCTAAAAGTGCATCTCTCATAACCTAGAGGTAGTCCTGAAACAGGTTCTTTCACAATCTGCCGTCCAGCTTTCTCCAGCCAGGTCAAATGTTAATTATTTTAAAGCTGTGCAGTGGCGTACAAGGGAAGAGAGCGAGTGTTTGCACACAGCAGGAGCTTGTTATCCAAGATACTAGGACATGAAGCCAAACCCTCAAATATTGTTGGTGTCCATTCCTGATTTTGCCACTGACTGATTGTGTCATCTGGAATAATTCATTTAAACACAACAAATGAGAAGGCTTTTAAGGATTTAAGGATTCTAAGGATCGATAGGTAAAGGCTTTTAATAATCCTTTGAAGGAAATTTCCAGTCAGTGCATACCCATCCAAACTGAAGTCTCATCAGGGATTTGGCAATGCCAGATGAGATGCATGTGAAGGAAAGCAATGCTCAATAAATAGTTCTGCAGCCAACCCACATTCAGTTGTGCTGGATTATTTCCTCTTTCTAGAAAGCCAACCTTTTATTACAAAAGTACAACATACAAGTGATGGAATTTTATTTCCTGAAAATTCCCTTCAAATTTCAAGAAAAACCGTTTGTGTAGTGAAAAGGGATGTGGGAAAAATGCTTTATTCTGGAGAGACATTTTAAGCAATGGGAAAGAAAAAGGGAAGAATTATTTTCTTCTTGTTGCATTTAATTTCCCACAGAATCCTTTGTAGACAAATGACTGGGGCCATAACCTTAATTGTTCAAAACTATTAAGCAAATTAATCTGTGAATTTATTTAGAAGTACGTCAGGTTCTCTCTTACAGTACTGGGCTTTGAAAGTTCACAATAGGTTTCACATGAGAAGCATGAGACCAACGCTGGCAGCCAGTTTATTTGCTTAGGTTGGGACAGGAGCAAGAAGAGAAACACTGCAAATGTTTACTCTGCATAAAATAATTTAATCACATCCATTAAGTCTGTGAGACTGGATCAAATCACAGAAGCCTGCAGCATTGGTGAATTGCTAGTTATTCTCTGCAGAATTATGGGGAAATATTAATGACTAACATTTTATTAATCCTGTTAATTTAATAATTTTTAAAAAATTAAAGGTCAACAAGAATTACTGCCTGTAACACCTAGAGGGAAATTAGATTAAAATTGTTTTGTGTGATTCATGATTTTTTCATTAAAGTTCTCAATCTACTGTAAAATCTGTACAGATATAAAAGCTGTGGGTGATCATTTAATACATCAGCAGAGCATCTCAGATAGGAATTTATACAGTAAAACCATCTTAGCATGCATTCCCTGAGAGATTGCACTGCTCTCTGAGCCTGGGAAGTGCAGACAATTCAGTAGGTGGCCCCACACCTGGCCAAGAAAGGAGCTTTAGGGGAAAACCCATGTCCTTCACTGTGTAATCTTTTAGAACTGTCAGTTCCATTATGCTGAATTTTTCTGCTGTTAAAATGTCACTCTTAAAAATACTATTTTGTGAATTCTGACCTTTGAAAGCACACAACCTCTCCCTCCTGAGATTCTGGGACTTTTTGTTTTTTCCTTTGGTGTAATTATGACCAGAACTACATTAAAAAAAAAACCAAACACAAAACACAACACAGAAAGAACAAGACAGACAACATCTTTCCCCCCCACCCCCTCATACTTTTTTCCTTAGAGGAATAGAAAGACTCAGAAGAGATACATTTCTCTATGGAGATGAGAGGGTGTGAAGGTTTGTTTTCTCATTTTGATATTCCAAGAAGTGCACCTGCTTTCTTTGCTCTAACAATAAAAACAAGCAGAGGCATGCATCAGTATGTATAAGACTCTGTTAGTATTTGCAAAAAGTAGTAAATTCATTGTCTGCACCATCTTAAAACAATTTGTGAATAAGGGTCAAATTCTTTAAATAATTCTAATAAGAAAAGTGTTCAGTTTTAGAAACACCAAGCACCACTGGCTGGGAAGAAAGCAGACTTGGCTTTATATATTGTCTTCCAGTAGTCAGAGCCATCATGAGGTGAAATTCAGATTCATTGTTTCTTGTGGTTTTGATGATTTTGAACCTACTTTGGATACAACCACAATATGTGTCCCACCACTGCTCCTGTGACAGCAGTTTTTTTTTACACTGCGTGCTTGAATAGGAATCTCTAGCATAATGGATGGGACATTATATCAGCTCCATGCATTTGTAGTAACTTCATTTACAAAATGAATTTGTTCTGTTTGTATGGAATTTTCCCCCCTCCTGTCCACAGGATACGTCCCTTGGACAAAATACCTTAGGTGAATAGCACTCCAGAATACTTCTGTTCTTCTCTCACTTGATCAGTGTTCACAAAGCTAGTTGAGTCATCTGAAAACATTTTGGGTGTAGACAAGGGCACAGATGAGGGCTTCAGAAGCAGTATTGCAGAGCTGGAAGTAATTTAGTTTTCAGATCTCAATTGCAATTTGTTGGATCTGAAATTAATAAACATGTGGAAACTTGTCAGAGACTCAAGCTAGACTTTTATCAGCATGTTGTTACATCCAAGGACACATCTGGGTTCCACAGAGGAGCACTGGGCATTCTGCATTTGTGTCTCACTGAGTCCATTAAAAAAATCATGGGTTATAGGTAAAATTTGCATTCTTTTTTCTGCTTATCTTGCAATTTGAGCCACAAAGTAGCTAATTTTTAACTTGCTACAATAAATAGGCTTGCTGACTAATTTTGCGTTTAATGATCCCTTTACGCTCTCAGAAACAGGCATTTGACCGGCTGAATCTCTGTGACTGGAGAAGATAAGTAATACAGACAAGTTTAAAGGGCTTAGTCGTGTAGCGCTTTCTGCTATATTGTGATCCAAGCAAGTGGTCTGCAAGTCATTGTTGAGAATTAGAGATAATCTTTTTTCTTGAAACCTAGGAATGGAGATTTCAGCAGTCTTTCTCCTTCCATTTTTGGTTCCCATTTTCTCTTCATGTATTTTAAGAGAGTCTCTTCTCCCTTCCTTTTTGTTTTCATTCCTTCCTCAGTCTCTGCACCGTGTTGCATGGGTAACAGAATTACTTTAATATTGTTCTTCTTTTGTTAAACATGATGTGAACTGAATACTACTTGAATCTGAAATGACCTTTGAAAAATAACAAGCCAGTAGGTTTGAAATGGGCTTGAAAGGATCCTCTTGGAGATGATCCAGAGTTTTATCATCTGAATCCTAAATACTGCTTCTTTTACAGTATCACAAACTACAGTGCCAGAACATCATAGAATGACAATGAGATAAAAAGGAATTGGGCCATTCTAATCTGACTGTGGTATAATTATATAGATAAAAACCAAGTTTAAATATTTGCCTAAAATAAAAAATAGGTAGGACAATACATTGCCTGAAACTGCCTTTGGAAAACCACTGAAGAAGTTCTCCATGTTCCCAACAAACTAAATTAAGCTACTCCCAGCAATAAAATTGGATTGACATTTTTATATCTTAATCTGAGGCTACTTCCAAGTACGAGCCTTAGGCCTGCCTGCAAAATAACAGAAAGCAGTAATATTTTGTTCCTGTGTATTTCAGAGGCTTTTGAAGGCCTTATGAATGTTCATCTAATAATACTAGAATGTTTTTGCAAAGGGTGAAAACAGAAATAAAAGTTGCGTTCCCTTCTTGGTAGGTCCTCTTCCACATCTCGCAGTTCATGCCTAGTCTCTGTATACTTCATCTCTATAGAGGTGGGACAAGTGGCAACACCTCTATATACTTTTTGCCTGGTGCCCTTTTGCTGAGTGGTCTGGTGACTGGAAGCAGAGTTAGCAGGTTGTGGAGGAGAAGGAGGGGGAGGGATGCATCACCTTTCCCTGCTTTTAAGGATATCGGGAAAAATAAAGTAATATTGTTTGGAGCTACAACTCACAGCCCTAAGTATTACTTTGTTTTTCAAGGAAAAAAAAACATGGAGAAAAGCAAGCAGATTTATAAAGCCGTGTGGTGGCAGTGATCCTCCCGTCCTCCTTCAGGATCTACAAAAAGCTGGGACCAGTTCCTCTGATAGAAAGGCAAGGCACATACCAGCCTCAGCTGAAACACTCCAAGAAAACAGGCGTGTTTTCTTCTCATGCGAACACAGTACACTCGCCCTAATGAGATAGTTGTTCTGTCCATGTCCATTTGTGGAACTGTTGCATCTGATTTTCCTTCTAGGGGGAGGGGTGATTTAAAGAGCTTAGCTAGACCACATAACCTTTTGCATTAAATTCCATAGTTACTCCAGAAGATAATCATGAAATTCAGGTCACGATAGCTGTGTCTTATAAAATGTCCATAATGTACAACTTTTGTGCTATAAATAAGGGGAAAACAGTAGCCTTGTCCCATAGACCTCGCAGTCAAGAATTTAGCTCTGAAACTGTAAAAAATTGAGATATTACCAAAGCATTACATCAGGTTGCAATTTATTTATTTAATGAAGAAGATTGCATACTGCCTTGCTTCTCTTATGCAGTGCTACTGAAATGGAATATGCATGCAGCTGTGACCAGATCAGACCCAGATCAGAGTACAGAGCACCAGGCTATTACGTGAAGGGAAAATGATAAAAATGGAGGAAAAGACACACATGCTGTGAAAGTGAAGAATAGTTGGGAATATGAAGACACACAAAATCTTTAGAGTGACTGTTAGAATGTCCCTATCTTCCCAAGGCAATTAAAGCCTGACTGTGCCATTACTCAGTTGTACTTGTGACCATTTCCAACGTAGTACTTTCAGTGAGGTTCTTCACAGAATAACAAACAATGCGTTTTCTCTTAAAGTACAAGTAGAGGTTAGGTTCTCCCTTTTACAAGAATGTTTAAGCCAAACAATAAGAATACTAGGGCTGAAAAGTATGAAGTCACCTTACACTGAAGAAAACCATGTATAGTTTATTTTTGTTCTGATCATTAAAAACAGGACAAAGAATGACAAATTAAAACTAGGTTTTGGAACTGTGTAAGACCTGATGGCAGGAAGTGAAATCTTGTTGTACACAAGCAATTATACTCAGGTCTAGAGAAAGGAAATCAGTCCTTTTATCAGTAGTCTTACTGTAGATTTTCAGCACTGGGTAAAATCCAGAATTTTTATACCTACAGAAAACAGATTAGCCTTAGCAGCAGGTTTGTTTTGCCCTTACTAATGGCCTTTGGTTTGCTGGGCAGAAGTGTCTGGATTTTTTTTAAACTGGGCAAGCCTGTAGGGAACAAATAAATATTAAAAGAGTTCTCCCCCAATCCCCAGTGTAGCCTTTGGAGTACTGTAGTTAGTGTTAAGAGGCGCTCTTTATTTCAGTAATTCTGAAGCACCTGTCACTGACCAAACACTTATGTGCAGAACATTAATTCTATAACTAGAAAATCTAAATTAATGGACCAATTCTAAGTCCTCAGCACAGAGACCCTTCCGTGCTGTATAGGTGATTGAAACTATTGGAAATGGGTAAAAGATTCCTAATGAAGTGTAAAACAGTGGTAAAAAGGTATCTCTCTTACGCACAGAAACTCCTTTGGATGCTTTTAGACCAAGAATCATTTCAAGTGGTGACAATGAAGACCTCTAATTTTCAGGCTGCTGGAAAAGGTGATTTTGCCTCTTGTACATGTTACGCTTGTCATGGCTTCACTTTTGTTGCCATGATGTTTTGACAGGTAGGGAGCAGTAAGGACGTAGGAATACCACGGTTTTGCCACCATGAATGATTTGATGTGAAATCTACTAAGAATTTGGAAAAATTATGAGTTTCTACTGCAGGCAGGTTAATAGTTGTCAGATGAAACAGTTTCTGAGAAAGGAAGGGTATGGTTCCTTTGAGGTATCTAGCATGTCCAACTCCTGATTGCCTTCAAAAGCAATCAGCACTTTTTCATAATCATAGAATCATGTACGTTTTAAGGGACTTTTGGGGTTCATCTAGTCCAGCCAAATTAGAAAGAGTTGCTCAGGGTCTTGTTGAGTTTTGAATATCTCCAAGAATGAAGATTTCACAGCTTGTCTGGGCAACCTGTTTCAGTGTTGGACCACCCCAACGTGAAATAAGTTTTCCTGTCTCTAATCAGAATTCCCTACGTTCCAGCTTGTATCCGTTGCTTCTGCTCCTATCATTATGCACCCTTGAAGAGAGTCTGGCTCCACCATCTCTATAACCTCCCAGTAGGTGGTTGGAGACAGCAGCAATATCCCTCTGTCTTCTCTTCAGGCTCAACCAGCCCAGTTCTCTCAGCCTCTCCCCTTCCATCATATGTGTCATCCCTCTAACCATCTTGGTGGCTCTCTGCTAGATGCATTCCGGCATGTCAATGTCTTCCTTATACCAAGGAGTTCAAAGCTGGGCACAGCACCCCAGAAGTGGTCTCACAAGTGCTGAGCAGAGGAGGAGGGAAACACTTGCCTTGGCTTGCTGGCCACACTCTTGCTAATGCAGCCTGGGATGCCATTGGCTGCCTTTGCCACAGGTGCATTCCTGGCTCATATTCAACTTGCTGTCCACCAGGAACCCCAGGTACTCTTCCGTAAAGCTGTGTTCTAACTGGTCAGTCCCCAGCATGTACTGGTGCCTGGGCGTACTGCTCTCCAAGTGCAGGCCATTTACCTCTGTTGAGGTTCATGAGGTTCCAGGTGACCCATTTCTACAGCCTGTTGAGGTTCCTCTGAATAGCAGGCCTGCCCTCCAGCATATCAGCCACTCCCCCCCAATTTGGTATTGTTCATGAACTTCCTAAGTGTGTCCCTCTGTCCCATTGTTCAGGTTGTTAATAAAGAAACTAAACAGTATTAGCTCTAGTATCAATCCCTCAGGCATGCAGCAGGTAACCAGCTGCCAGTTGAACTTTGCACAGTTGACCACAACCCTCTGAGCCTGATGAGCAAGCCAAATATTCCACCCACCTTATCATCCACCTCAGTAGTACACATCTCACTATTTTGGCTATAAGGATACCTTGGAAGACCATGTCAAAAGCATTTTACTTTCTAGGAATGTTTACATTTGACTATTTGAATTTTCTACTCTACCTCTCCACTCTCTTCTCTGTTCTTTCTGTGTAGAGCAATCCCTTTTAACCACTGAAAATGAACTGCCTATGAGAGTCCTGACACAGAACAGAGATGCCTGATTTTGCCTGTGGTTTCCTTGAGAGTCAGTGGATATAGGCTCTTCCAGAGGGAAATCAGTTTGCCAAGATCAGAATTAACTCCAAGAGTTTTCCTTTCCTGGTAAGCAAATGGGTTTGTAGTTCTTGGTTTGTGGTTTGTTTTTTTTTCCTAAACCCTCGCTATGTCCCTTAACCCTTCTGATTTTATCCCTGTGTGTTAATCCTTTATATTGATTCCTTCAAACTTATGGAGGGATGTCTTTGTACCTTGCATGATTTCTCTTTAATTCTCATGTTATTGAAAAACTCTTGGTACAGCCAAGATTTCTTATCTTTGCTTTCTGTCTTGCATCAGAGAGGTTTGCTGTTCTCCAATTATAGGCCTTTTCAGTTACTGCTACCTTCCTGGCAGTCTTCTGTCATTTAGATTAAGTTTCCGGAAGATTCCATCTGCCAGAATCTTGAGCGTGTTAAAGTTTGGTTTATTTTTCTTCTAATCCTTTGACTCCTTCCTCTCCTTCCAATAATGAATTCTTCTCATTCACTTTCACTAATCTTGCTTCCCACCTGTATGTTTTCAGTCATTCTCTTGTGAAAAACCAATTGAAAATAGCCACTTCACCAGTAGCTTCTTCTACTTTGCTTGGGTGGGGGGGGGTGGGGGGGGTGGGGGTGGGCGATTGGAAGGGGGGGACAGGGCAGGGGAGAAATCATTGCCATAAGAACTTCCTGGAATTCCTGGAACTGTGCCTATACTAGGAGATGTCAGCACACCTGAGAGTACTGCTGACCTTTAGAGCATGATCCTTTATGCTAACAAACTGTTAAACTGTGCCCTGGTGTGAGCTTGGCCCTTCCAGCTAGTGCTTTCCCCAAATACTTCTTGGGGGCAGTTTGGCAAATCATCATTCTGGGGGTCATTACCAATAGACAGTTTGCACACAGACACTGATTTTGGAAGCTAAGAGATTTTACTTAATTACACAATACTTTGTGAAGGACAATTCTTGGATATGTTTCATTCACTGGTATATAAGATTGCTGTACCCTGTAAACCTGCTTTTCCAATATGTTTGATGACTTCATGTATCATTAGGTGCTGTCTTTTGTAGGCTTCTGCTGGTGGTTTGAAAAATCCCTCCTCCTCCTGATTAATACTTTGCAGATTTTTGTGGCTAAACAAGCCTGTAACTCATCTCTTCTTGAGCTCCACAGACAGTATATACATTCTTGACATGAACATTAAGTGCATTTCCACTGTCTTGCATTTCTGCTCCTTAGTCAACAGGACCCATCTATACTTTTCCCAGTCAAAAAGACCTTTTAACCATTACAGCCCTGACTTCTGCCTTTACCTCTTCCCAGTGATAACAGTGGCCATGAAATGACTAGGCTCAATGAAGTTTATCTCTTCCTACCCATAGCTAAGAAGCCTTTGTTAACCAATGATCAAAACAGGCTCCAAGACACAACACTGGAAGTAACTTAAGATCTTCTGATGATTACAATACCGATCTCTCAAGGGGGTACTGAAAGTCCACAACACCCCAGAGCTTAGTTGAACAGCACTTAATTAATGTTTAATGGTTTAAGTATTTGAAATTACGCATTCTGTGCAGTTTTAAATATAGGTCTTGTTGACTCTTCACTGGGAAAAGAAGAAAAGTTATTAAGAATGCTACTTTTAAATGTTACAGTGTTTCAGATGTGGTAAATCTGTGAACAGAGTTCTACAGAGAGACATGTCAAGTTAAACAGATGCAACTGAACTTTATCACCAAATAAAGATCTTCTTCAAACTTTGGCACAGAAGGATTTTATAGCACTGTACTGAATATGGGGTCTTATTCCTCCATATAGCAAGTCAGATCAAGAGGTGGCTCACAGTTTCTTTCACAGCAAGCAGGTGAAATGCAGTTTTGAGAGTGCTGGCAGAAAGGGTTTGGAGTGCTAAAAGGAAGCATAAGGGGAAGGCTGGCAAATGTCAGTGGTGTCTGGGAGTCTGGGAAAGCTGGTCAGACCATGGGATTTAGGAAGTTTTGGGGTGTTAATGTTTTGGGGGAGGGACAGAGGAGAAGATTTAGGTGCGGATAAGTGGGATGTCAGAATGTCAAAACTTCAGAAAGCCTGTTGAGAAGGAGGGGGAGGAAACCCTCTATCTCTCCCCCAACCTATTCTTAGCTGTTCCCTCGCTCTTGTGACCCTTTCCTTCTTTCTCAGTCCTCTGGTATACAAGATTCATCAGTACCACCAGAACAGCAGGGGAAACAGAGGTCTGTGCAAACAGGAGGTGAGGATTCAGGCTATATATGCTTCTGTAATAGCTGTCTGTTCTACGCAATTGTTAGTTTTAAGCAGCAAATGTCCTTTTTGCTTTTCTAACAAAGCGGAATGTTATGTCGTTGCCACTAGATTGCCAAGGCTACTGATACAGAATATTTGCTCATGGAAATAATTTAACTTCACCTTCCCTACTGAGAGAGAAACCTCGTCCCTTTGTTAGCACTGGAGTATCCACTGGCAAAAGCTTTGCTGCAATTGTGTCCATGGATATAATGATAGAATTTATGGACATCTGTGGAGGTTCCAACATAGCTACTCAAGCGAAATATAGGAACAACATAGATAAAGGGGCAGAGCATGAATATTTTACTCTTTGGCTTCTTGAAGAACCCAGGAGGTCTCTGTTACTGTGAATTTCATCTTGGCAAGAAATGGCTTAAGGTTTTTCATTCATTTCTTTTTAACCACACATGTGCCTTATTTTCTTTTTCCTTTGAGAGACAGTTCCATAAAGATGAGCAGGAAAGAGGAAACAAGCTTATAGAACTTGCAGAGGGAAAAATTAAAAGATTTGAAGATTTTTAAAAGATTTAAAGATTTTAAAGAAGATTTGAAAATGCAGAGTCCTCTTTTGATATAAATAATACATGAACCCTGGAGAATGATTTGATGAAAATGGACCTTGAACATAAGGCAATAAGTATATACACATACACAGCTTTAACCTTCATCCAAATCATAAAGTTCCTCAACTGATGCATTATTATGTATTTTATTTATGAGTAATTTTATTCATTGATATGCTTCATAGACTATTAGAGCAGAACTTCATGAGTAATTTGAAGTCAGGATACAAGACAGGATCAGAAAAAAAAACCCCGTGTAGTACTTTTAGGATCTGTTATTATTATACCATTATGTTGAAACAAAACTACTGAGAGATTTTTGTTTTAAAATAATTTCAGAAAGAAATATGCACCAACATATTGCACTTCTTCAATATTTATTCCTCTCTGCTTAGCCTCATAATAGAAGTGAACATTAATGTGTGGATGGTTTGAAGCAGGTTTGTATACATATACTTTTTTTTTCCCATTTATAACTCCCTTTTTTTTGTTGTTTTCTGGTAAAGGCTCCAGATTTTTTAGCATGTTAAAGTATCAAAAGTCTTTGCAAGACCTCATTGATGCAGAAATGCTTTTTGGACCTGTATGACAAATGCTTTCAGCTTTTGCAAAGTCAAACTTACATATATACACCTGGAAGTTTCTAGTTCCTTCTAATCTTGGAGAAAACCTTTAGAGTGTGAAGCAAATGTACTCAGCTGTACAACTGCCAAGCTGTGTGGGAATACCTGCTGTATTTTTAAGTCTGTTTAATACTGTATTAATTTTTTTTAAACAATCCGTGTCCCATAGCAATTGTGATATCACATTCAACACTTAAGTAGGTCTACTTTAAAACAGAAATGTTCTTTACATATATTTCATCCCTACACGGGTCAATGACCCTTTCACTAAGGAGGTTAGCAGTCCAACTGGCACTCTCAGCGGGCCCATGGCAGCTCCTACTTTACGAAACTTGGGAATGCAAGCACCACAGCAGTCAGTGCTTGTATACTGATCTCTCACTCTCCTTCCTTCCACTTCATGGTATGTCTGCACCTGATCATGTGCGATGAAAGAATTTATTTTTAATGAGAATGAAGCTAAAAAACACAAGCCTCTGTAATTTCTCCCAGCAGTAAGAATGAAGTAAAATCCAGTGTGTCCAATCCTGAACATAACTAATGAAGCTATCATTGAAATCAGCCTGGAATAATCAAAAAGAACCAAATATTAGTGATGTAGCTTTCATTTGGTTTGATTTGCATATGAAGACAGGCAGCATAAAGAAGCATCTTGAAGGTGGAGTGACTATGGTGAATTAGGGGTACCAAGTCTTCTTATGTTTCATGTAATTTTTATTTCTTGGTTCTTGTTATGCCGGTGTTAGTGAAACTTGATTTGCATGCCTGTCTTTATCTAGTGAAGAAAATATTTCTCACATCAGTTTTGAATAAAACACACACCTTTTACAGCTCTCTCAAATAATAACGTTATGGTGAAGTTGATTCGGCGTTCTTCAAAATATTTATGGAAAAATATTTTTCCACTCTTTGCCAAATCCTTAGTTACAATTTCAATAATAAGTCTAAATACTTATCAATTGGAAAGAATACATAGGTAGGTAAAAAGTATTTTCTGTTGCATTTGGGGTTTTTTTTCGCAAATATTGCAAAAAGGTTTTAAGACACTGCCATAGAGGACTTTTTTGAAAATCAAAGAGAATCACTTAATTTGAATTCAGTGTATCTCTATAATTTTTGTTTGCGAGTATAGCAAAGTTGTAGGGATACTTAAATATTTCAGAATCAGAAAAGAATATTTTTCTCATTTTTATTTCTGCTCTATTTTGTTAATCTTTTTACATTTTTGTCTGGTGTTATATGAAGATTCCATGCCCATTTCTTAAATAACTAGCAGCATTTATAGCAATTATACTGTGGGAACAGGAAAGGGAAAGGAAGTTTTGACTCAGTAATAGATGGGCTCTCTTTCAGTCCTGGTTTGGTTTTAGAGTATACTTCAGATCTCTTCCTTTCAGTGTACTTGGTTTTTTTATCAAGAGGTAGTTGATAATTAATGGTCCATGTGCAGATCTTGTCCTGACATGGAATATTCACTCAGATGTGGAAGCAAGGAAGTCTTCTTGGGTCTCACTGCATAACCACAGCCAGAGAAACAACACAACAGCTCCTAAAAGCTTCCCTTAGCAAGTTTTACCCAAAGCTGATGGAAAGTCTATGTAATCTGAATACATCATCTTGCTTTTGAAGTAGCAGTAGTACAATAATGTTAGGAGAATGAGCATCACAGACATCACAGCAATCTACCCTGCAATTTTCAAAATAGACTAGGGGCTGTCTGCTTTCAGGGAGACTTTTCTTAAGTTTGACTTGACACCCTGGATTTCTGTGCTGTCAGAACACAGGAACATAGCAACATGAGAAAGGCTATACTGGGTCAGACCAAATATGACAGAGCTATCTGATGTTCTGACTACAGCCAAAAGCAAATGCCTATGGTTGTGAAAGTATGATGACTGCAGTCTCAGATCACGATCTCTTTTCTTCTCTTGTTTGCTTCTCTTTCCTTATCTTTTGCCAGTCAAAAATGTCCATGCAGAATGGTTTTCTTTTGGAAAATGTGATTTGACAGAATTGAGACGCAGCATGGCGATTTGTTCATTTAGGAGAAGATTAGACTGGAGAATAAGCAGACAAGTTTGCAGGCTAAGCTGGAGCCCTATGGCTGCCCAGACTTAGAAACAAGATGCATAAAAGACCAGCTAAAACTTTCTAAATTGGCCTGAAGCAGAATGCACAAGCTTTAGTCTTGCAAAAGAAACTGAAATCTTTGATCTTTTATTTTGAACTAGGCTATTTTTAAAGGAGTAGACAATGGTTTTCTGGACAGTTTTGGTCTTGTCTCTGACATCTGAATGGATGATATATATTGATCTGCTCTTTCCACCTTAGTTTGGCACTGATATGCTTCTTTCTCCAACAGTGCAGTCCCCAGAGCTTGTGTTCTGTGAATCAACAGCAATCCTGTTTACACACAGACTTACAAAGAAATGTTTAATTCCAAGATTAGTCTGCTGTCTTGCCATTATTCACTCATGCAAGTGGTAACACAGAAGATGCTGAAAACTGGTGGTTGACTAACTGGAGGCATCAGAGATAAAAGCCCTGGTACTAGAGGTGAGACGCAGTTTTCAATGAAGAAGATTATGAGCTAATGTTTCTTTGGAGCTCAAGTGGGCAAAATCATGGCAGAGAGGACAAAACAGTGAAAAGGAATTCAAATAAGAGGTATTGTAGAAACTGGAAGTTCTGTAAACACTTTAAAAAAGATTTGAAACAAGAAAGGAATTAAACCAGCGTATGATTGTTTTCCTAGAAAAAGCTGAGAAATGACCTAGTAGTAGGAACTAAATCTTTGTGCAAAAATTAAAATGTTTCATGATTCACTGGGAAACCCAAATTGAAGGATCCCAGTCTAAACTGTTAGGACAAAACAAAGGGAATCAGATTGATTCCTATTAAATAAATTACTTCCTTCAACTTGGAACTTCCTAACAGGGATAAGCTGCAACAGAAACTTAAGGAACTGAGACCTCATCTTGAGAAGGAATCAAATGTGTAACAAAGCTGGCTGAACAACAAGATTTTAATACATGACAGTTCTTGAGGGTTTAGAAATTTTTTTTCTCCATGAGAACCCATCGCTGTGTCAGTCAAGGTCAATTTATCATTTACTACAGCAGAAAAAAATGCATATGAAAAAAGATGTTTTAATTTACCTGATCTTCAAAACACTTCCATAATGAACATAAATGCTAGTACTTATAGTCCAAGAGAACCGTTGACGTATGAACACAAGTCATGACTGTATGATGACTTAATACAGAAAAAGTCTAAGTGATGAAGCATTACATTATTGTGAAACCCACAGGAAACTCCTGGCAGTGACAAAATCTAGAATAATAGCAGCATTATAAAAAATAAGATTTATACAGGATCTTAAGAAATCACCTAGTCTGGCTGTTTCCTCCATAGCAATACCTATAGTACCTACAAAAATACTTTCAGTAGATCATTTTCACTACTGTTATATGGCACAAAATTCCTGCTCAGGACAAGCCACGTATCCCAGATAGTACCTTTTTAGAGATGAGAATCCTGAAAGGTACTTTGTAAACTGTCTGGGAAAACTGCAGCATTATGAGGTGACATACACACATAAGTGTGGTAACCTGTTGTAACTATAAGGATAATGAAATGATTGCTTACTGCAGTTGAAACATAGCCATCAAAGCTGGCACTGGAAAAATAGTGACAAGTTCTCCAGGTTTCTCAGCACCAAAAGACATTTAATGTTGCTCAATGAAAGGTAGTTTAAGAGAAAATCTGTTAGAGAAGAAGGGAACATCATTATGGAGATAGTAGGGGGCTAAGAACAGTCTAGGCCATTGATGTGAAAATGTCCTAATAACAAAGCATACAGTGAACGGTTAAGTTTATATAACTTGCAGTTTGAAAAGTCTTTCTTTTTTCTCCATTGATCATGCATTGTATAAGGTGCCCCTTGTTAGATGATGATGAAAGGTGTGTTCTGATATGCATTAGGAGAAATTTATGAAAGCTGTTTGGCTTAGCATCTTCTCTCAGAATAAATGTAAGAAGGGCAATAAGCTTTTTTACAGAATAAAGTAGGTGAAGCAGTAGGAGCTATATCTGCTGACAAAGAAAAGTGGAGCTAAGCGATCAAAGAGATTTCAATAGCAGCTGAATAGTGTATCATAAAGCTGTGGATCTGAAAGAGAAGCAGCAGCTGAAATATTCAGTATTTAGAAAATATCCAGAGGTAACATTAGAAAAAATCATAGAAATTGGAAGCCATAGAGCAAAGCAGGGAAGCAATGGGGATTTGGAACACAGCTGGGAGGGAGATGACTGGAGCTATGTGGAAGTCGGGAACATTGAGGGCAATTCAGGGGCAGTGGGTGGCCAAGATCATGAAGAACATTCTAAGTTATTGGGTGGTAGGAACTATACGGGTCTTATGACAAAAGTTTATGCTTTCTCAGTAGCATTACTCATTTAACAACTTTTTATGTTTTTATATTTGCAGGATAGAACAAGCTTTGGCAGAACCAGATCAGCATTTGAAGACAATAGAATCACAGGTTTCAAAATGGAGAGATAATATGTTTGGACAGATGTGACTGTAATGCTGTCAGCTGCTGCTATTCCATATCAAGGCCTCCAATATTTGTTGTTTATTCTTCAAGCCAAAGCCCTTGGAGACAAGTGATTAGAGACAAATATTAGCTTTTTTTTTACGGGAGATTCTGAGAAAATCTTGAAATCATGACCCAAATGTACACTAACAGTTAAAAATACACACAACAAATAAAAATAGCCTGCAACTGTTTATTTTAAATTTTTTCATGATGAACTCTTTTGAGACCAGAGCCATGATTTGCTAACGTTTGACAATTAAATGCTGTAACTGAGGGTAGAAATTGGTCAACGGAGTCTTTTGCAAATTATGACTGTGAAAGGAAGGAATGAAATAGCTTGATATTCAGATTGTATTTCCAGAGACCCCACAGGGATTTTGTCAGTTTTTTTAAAAGGCCGGGGTTTTTTCCCCAAAGAGATATTCCCCCATAAAAATATTTTGTAATTTGGAAGAAAAAAAAGGGTCAGAAGTCATTGTGATACAAAAGCTACAAAAGCCTTAGGTTACTTTGATTGACTTTTTTTCAGTTTTTAGTATGGAAACTGTAAGGAAAGTCATAGAGTGAGCTATATGGTAAGATTTGCAAAACTGTGCACTGCAATGAAACCATGATGGGCGAAAATTTTTCAGTTTTATGTAAATTAGAGTCTCTTGGTAGTCCAGTTTCTCCTTCTGGTATTTTAAAGTCTCTTATTTTTCCTTTACTCTCATACCTTTGCTGGAAGGGCTTTCTGTTGCAGGAGGAATTACATATGCTTTCTCAGGTCCAGCTGACTAGTAATTGTTGCAGTCTTTGTCCTGGCTAAACTGACCAATACTTACTGACATCTAGTTACCAGGAAACAGCATTTTCTTGTTCTTTGCTGATTATTACATCCCACATCAGGCAAGACTGTTTCTACCCACAATGTGACGATAAAAGGAAGAAAGCAATTTCCTGTTAAAGTTTTACTTTTGGCTGTTAGGCAGGTAGTTCCCTTATTGTTCTCATTTAATCAAAAGAGAAAGAGGGGAAATAGTGATTTATTTTTTTTTCTAGAAAAGTGCAAAGCTTCAAGTGGTGATGACACAAACTTCTGAATTCTGGTCTGCTATTTTAGTCTATAAATCACAACCAAAGGAAAGATAACCATACTTTACACGTCAATCAGCACTACTTCTTTTGTTTGTCAGCCCCCACAACTCGTTTTAATGACTGCAGTTTCTATATTGTAGCTACAGGATAAACACTAATTAGCTGTTGGGCACAAAAGTCTTAGTGGGCTGGAAAGAATTGTCTGGGTATTCCACTAAGCCAGCAAATAGAGGAATATATACTAAACTGCATGTGAGGACAAGAGTTTCAACCGGATACTTTGGGGAAAAAAAAGAGCAGGTCACCAAGTGAGCTGGTTCATTGTAGTTCAGTGCTGCCAAACATACATAAAAAACCCCAAGTTGTTATCTTGTCATCTGCAGACCATTTCAAAGGTTCTGGTGTTGTTCTGGGTCTACAGTGAAGCGTGGTTTTCCTTTATTACATTATTTTGAAGTTAAATTACCCTTTTCTGTCTAGCACTGCTTTTAGTTCTGCTAATCCTGAGGTCATATCAGCAAGTTTTCTTTTTCATAGATTTGAAACCTGCAGTCTTAATAGAAGCTGAGACCTCCTGTCACAGAAGCTAAAAATTTTAGAATAACCAGTATTAAAAATCACAGTGAAATCAGGACAGCTGACAAAACTCAGAGTTGCAAGTAACTCAGAACAAAATGTAGCCTACAAAATTAGTTGCTGAAGAAGATGTATGAACTGGAAGAAAAACAAGCTTGGCTTTCAGATGCTATTATGAGCCTACAGTGCTGACAGTTAAGCCCATTTCTTTTTAATTACATAAGGAGAAAATACAAAGAGGGCAAAAGGGTGAGTGGGCCATATAAACAGGCCTCATATGTTGAGGCTTTGGCAATGTGTCCAACACTGAAATAGATTCTGAAATTATGCTGTGGTAAGTCACAATACTTATTGCTCTCATTCTTCTCCAGAAACTGTGTCCCCTGTTTATATTGCCGATGAAATACTTAGAAAAAAAGTGTCCATGATTTGTGGAAATATCTGGCTGGATGGCTTAGACCATAGAGAACGGTAATGCGAGCAACCCAAACTATTAATCCCTAACTCCCTAACCCAAACAATTTTACTCAGCTGTTGGTTAAAAAATTCAGGACATATATTTCTTCTTTTTAGATTTTTTTTTTAATGGAGAAAATTCCTCACAGGAAAAAAAATACAATTTCTTTGCAGAAATTCCATTTCGTCAAAAATCCAATATTCACTTGAAAAATTACTTTGATAGGGCTTTTCGACCAGCTGCTCTAAAAGTGTCTGTAGAGATGAACTATGCAACACGGGGATTTATCTGGTCATGCATAGTCCCGCTGATGGAGCATTATCAAACATATGTTCAAGACCTTGCTCCTCAAAGCAAAGCTTTACTTAAAGCAGGAAAACTGAGGTGGTTCTAAAGTCACTTATCCAAGTGCAATTTATTTATTTATATACATACAAGATGAAATTATATTACCTGAAAGCTAAGACCTTTTTGTCTTTGTTCAGTTTTCTGACAGTAGTTTGCACGTGAGCCTATTTCTAAGCAACAATCGATAAAAACAAACGTTAATGGAAAATGAATGGTGTATACATATAGAATCAGCTGCAGGTTATCCGAGGACAGCTCTGGTGGCTAAAGCTAATTAGCTATCTATCTCACCAAACACACACCTAGCTGCAGCTGTATTTGGCAATTGCTTTTGTAGGTGACAGCGTCGCCTGAACCGTACCTACCCAGCTGCACAGGTAGCCAAACCCCTGTTACGATCTGCCGTTCGTCGCTCTCTCAAAGTTCGAAAGAGAAGCGGAGGCAGAGCTCTCTCTGCCCGCTGAGGTAAAGCCCGGCCTAACCCTGCTTCAGAGGCAGGACGGCAGCCCGCTGCCTAGGAAGGGGCACGGGCTGCACCCGGGCCAGGGGGCTCGGAGAGGAGGAGGAGGAGGAGGAGGGAGAGGGCGCGGCCGGCTCGGCCCGACTCCCGCCTCCCGCCTCCCGCCTCCCGCCCCGGCCCTCCCCTACCGCCACCCCTCGCCCGGCTAACGGCCGCCGGCGCTACCTGTGCCCCGCGCGCCCCCCGGCAGCGGCCGCCCCGCGGCGCCCCCGGCTCGCCCCGCCCCCCGGCCCCTCCCCGCTGCCGGCGGCGGGGCGGGGGCGGGCCCGCGGCGCCGGTTATTTGACCCCGCGCCGTGGTCCCCGCGCTCTCGCTCGCCCTCGCTGCAGCCCCAACCCCGCCCGCGCCCGCCCTCGCCATGCCGAACATCGTCCTGTTCAGCGGCAGCTCCCACCACGACCTGTCCCAGCGGGTGGCGGACCGGCTCGGGCTGGAGCTGGGCAAGGTGGTCACCAAGAAGTTCAGCAACCAGGAGACCAGGTGCGTGGGGCGGGGCGGGGCGGGCAGCGGCAGCCGCGAGCGGGGACCACCGCTCCCCCGCCCGGGCCCCCTTCCCCAACCGCCGCCTCGCGCGGGCAGCGCTCGGCGCGGCCTTACCTGCGCTCGCGCCCCGCTGGCGTCACGGGCGCGCCCCGGCCACACCCCCGCGGCCGGGCTGCTGCCGCGCGGCGCTCCGCTGCCTCCCCCGGGCTGGCCCCGGCCCCGGCACCGGGCCGGCGGGTCCTGCCGCGCGCCCGGGAGGCTGAGCTGGTGCGGGAGCCGCGTAGTCCTCGCGCCGCGAGCGTATGGGGGGCCCTCGCCGGGCGCGGGTGCAGCCGCAGGGGTACGGCGTGGTTAGGTGTGTCCCGCCCGGCCCCCCAGCACTGGCCCGGCCTCCTGCCGCCGGCAGAAGGGGCCTGCGGAGCACAAGCCCTGCAGCGGAGCTGGCCCGGCTCGCTTGGGCTGGCCCGGCTCGGGAGCGCTCCCGCCGGCAGCTCCTGCGGCGGAGGAGAGGTGGCACGGCCCCTGACCGGGGGAAGAGCGAGCATCCTCCTGCGCGGTGAGGGCGGCATTTGCAACAGGCAGCTTGTCTGCAACGGGAGGTTCGTCCCGCTGTTGGCAGATAGTTAGTTAATTAAACGGTTGATCAGCTTTATCTCCGTAAAGACAAAATCATCTTGATTTTATGAATGACGGTATTACGCAGTTTTGTAAGTGGGTCTGTATGAGAGCGGATGTAAAAACAGGATGGTGATGATGGGTTAGACACTTGAAAAAGAGCCTGGGTCAAATCACACTTCAGGATTTGTTGCGAGAGGTCTTTAGTTTGCATCAGCAGGCAGTGTGTGTGTGGTGGGCCAGTTACAGCTCCTGTATGCCTCCCCTCCTTAGTCCAAGACTGTTGGTCCTGCATGAGGATAATACGGTCGTTACGATGGCCCTGGCTTGCTACTGAAAGTGCAGGTTCCTGGCCAGCCAAATACAGAAAGGGACTCTGGTAACTGTGCAAAAAATCCTGCGTGAAACCATGAGGACAGCTTGCTCACCTTGACTTTCCGATAATGTGCTTGCCAGTGCTTTTTTTACCAATATTGCCTCTCTTTACTAGTTTGTCATCTTAGCTTTCTGACCGACTTTTTTTATTCACTCATTTTTAATGAAGAATTTTAAACTGAGGTGACAGCTGTACGTTCATCCCGTGAGCTGGTAAGACTGTGCAACTGCTTTTCTATGTAGGTGTATGAGACTAGGCAGCCAGCTGATTCTGAAACACAAGTTCCTGACTATAAATAGCTGGCTCGTCTCTGAGGTTTATGGTATGTTTATTTTTATCTGTTCTTCTTCTGAATCTCCCGAACAAGCGTGTTTTCATTGCTTCCTTTGAAAAATTAACGTGGTGTATTGTAAAATCGCTCTCACAAAGCTTGTCCTTCTATTCTGTCTACGTCTTTGCATTCTCAGTTTAATTGTTCTTGTTCTAGTTATGCTCACTGGCATTACTATAAACCTTCTTCCCTTGGTGTTTATGCAACCCAATGTTTGCATACGCTAACTCTTCTATTCATTCCTGATTAAATGAAGGTTTAAATTTTCTCTCAAGTCTTTCCAGCCCCATACTCACTCTATTGTTCTTTGATCTCTTTTCTGCATGATAAAACTTAATTTGTGTATTTCGTTGCATGACTTTCGTGCTAACTTATGTCTGATTTTTTTTTTAATGTTTGTTTTCCAGTGACACTTATCTTTAGTTCTGCTGTTTGCTATGTTTTAAGCAGAAATTAATTGACTTAGATTTCATCCAAGGTAGAAATTTATCTCCAAAGTTTGCATATTTATTTTATGAGGTAAGCTAATTAAATTCTAGGCTTCAGGATACAATAATCTCTAGTCTACCATTCCACCTATTTGTCTGGGTGTGTGCAATATTGACTTCTGCCATTAAACAAGTAGGTAGTGGTGACTGCAGCGTGTCAGTGGTTTGGCTAATCTAGTAGTGCCAGTTTATTTTCTTAGGCAAGTAGGGATGTAGTGTGGTATAGATATGAGGAAGGTATCTAATCTAAACATTATTTCTGGTTTCTTCTGTTGCAACACCGCGAGGCTGACGTTGTCTTTTTTTTCTTTCTTTTATTTTTCCTGAACTTAAAATGCCTTAACACTTTAAATCCTTAAGTGTTTGGGTTTGTTTTCTTTTTTTACAACTTCATACTTCTGAGATTCTAAAATGAAGTTCTTGTTTCCCCTTCAGCAAGTACAGTTGTACCCACTATATAATGTTTTAAGTGGGTAATCTTTTCAATATCCTAAGCAACTTATTTCAGGATGTTGGCCTTCCAGTTTTGTAGACTGATGTTCTTAATAAAAAAATCATCGATAGTAATAAGAGAATTCCTCAACAATGTATTTGAAATTAAACTACAGCTAAAGTTGATGAGATATTTATGCTGCAGTGGTCCTTTCCTGAGGCATCTGGATTTTCGGTCTGTCTGTATAGCAAAGTTTCTTTGTGTGTGTATGTAAGCAAAAATTTTTTTATTCCTATATAAAGATAATCCAGCACAGTCTTTTTTTCTTCTTTTTGTTGCATTTAAAAATTTATAAACAAGTGTATTGGCATTACGAAAGACATTTGCAGTATTGCAGAATACTAGAACCTGATAGTTAAAATGCTCAAAGAACCTTAAACCTTCCCGATGGCACTCGGGCAAACCCCTGTGCAAACAGATAAGCCTGGGCCTGAGGGTCAACAAACTCTTGCGTTGTCAGATCTGTTAAGTTAGCAAGTTGTGAAGATTCACCTTTTGTTAGAAACTCTGTTTTGCTGTTTGCTGCATTCTCTTAAATGTGAATGTAAATTATGTGTAAATTGATAAATGTGTGCAGCCCCAGGCTTCAATCCTTGTCAAAGGGTCCTAGCTGGAAACCCTTTGCTTGAGAACTGCAGTTAGTCTGGCTTGCAGAATAGAGTGGAGGGAAGAGTCATTAAATATTTTGCATTGTATTTCAACGCAAACAGGCTTCAGGTCTCGGTCCCAGTCCTTAGCAGATGTAAATGGGTTTGAGGAACTAAAGCTGTACCCTGAGAGTAGCCAGGGATAGGACCACCACTGACAAGCACTGTGGCTAAATGGGCAGGTACATTTTCAACTCCAGAACACTTAAAATGGGAAAGGCTTCTCCTTTTAATTTATACTCTAACTAGATATCTAGCAATATCGCAGTTCCCTTCTGATTTAGGCATTTGGAATTCTCGTAGGTCTGTAACTGAGAAATGTAATGTCCGTGCTAGAGGAAGTAAGGGAGAGTGCTGGTAGACTTGACCAGAGCCCCATTTTTTTCCCCCGTCCATCTAAACTATATGCAAATGCTTTCCTTCAGCTGACTAACTAAAGCAGCAACAGCTCCCTAGTAATACCTGGTTGTAGAATATAACTCTGTTTAATATTCAAAGCTTGCGTGTCAATTAAGTGAGAAGGTGGTGCCACCCAAGCTCCTACCATGACACTATGGCTGGCGCTTACCTGGCAAAATGTTAGGGCTGCAGTGGGGGCTCAGTCAGTTTATCTTCTTCAAACCCCACAAGCAACCATCAGCAGAGTGGGGCAGGCTGGAGAAAGAGGAAAGGAATGGAAGTCCTTAAACAGGCATGACTGTTGTAGCCTCAGCATCGTGAAACCCTGTTTGACAGACATGTAGCAAAAGCATACAGATATTAAACACTCTGAAGTTTTTCACAAAATTGTCTCTAACTGAGATGCCATTTAATTATAGTTGATACACAGTTAAATCCCAGTGCAGGTATTTTTGGTGAGTCGGCTGATAAAAAAGTTATCATTGAATGTACATCACTTCTTAAATATATTTTCTTACAATATATGGTATGTTTGCTTCTCTAAAGACTGTTTATTTTAACTCTGTCTTTGAAATACTTGTTATTCTCAAAAATGGAGAAACTGGAGTCATAGGTGGATCCTCTTCCACTGGGAGAAATGTGTGTAAGGAGTTAGTGCTCCTACCTATTCCCATGAGCTTCTTTGCTTCTTCCTGTCAGATTCACTGGCTGAAGTGAGTAGTCTTGCAGATCTTCTCGACAGATCCATGAGGAAGGGAACTGAAGTCCTGCCTGGCACATGTGAATTTGGAGGCTGCCTACCTGCAGCCTTATTTAGGGGCCGAAGCTGAGTTGTTTCAGAAACATCCACTTAAGTGTATGCCATTCAGCTCTTACAGAGGAAAATATGGGTTGACTACAAAGGGACATTGTCTGCTGTATGGGAAAAGCTGTGTTGTTGATATGGGGGCCATTTGTTTGTAAGTGAATAAATAAAACTGGTATCTTGGACTGAGATTTAATCTTGGAAGATAGGAAAAAAATAGCTGATGTTTCCTTAGATAATTCCTACAAGGATGGATGTGTCTGTTTCACACAAAGTGGGGTAACGAAAACAGTTTGTTCTATGAAGTAATAATTGAAAAAAATCAGGAACAAACCTGGAAACTTTGATATCAGTGCTATATGTCAGGGATGCACAATTCAGCACCGGGCTGTAACATTTCCCTCCCATCTCCCCTTCAGCATCCTCCAGCTCTTCTACTGCAGTTGTCTTGGATGAGACATGACCTCGCTATGTCTCCTGTACCCTGGTTCCTTGGGATTCAGCTGCTGCGGGGGCCATGAGCTGTATCACTGTCACTGGAGTAGATGGTTATAGTGTTTGCAGACCCCTAATTGTGGAGTAAGCAAGCTCAGGTGATAAGCTGGTGTTAAATCAGCTGAAGACTGTAGGGGTTCTGGGATGTGAAGTGTCTCTTCACACTGTCCAGCTGCTGAGTGAGTGATTCGCAACTGAGGTCGTTGTGCTGTGCCTGCAGCAGCAGAGGCAGCTGTTTCCTTCGTTCCCTGCTCACTTAGGCTCTCATGAGCAGGAGGAAGCTGGAGAAACAGATTTTACCAGCTTGGTTGAATAAGATAAAAATTGTTTCCGAATTGCATGTTATGTGTGTTTTGTTTATATAGGAAACTGAAGCTGCAGCAAATACATTGTTCATTGCTCTGAATCAGAAAAGGCCCAAAAATGCTTCAAGCTTTTGGTTTGAGTTTTCCACTTTATTGATGTTGCTGTACACTGTGCACTTTCATCTTCAAGTAGGTGCTAAATGCTTGAAAATTAAAAACAAAAAACGACCCATGTGAATAATGGCTGACGATCCCACATGCCCTTAGCTGCAGAGTTTGGTACTCAGCCTTTGAAGACTCTCTGCACGTGCTCAGACTTCTTAGACCTTTGTTTCCAAATTTCTGAGGGTTCCTTTCAGACTGCACGTGGCTCAACCCAGAGCTGCTCAAGTGAAGGTGTTTTCCTCTTGTGGTGGCAGGCTGTGTGCCAGAGTGGGGGGTAAGAAGGTATTTCCCGTCTCGTGGTGCTTACCATGCCAGTGCCCACCATTAGGACGGGGCAGTTGTCAGTGAAGATCTAGTTGGGGGTTGGTCTTGGAGCTGTTAATCAGAGTGGAAGAACCTAGAGTTGAGGGGAGAGCATGGGTGCCAGGAGATATGGGATACCTATAGACTTAAAACCAACTCTGGCATTTTTATTGTTTCTTTGTTGCTTTGGGCTTTGCTGGTACCCACTTTGTTATATAACATCATAGCAGTTGAAATATTTGCCAAGTAAGTTGGAGGTCTTGTGTAAAAGACTTTACTCTGCAAAATGCGTTCCTAAAGGTAAGAGGTCAAACACACCTCTCTGCTTAGTGCTTTCCATTGGGTGGATTTGAATGAACTGCAAATTCAGCATGTGGATTTTTTTGACCGCTTCTGAGATATTGATTCTTTTTGCACACTGGATGAGGATTCTAGACCTTAAATTTTGGCCTCTTCTCTGGTTATTAAAAGTGCCTGAAGTACACATCTACTTTAGTGGCACTAAATTGCTTGAGAAATCTTACTTTTTGTAAGCATGGCTAGAAATTTAATCTGTTGTAATTATTTAAAAAGGTACATAGAGCCCTTTTAAGGGCATGGTTTGAGCAGGATCCTAGTTACGGATTTACATTATTTACCATTTTAGTCAGGCTCTGCATACTGATTCCCCTGCTACCCCACAACTTTTTTTACTTAGGATGTACAAATTTAAAATTCCCATTGCTGTAAGTTCTGTTGGGAGTGTACTATAAATCTAGCCCAGAAGGAGCTCAACCTGCTGTTACTCCTGATCTCGAATTTTGCTTAATGGATGCTTCAGCCATTGAAATATGTTTGTAACATAAGTGGGTTTTAAGCCTTGTCCTTACTACATGGCAATTAGTTTATCCAAGTTTCTAGTTACTAAATTGAACTCTCAAATCAGCCGTTGCAGATACCAACACTCAAACTTGTTTTTCATCACGTCCTGTCTTATGTCTGTCTTTCCCAGCTACAGCCTTGTGTTTGTGGATTCTAAGCAACTGGCACAAATAAAGTTAGTTACTTTTTTGGGCTATTAATTTTTATAATTTTTACTTTAAAACGCAATTGTGTAGTGTCAGGGCTTTTAATGTACAGGTTCTGTTGACTCTTCTGGAACGAGAAGTTTATTTAAACTGAGTGTTACCAAATAGCTGAATTTGATTAAATTGCAGAAAACAAACAGAGCTTGTAATCTTGAGGCAAGAGCTTGTTCTTGTGTCCTTCCTCTGTGTCCTCACTATGTGAAATAACTATGTTTAAATAACCCCCCAAGCAGTTAATGAGGTCATGATATAGATGGTCTAAGTGGAATTTAGTAGTAATGTTACTAAGATAACTGTCACAAAGTTTGACTGCTGTTAGCTTAGTGTCCTGTAATAGGTATTTGAGGTATAATACTTCAGTTATCTGATACTACAATTTATAGTCTCTTATTGTTTGCCTGTTTATAGCTGAATGTGGCTTAAAAAAAAACCAAACGCAAAACAAACAAACCCCAAACCACTAAATCCCCCAAAAAACCAACAAAAAACCCCCACCCAAGAAAATCCCAATGTAGTTGCTACAGGCTATGTCTGATGGAATACTTGCAACACAGTGCCTCGTTACTTTTCTCCATGTGGCTCGATGAAGGTGAAATAGGCAGGTGTGTGTCTGTTGGTTGGGTCTGCACAATACCTCTCAATACCAATCTTTGAGAAGGTAGATGATAAGAGATACTGATCTGTTGCAAAGCTGTGTCCAGTTGTTCGGGAGAAGATCTTTATGCAAGAATTACATTATGCTAGTCTCTGGCACTTTCAGGTGGGTTACTCCTGAGTGCTATGCAAATACTAATTTAAGCTCGATTTATTTTAGTCTGCACATAACTTCTGTGTCCACTGGAAAAGATATTTCTATATACATTCACATTTCTGTGTGCCACGTAAGTATGTTCTTCTGGCCTGAAAAGCATAACCAAAAACTTTTCAAATGCACCAAGAGAAAAAGTAGTAGCATTTTTGTTTTGTAAGTTGTTTACAAGATGAAAAAGTTATTGCTAGCCCAAGGTCATTGAAAAGATAGCAGTTAATGGCAATGGAAGAAGCATCGCTTTAGGTCCATTGTATTAACCAGATCTTATTTATCTCAAAGTATACTTCCTGACCTTCTGAAACATGTTTCTTAGCGGTGTGCTTAGAAATGTCTGGTTTTTAAAGGAGCAAAACAACTCCAA
Organism: Gavia stellata; assembly: GCF_030936135.1. Lineage (NCBI taxonomy): Eukaryota > Metazoa > Chordata > Aves > Gaviiformes > Gaviidae > Gavia > Gavia stellata. The sequence goes on from NC_082594.1 coordinate 82,712,927, forward strand.
GTGTTACAATTCAGTGTTCTTTATGTATATAATGAACATTAAGATCACGTATTTTTGTCATTCAGCAAAGTTTTTTTTCCTATTACATAATGTGTCTATGAAACTAGTGGTTACTTTTTTCCCAAGTACTGAAATCTTATTCTGCCCTCCTTTGTCACTCCAATAACATTCTCCCCTGAAAACTGATGGTGTTTTCTTCTTAGTATTTTTCTACTTTCTTCTCCTTTGTAATGGCTCCTATGTTAATTTCCAGAACTGGAGTGTAACCTCACAGTCTTTGGTTGAAAGAGGTGCCATAGAGCTTTTGCATGTGGTGGTGTTCTTTGGACCTATTCTGAAGGTGTGGTATGTGACAACACTTGCTATTAAGCAGGTCTGTGTAAGTGCTGAGTCAAGTAGCAATTATTTTTTCAGAGCCCTCATAATAATGACCATGAATCTATAATGATTGAGGCTGCGCCCATAAGCTAGTGTGTAGATGCTTTACTTGGAGCTGGATTTGTGTGTTTGGAAGCAATGACAGGTTTCTCGATTTATTTGGTTTTGTTTGTTCTTCTGGGAAGTGGAACTCTGATATTCCAACACCAGGACTGTTTTTTGTAGGGCTTTTAATTAAGCCTGACCAGTTCTTCCAATTATGGGATATGCTTAGTGTCCTGCTGAACTTATGTTGACTAAAACTTTTTCAGCTCCAAAAAGGAAAACAAACTAAGAAAATATTTTGATCAAAACAGTTTTCTCTGAACAGCCCTATTCCGTTGATCAAAAACTTGGACAGGGAAGTAACAGTTTTATGACCAAAAATTGTGTCTTTCTGCCATGATGAGAGCCTCCAAAAGGTTTCCCAGATTAACACTGACATATCTGCAGATGACACTGTCCCTGGCCACCTCCGTCCTTCTAGACATCCTGGTGTTTGCTAGATGGTTTGCTTTCTTTTGGCCTTAAAGCTTGCTAGTAGCATTCTTAAGCAAAAAATGTATTCAATTAAGGAGAAAAATTAAGACGGGATCTTTTTATAGCTTGTTTGGGACTTCAGAGGAGTCGAATGGGGATCTGAGAGCATGGACTCAACTATCTTGATGGTATCAAATCAAATGCTTGCATATCATTAAGATGTTTTAAAGCAGTAAATTCCTTTCTGTGTTTTGTAGCTACAGAAAGCTAATGAGTCTTACGCAGCACTCTGAAAGCTCATAAATGAAAGTTGTTCAGAGTGAGTTTGACTAGAACAAGCCTCGGTGCTGAAGGACCTATCAGAGAAACTATTCTACCCACATTTGGGCCATTTGGATGGTTTCCAGCTAGAAGCTTTTTCTTATTTGTGTCTTGGGTAAAGATGCAACCTTTTAAATAAGGGCCTAAGATATTTTAGCATTTAACGATTAGGACTAACTTAGTAGAGCATGGGTTTGAAAGGTCTGATCGCCTCATTATTTAGGAAGTCTGTATGTTTCTTGTAAGTTGTGCATGGATTCAGGGAAAAATGAAGGTTCATCTGCTGTTTTTATGTGTAAGTTTTGGAGTAACAGGTGTGAAAAGTCAGTGTGGTTCAACAGTAGATTTGTCTTGCTTGGGTCTAGAATTGTAAAAGAATCTACATTCAACTGGTTCGTTTTAATTTTCTCGTTTATTTATAAGCTCTATTTAATTTTTGAATTCTGTGGTGTGAGCAGTGATCAGTGCCAGAATTTGCCTTGAAATCTGAGGAAGAATAAAATAACTCTTGGATGCTATCATAAGGAACCAAAGTATGTAAGCACAGTTAGAGCAAAAAGAACAACTGACACAGTGTGAAAGTTGTTGAGTCATGGTCAGCTGTTGATGAGCAGCCCTCTTAGCTTTTCTCTAAGATTTTCTTTTTTAAAAAAGTACTTTACTTGGACATCACGGTGTAAATTGTAACCGGACTTCTGTTTTTGAGGTGTGGTGTTTGATACTTGTCTCTTCTAAAATGCAGTAGTTTCTTGAATTTGGTAACATCTTAATTATCGTAGAAAAATAATTGCCCTTTTTAAGGAGGTATTTTGATGTAGGTCGTATTTAATGCTCTAAAGTTGGCTCTGTTTCTATACTTATCTAGGTTATTCTTTAAATGGTCATCTCCTTGGGAGATGGCAAGGACACAGAATATACAAACTAAACCAAAAAAAGCATCAAATTTAGTAACAATGTGAGCTGCATCAGTGCTATAGCTGTAATTACATGTTGGTTGGTGCTGACCTTACGAAGACCATATTTAGGCTGAAGTAAATTTTAGACTGGCTTATATTGAAATAGGCTTTGTATCAAGGGGAGAGTTATCCAAATAGCTGTGGAAAAAATCCTACTCTACATGGGGATAAACCTATGAAAGTTTGTTAAAACAAACCCGGTTTTCCTATCCTTTAATAATGCTTTTCCAGTAGTTCAAGTGTTTAAATGGTCATCTCCTGCTCTTTCAGTGTAGAGATTGGTGAAAGTGTGAGAGGAGAAGATGTGTATATCATCCAGAGTGGCTGTGGAGAAATAAATGACAACTTAATGGAACTGCTCATCATGATCAATGCTTGCAAGATTGCATCATCCTCCAGAGTGACTGCTGTAATTCCATGTTTTCCATATGCCAGACAAGATAAGAAAGACAAGGTAGGTAAGAACTGTGTAATTTCAGAAGGCTTTTTTCAGCTTGTTCACTTGAAATTTTTGGAGATAAAACATATTTTCATAAACATCTAAGTGATTGGAAAGATTCGCTTTTTGTCATCCTTTTTTGGTAAAGTGTTCAATTATATCATCTATAGGTGAATGTATTGAGACAATAAATTTTTTTTTGCTTCTGTTTTGATAATCGACACACCTTCAGTTTGAAAAAGTGAGTATATCCTATGTGTGTGGTGTATTGCAGAGTACTCTGCTAGCGAACCTCACCTTATGGGACTGTTTTTCCTGCTTTTTCTAGCTCTTTTTTAATCTTTGTATATGATGAGAGTACACCCTTTTAAACATTTTAATTGCATGGAATTAAATCCTAAGTTTGAAGCGCTGTAACTGTTACATAAGTGGGTTTTACCCTGTATGGTTAAACACAGAGTCAAATGGAAGGAACTGATTAAATCTGTAATGCCTAACAGTAATTACTAAAAACATTATTTTATGCTGCAAGACAGATTAAAAAAGGTTTTGTATCTGTAATAATTATTTTTATTGATGCAGACCAAATATTGTATGGAAATCCCATAAATACTCTTCTGATCCTAGTGCCCTTTTCCTGAATTTGGTCTGACATAACTGATGAATATACCAGTTCAGCCAAGTTGATAACACAGTAACAAACTCTCTGTGGCAAGTGAGTTTGATTTTAAAAAAATACACAACTAAACTTTCCTATCTCTACTATATAAACAAAAGCCCTCTAATATGTTATGTGAATGTTACGTTCACCTAAACTTATTTGAAAAGAACTAACAATAAATGTGAATTTGGCTTTTAAGGTTGGATTGTAATGGTTGTCTTTTTAGAAAATTGCCCCTCTCCAATACTTTCCATAAATGGACTGTCCCCTCCCTTTCACTTTGGGCATCAAGCAAACCATCCTGGAAGCTTTCTGTTCTTTACATTCTTTTATATAAAACATAACAGGACTGAGAAGTAATGCAGAAGCTAAAAATAATAGCAGATATTACAAAATATGTAATGCTTAGCCTGTGATGTCTGAAAATAAAACTGAATACAGAAAAGTTATTTTCTAGTATACTCATTCTTTAAGTGCAGGGTCTCTGACACCATACTAATATTATCAAGACCCACTTGTTATAGTTCCAAAAATGGAATTCAGGAGTTAGACGGTAGCTCCCTATTCTTTGCCTACATCTTTTGGAACTTCATTTTTTACTGTGTTTTGTATTGAATAATGCTCTCCCTCAATCAGGAGAGCTGAAATACTTCTTTTTATCAAAAGAGCTTGAAAGGGAAATGATAAGCATTTTGTTGAAAGGCAAGGAAAGCATCTCACTCTGTTTTGATTTCCAAATTCATATTGGAAGATTCTGTTGGATCATCCTGTAAATTTTTCGTGTGGGAAAAGAATGAGTATGTCCCAAGTTTTCCATGTATCTAGGTTATGTCTTGTCAAGGGTACCCAAAATCCATGTGGCAGAGTTCCGAGAGACACTTAAAACTGACAGCATGGTGGCCCAGAATGCCACCCCATTTTGGAAATGCCATCTGAAGATGGATAGCCTAGGAAAGTGATTTTGATTAACAGATTTGAGCATTGTTCCAGACTGTTCTTTGGGTGTCACAGAGTTCTGCAATTCTAGGCAAGCCATTTCTTGTTTTCTTTTTTCTTTTTACCTCTGTTTGCAATTGAGAAAATGTTTGCCATCTTTGGAAATTAACCTTGGTAGTTGACCTCCACGTTGCAAAATAAACTATAATATAGCTGTCAACACTGGGCAGCTTATTGACAGGGAGATCTTTCCTCTGCTGTTGGATTGCATCACATCACTTGGTCTTTGACCCGTGTTGAGTGCATAAGCTTTGTATGCTGCCTGAAGTGTCAGTAAAGTGCCAGCCATTTTCTTCCTATGGTTATACAGGGATTTTCTTCTCTCTGGTGAAAGATATTGCTGTAGTTTGCTTGACTATGTACTGAAGCAGTATAATCTTCACTAGCTGGATGCTGTTTTCTGGTTTGAATTTAAGTTGTTGACTTTAATCCGTAAAGAACTAAATAGACTCAGTCCTTGTTGTTTGAAATAACCCTGTATTCTTCATGTCTCTGTTGCAGTTATGATCACTGAGAACAATGAAAGTGCTCTTGATTTATTTAAGGAAAGGGCCTTGCAGTAAAAAAATCATATTCTGAACAAGGCCTGTGTAATCTGCTCTGGAAACTTTAGCATTAAACCTGGACTAGCTTTAAATGAGAAACAGAGGTTTAAAAAAAAGGCTTGCTGAGAATCGTAGGAAAGTTGGTAAATTAATTTAGATGCAGTCAAGTGCTGCCGTGAACTAGAATACTTCTGATACACAGGCTAGCTAATTCAAAATTAGCTCAGGTGTATCTGTGCTTTGGCTATAGTTGCATTTATGCATCCTCTAATTACGCTAACCTTCCAAACCATGGGCAGGACACATTTATGTGGGATGCTGCAGAGATGCCGTTGAGATAAGTTAGAAGTAGAGTGACAGGTGAGTTTGGTGTTCTACAGCTCATGTAACTTTGTTTTTTTGATTTGTAGAAGGGGTCCGTGGAGCGTTGGGTAGGTATCCTTTTTTTTTTTTAATCTAACACTATGCATTTCCATTAATATGGCCTTAAAGGGTGAAACTTACTGGGTTACATTATGTATAAATGGGAAAATTTTCAGTTTCACTTCTTGATTTCAGTTGTGTTTCACCTAGGCCATGACAGTAATCCTATAGAATAATTTGCTACTAGAAGACTCCTAACTTCTAGTTAAAAATTTATCTGCACATTCAAGGTAATGGCTGTCAACTTCTGACGCTTCAAAGCATATCTCATTTTTGAAATGATAAATTTAGGTAGTACATTAGTGAACATTCAGTATCCATACATTTCACAACTGGCTTTCTTGGAAGTGAAAGTTCCAGTTATATAAGTCTTTGGGGTTTCTTGGATGTTTTTTTTAATTCAGTATGCATGTGATGCATTTTGAGCAAGACAATGTAATAAGATGCTTAAAGGCAACAGAGCTTTAATCTTGATGGACAATTTTTACTTTCAGCTATGTGTCCTTTGCATAGTTACTCTTGTGAGGTTTTTTATAGCTTTGTGGATCCCCCACTGCCCCTGGTAATTTCAAGAATTGTGAATAAATTTGTAATGCATCACAAAGGAAGAAATAATTTATATAACTTGTTATATGTAAGTGGGGAATTTGCTTAGGATCTAAAGTCAGTGATATTATTTTTACAATTTAGTTTCTGTACATAATGTAATGTTGTGTTTCACACTAATAATTCTGAAACTAATCTCAAATTGTGTCAAAGAATGGAACAATGGATACTGTAAATCTCTTTGTGTTCTTGCCTATCTGATCAGAAGCAAACCTTATAGACTCCAAGATAAAGAAAATCTTGTTCTCATCTACCTTTTGTCATCCAAGTTTCTGAATAATGAGGCCAGGTTATCTGAGGTTCCCATGAATATACTTCCTTTGATTTTAAAATAATCTTCAATTTGGATCATATTGTAGCACAAAACTTATTTTCTATGCAAGCAATCAAATCTTAAATCCTTTTGAACATGTCATGTGTGTTTTCTTTTAATGCACAATTTTGTGTAAAGGAAACTGTCAGATAGCTGCAAACTTCATTTGTCTTAATCTCCTATTAGCCCATTCTTGAGAAACAGGTATTGGTGTCTGGCTATCTTTCCTTCCAAGACCCTCTGTCCACCAACACATAGGCAATCTGTGATGTGTGCATGTCTGCTAAACAAGTTACCTAGTGGTAAAACCTTCAAGTTCTTCCTTCTGGGAAGGCAGCCTGCAAGGCCAGCAGCTGAAAGAAGTACCAACTGGTAACGTATACATTAGTATTTGATGCAGGAAAGTATTTTGGTTTTTTGTGATGGTGATACTCATGATATTAATACATGAGACAAGCTAAGTGGTATTCACATTGAACAGGAATGGGAAAAACTAAAAGTGAAATTCAGTATGCTGGATGGAGTGGAAGTGGCAAACCATGTTCTGGGAAGAATGTAATTTGCCTTTAGCAGCTAGCCTGAACTAATTACTTGTTTCTACCAGAGGGGGTGGTCCTGGTTTACCATCTTCTTTTCCCTTCTATTCCATTTGAGCTGCCTTATCTGACTGCTGTGGCTTCAGACAAGTCCTGGTATGCAGCATAAGGGAAGTGGTAAAAGCATATAGTTTCAGAAGAAGAGATGGGACAAGCAGGGGAGCAAACCTCTGGTTTCAGCATCACCTGTTAGTCCAGCTTAGCTGTAGCATCAAACCAGATCTTTGCAAAGAGCTGATAAGAGAACATTGTGGTAGAGTCAAAAGAGTAGAAACTAAATCTTTGTTTTATTAGATGTTACCAGAGACTTGAGAATATTTTGAAGCCCAGCTTAAAAATGTCAGTTTGTACTGCTAAGATGAGCTGAAGTGATCAGGATTTTGAATGGCATGAACCAGAAGTTTACTACTAATAATAGAAATATCCCAAAAGCTTTGGCCTACTTGGACCTTATAGAACTGAACTTAAATGAGGAGCAGCATAGTCCTCAGTAACTGGAAAATCATCCATGCTGAATTGCTAATGATTGCAAACACTTATGGAAGCTATATGCATCTGAATTGCAGAGATATATAGAAGTGCTAGCTGTTGCATATATCTTCTGTGTATCTTACACAGACCAAATGATGGTGATGTTCTGTGAAATACAAAAAACAAAATGGATGGATTTCCAAATGAAGAATTTCCGTAATGATGATGATAAACTTGATCCAGCCATAAGAAAGACTGCAGTATCTCAGTTTCTTTTCTGGAAGTATGTTGGTAATCTGCAGGTTAAAACAGAAATGCCAAGTTTCCACCTAAATTAGCAAAATTTTTGAAGAAAATTCTGGCTCCTTGATATGACACAGACAGAAAAGTATCCAGGTTAAATTGGCAGTGATTCAGCTTATTTTAGGTTATGCTTTTGAGCATCAATGCAAAGACAGCAGAGGTACTCTGTAATTGTGTGTATGGGGTGGCAGGAGAGTGGGTTCCTAGGAGGCTAAATGAGGCTGTTTGATAAAGAGATAAAGCAGGAGAGAATACTGTGCCAGCAAAAAACAGAGTCTGACAGCGAGATGGAACCTCTGAATTGCAGTTCTGCCTTCATGCGAATGTTATTGCCAGCTATTAGCCTTATTTAAATACTGGCAAAAAGAAAACAGGATGTTTTGTTTAGTATTTCTGTTACAGAGAAAGCTGTCTAGGGCAACATAGCTTTTTTCAGACCTTAAAATATCTGAAAAAACTTTGGAGTTGCTCAAAAAAGCAGTAGTGAGGTATCCTCCAGTCATGATTTTCCATCTTTTTTTACATTGCTGTTTGTTCTGCATCCTTGTCACTTTTAAAAAGCTCTTGACATTGGCTGATTAGATTTTTTGCTGCTCTTTTGTTCTTTCCACTTCTGTTTTTCATTCTACCCCCCCCGTCCCTTGTGGGAATTCTAGACTCCTAATTGCATCCAACAATTAAGCCTGAATTAGCAAAAAAGAATAAATAAATAAGCTGGGGTAGAAGACCCCTGCCAACATGGATCTGTTACAGGCTTTAGTGTATCTTGAGGAAATGCTTGATACTAACTTTGTTTTAAAGTAGTGTTTTCAAATGTTGGGTTCACTCTGCCTTCAATCTTCGTTTTTGGCAATGTTTTTTAGAACAGGATAGTTGCTTGAGAGTTGGATGTTAATGTAGGGTAGTGGCTTAGAGAAATGGAGATTGTCTGTCTTTCTGCTACAGGAAAGCTAGCTGAAAGATTTAAATAGAAGAATTGGAAAATTATATCCCCAATTTTATCTGCTTGTTAGTCAGTCTAATTACTACAAAGTATTATTAGGCAGACTGTGCAAACTGATTTAGATATTCCTGAATGTTCTGCTGAGTTTCAAAACCCTGGTAGCAAGATTAGCTGTTGACAGGATAGTTTAGCTAAAGTTCTGGAGCTCTTCATATCTAGATTCCAAATATTCTGAAGGAAAAACCAATAACAGTTGCTAATTTTCTGACTCCTTGCATCTAGTCAAAATCTTTTTAAAATTTAAACATATGTGCTTTTCCTCAGAGTCGTGCTCCAATCTCTGCAAAACTTGTTGCCAACATGCTGTCAGTTGCAGGGGCTGACCACATCATCACCATGGACTTGCATGCTTCTCAGATCCAGGTAACTATGGGTTCTTACTAAGTGTGGCTAGGGCCTCTACTGAATTAATGTGAAACGCTAATATTAATTCTCTGGGTTTTTTCATTGTCTTGAAAGGCTATGTACAGAAGTGTAATTCTCAGGGTTCAAAGAAAGTCTCACTACCTGTTTCTAATCAAATTCCCTTTTTGAAAGAGAGCAGCCTTGATTTTATGGGGTAATTTTGCAGGCACTTTGAATACTTGTGCATTGGAGTCTTGAATTTGCCAAGTCTAGTGTAAGAGCTCCCAGAATATAAAATATACTGGTTTGGGGCAAGCTCTCTTAATCTTAGCCTGGTCAGAGATTATAGTATTGCCCTAGATCGAGTTCTGTTGTTACAGCCAAGGGGACAATGTTCTCTTAAAGGGAGATGGAGGCTTGCAACCCTTAGTTGGCTTACTGCTGAATCCAGCAAAACACAAAACTCTTTCCTTGAACACAGAGCAGACATTGTTTGTCATTCTCATGTGTACCTCTTTTCAAGATACCTTGTTTTTTCTAGAAGATAACTTCTCTTCCAGTTCTGGTATTCTGTTTACTCAGAATTTCCTATTATGCTAGATGGCTGTCATGCAAATAAAAAGCAGCTTCATTTGTGGTCTTAACACAGATTTCTTGTCATTACAACTTGCACAAAAAGAAAGATTCCATTTCTGCTGCTTGAGTAATACTAACTTGAATCTTTCCCATATTGAAATACTACTGTTCATGTCAAGCAGTTGAAGTTTATGGAAGTTGAGTATTACTCACTGGATTTTTTGAGAGCTTTTCACAAGCATGAATTTACTTCAGTGCCTGAAGGTGATCTTTTCTGATTTTTATATCATTTGAGAACAGCTGTTCTTTATTTCACTACTCTTGGGTGAGATTGTTAGAGACCTTAATATTTTTTAACTTCTGCTGCATTTGATAGTAGTATCAGAGGACAGAATTAGGCCAGTGTAAAATACTAATTAAAGTTCTATCATATATCAAAGGCAAAGGCTTGATTCTTTCCCTGCATCTTCATTCCAGGTAAGACACAAACATATATTCATGAAACTCTTTCTTTTTCGGACTAGGGTTTCTTTGACATTCCAGTAGATAACCTGTATGCAGAACCTGCAGTGCTGCAGTGGATTAAAGAGAACATTTTGGAGTGGAGAAACTGTATCATAGTCTCACCTGATGCAGGTGGTGCAAAAAGGTACTATACAAGCCTAAAACTACTCGTTTTCCATATAGTTAGTGGTTAATGAACTAGTTTGTTTAGTCGTCTTTTTTCCTTTATGAATTGTGCAAGATACAGGGTACATCACTGATGAATCCAACTTCATTGTAAAAACAGAACAACTAGTTCTTTCAATGTTGTTCATGCTTGAAAACATCCAGGAGCTTTCTATGCTCTAAAGAAAATCTTTTTCTCTCTCCCTGGATATGGCCTCATTAGCTGAATCCCTCCAGCGGAGGGAAGAGACTTTTCCTGCTGCTTGCTTCTTTAGTCCAGTTGCTGCACCTTTTCCTGCTTCGCTCTGGAATTGCCTAAGTTTCCCTTCTCTGTCAAAGCATATCGCCTATCCCCACTGTACCTGCTGGCATTTAGGTAAGAGCTTGCTTGAGTCATGTTCCTTTTTTCTTCATGTTATTGCATTCCAGCTGTAAACTTATTGACCCCAAGTTGTGCACTCTGAATACTAGAAAAAGGGAGTGAAGTTTGTTTTGAGTGCAAAAGGTGAAAATAGAAAAGTTACTTCATTGGAGTGTTTATTCATTCCCAGCATGCATTGCTCATTTAGCAGACTATCTTTTATTTGGTATCTATTGAGTATAAACTAATGCAAAGCACACTGGCTGGTGGGGTAATGAAGCATGCCATTGAGGCGAAATGCTTATTCTCGAGTTTTATTGGTCGTGCTGCTGCTACAAAACTGAATGGGAATAAAGACAAATGAAGTAAGAATCCTGTAAGCGCATAGTACATAAAACGTTTGGAATGTAGTATGGGGGAAAAATGCGAGAGACTCATAATTTTATTTTAATTGAAGTCCTTGGGTCTGTTGTGAGTGTTCATGTTCTAATAATTCATAGGAAAATAAGACTGACTAGAACTCCATAGTTGTTCCTGTTTAGATTAATCAAGTTAAAGATGTGAAGAATATAAACTATAGAAAGCATTCTAAAATTCAGATGACTCAGTCAATTAAATTTCTTTGTTCCTATCTGGACACTGTTCTTTTCACAGTTGATTTTTTTGTTTGCGCGTTTGGGTTTTTTTAAACAAAATACAGTCTTTGCTTAGAATTCAAGTCAGAAGACAGCATTTTTTCCCCCCACCAAACAGTTGTATGTTATCAAGTTGATCATAAGAGTTTATTTTTTTGAGGACCACTCTCACTGTATTTAACATGTTAGATAGACTCTATCTTTGGTAACTTTCTGTTGTAATGCAACCAAGCAGTTGCTGGTGAAGTAGGGAAAGATGTTGCTTTCAGTAAATTAACAGGTTCTTCACCTCCAGTAATGTAAAGAAAGTGGTTTGGCCTTTCCATTTAAAACATGTAGGCCTTCAAAATAATACTTGGGTTAATGAAAAGTGAATAGAATGTGAAGAAAGCTTGCCTTAAAATTTTTAAATCTGTAAGCATTAAAGACATTTTAAAAGAAATGTTCTTGTACTCATTTAAAATACCTTATTTCTTTTTTGTTTCTTAACCCCTTGCTTGGGTTTTTTCCAGCTTATTAAATTTTGTGACTGAAATAAGGCATGCAAATTCTGTTGGTATGTTAATGCCTCCAAGGTATGGAAACTTGCTATGAAAATTACACTACTGTTCACAAAAAATGCTAAAACACTTTTTTGTTTATCACCCAGTTGTTGAAATACAGTGACTAACAACTCCTTCATATTTAAGTGGTAAAGAAACAAAACTGTATTCTCTACAAACTGTGCATGTTAATAACCTTGTTAACAACCTTCTAAACGTATTCTAGAAAAACAGGCTACAAGGTTGTGCCAGCATAGGAAAAGCATAGTATTGTTTATTCTTGTGTCTTTATACCTACCAGCTCTGGTATATTAAACAAACTTTAAAAAAAGCAATCAGCAGTCTGTAACAAATGAAGTTTGCTATTGGAGGCTTGTCCGGCCTGAATAGTTTTAAAAGGTCTTTGTCAAGCAGATGTATTGCTAAGGGAATTACTAATGAAGTAAGCTACTTGATTACTAGTCAAGTACTGCTAAAAGAATTATTAATCACTATTAACTTGTTTGGTTTTTCCCTTTGGTTTGGTTTCACATGCCTGCAATGGTATTTTCAGTTAGGATGTTAAAAGTAGGCTGTTGTAGGCTTAGAATTGAGGCTACTTCTACTTTAAATTATAGTGTGACTGGGTATTGCAGCAGCTTAATAAAAGCTTGTGAATAGCTGAAATGTTTTCAAAGCTAGACACTTAATGACAGAAAACCAAAGTCAATTCAATAAAAAAATCGATTTCTGGAGTATAGCTTAAGACTTCTGGTTGTGTTCATTAGCAGTGAATTAAGATTGTTTCTAACCTGCCTTATTATTTGCAAAAGTTTGTGCTGCAGTAATTTGAAAGCCAGGAAACATAAAAACTGTGTTTTATGACAAATAGACATGTGTGGCTCTGTTCTTTCTTTTAAAATAATTCTCTAAATGTGGTGTACTTCTTCTGTAACTTAGGGTTACTTCAATTGCTGACAGACTGAATGTGGAATTTGCTCTCATTCATAAGGAAAGAAAGAAGGCAAATGAAGTGGACAGAATGGTCTTGGTTGGTGACGTGAAAGACAGAGTAGCAATACTTGTTGATGATATGGCTGACACATGTGGCACAATATGTCATGCAGCAGACAAGTAAGTATTATGAACTGGCCCACTGTCTCACTGTACTGTAACCTGCAGATAGCAGATGAACGCAGTTGCTGTGTCCTGCATGCTTATAACCCAACCTGACCTCTATAGCATGAAGTCACTCTCATCCTTGAGTCTACAGGTCACAGTCCTGTGATCAAGCTGTGTCCTTCTTTAGAACATGGAATTGAGAAAATATTTACGGAAATATATTATCTGTATTTAGAAAGAGGACAGAATAAATAAAGTCATAACTTGGAAGGGACTTCTGCCATGTAGTGCATTTTTCAGTTCCAAGGCAGAAACAGAAAATTATTCTCTTAAACCTCATCATGCAGCCTTTCCACTCTCCCTAGGCAACCTTTCACAAAGCTTTACTAGATTTAACATTGGAAAGTGTTTTCTTCCCAGTGTTTGATGCATGTTTAATATTAATCTTTAAAGTACATCTTCAGTATAAAACTACTTGTCCTTTTCATTTGGGGTGATGAGAATAAGTTTTCCTGTCTTTTGTCTGGAAGTTAGTTGAAGAGTGTTCTCATTGCCCTTTAGACTAAGTAACTTCAGTTTGTTCAGTCTTTCCACATGGCTTCTAGACTTCTGCTTTGTTGATGCCCTCTGGATTCTTGCCAGTTGGTCTGGTTCTTGAAGTAGAGCATGTGAATGTAGACCCACTACCTTAACTGAGGCCCTAGCAGTGCTAGTTAGAAAGGATTACTTTATGGTTTTCCAGCTGGCTTTATGATGGTATATTTCAGGGTAGCAGTGGGGGTTTTTTTCACAGAAGTTGGCATTATTGACTGCACTGAACTTTGTAATATCTGTAGCCTTTAAAAAAACTTGCTGATTCCTGAAATGATTAATTCTTCCTATTGCTGTAGCTTCATAACTCAATATCTATGGCAGTAAGTCTAGCTTCAAAATCATCTTGACAAATTGGCGAAATGGCCTGCAATTCATTAAGAACAAGTGTGAGGTATTACAGTTGAGCAATACTAGGCTGAAGTGCTTCTGCCCGTCCACTCATATCCAAATGTGCTCATATCCACTCATATCCATATGTGCTACAACTTTGGTTTGGGAGGTCAAGGGCTGCAACCTAAACTTGGACAGAGTCCTGAGGTTTTAAATCTTCCATTCAAAGATTTGTATTTTTATATTGTTTATAGCAAAGCCTATCCCCATATGATTGTAAATAGTGCACACTGGAAGTGCGAAGGAACTGCTGAGGAGCAAGACATGGGAATGTTTTAAATTGATGTTGCTAAACATTTACTGTCGCATTGCTACTCTTGGATGTAATCCTTTCTAAAGCTGGTATGTTTCAGTTGAGAGCACTTTGAATTTGTATTTCTGTCCAATATATTTGTAGCCACTATGATAGTATCAATAGTCTTGCATCCAAAACAGGTCCATGTGGTACTTCCTGCCTGGCTCTATTTGAATCATAGAATCATATAGGTTGGAAAATACCTTTTAAAGATCATAAAGTCCAACCGTTAACCTAGTACTGCCAAACTCACCACTAAACCGTGTCCCTAAGCGCCATATCTACACATCTTTTAAATACCTCCAGGGATGGTGACTCCACCACTTCCCTGGGCAGCCTGTTCCAGTGCTTGATAACCCTTTTGGTGAAGAAATTTTTCCCAATATCCAATTTAAACCTCCCCTGGCACAACTTGAGGCCATTTCCTTTTGTCCTATCACTTCTTACTTGGGAGAAGATCCTGACACCCACCTCTTGGCAACCCCCTTTCAGGTAGTTGTAGAGAGCGATGAGGTCTCCCCTCAGCCTCCTCTTCTGCAGACTGAACAACCCCCATTCCCTCAGCCGCTCCGCATAAGACTTGTGCTCCAGACCCCTCACCAGCTTTGTTGCCTTTCTCTGGACACACTCCAGCACCTCAATGTCCTTCTTGTAGTGAGGGGCCCAAAACTGAACACAGGATTCGAGGTGCGGCCTCACCAGCGCCGAGTACAGGGGCACGATCACCTCCCTGCTCCTGCTGGCCACACTATTTCTGATACAGGCCAGGATGCTGTTGGCCTTCTTGGCCACCTGGGCACACTGCTGGCTCATCTTCAGCCAGCTGTCAATCAACACCCCCAGGTCCTTTTCTGCAGGGCAGCTTTCCAGCCACTTGTCCCCAAGCCTGTAGCGTTGCATGGGGTTGTTGTGACCCAAGTGCAGGACCTGGCACTTGGCCTTGTTGAACCTTATACAACTGGCCTGGGCCCATCGATCCAGCCTGTCCAGATCCTTCTGCAGAGCCTTCCTACCCTCAAGAAGATCAACACTCCCACCCAACTTGGTGTCATCTGCAAACTTACTGAGGGTGCACTCAATCCCCTCATCCAGATCATCAATAAAGATATTAAACAGAACTGTCCCCAGTACTGAGCCCTGGGGGACTCCGCTTGTGACCGGCCACCAACTGGATTTGACTCCATTCACCACAACCCTTTGGGTCTGGCCATTCAGCTAGTTTTTTTTACCTAGCGAAGAGTGCGCCTGTCCAAGCTATGAGGAGACAGTTTCTCCAGGAGAATGCTGTGGGTAATGGTGTCAAAGCAACAGGGGGAAGCTTAAGTGAACTAGACATTACTCTTGGTGGTTTGAAGTAAATATCATCCCATGAGTTTACAGTCTTTAATTGTAGGTTTGCTGTTTGCATCCAGATAAAAAGGATGTCAAAACTCGTGGTAGAGGGATTCATGTAGTCTTGTGTTTCTTTTCACTTTGAAGGAATTTTGATGGAATTTTGTGAAGAGATGTTGTGCAGTTGTTTGCTATCTGCATACTAATCTGCATCAGACTCCAAAGTGTGCTTCTGGGCTGTGCAGTTTGCAGATCAAAATCACAAATTGCCTAGCCAATGATTTTTTTATACTCCCATGCATAAAGGAAGTTAATTCCTGTCAAGGAGGCCTTTATTTCTTTCCTGTTATGAAAGAAGCACTTTATTTACCTAAAGTAGATTTCTACAGAGCAAATTATAAAACCATCAGAAACCTTCAATGCATCTGCAGTGTTCACTAAGAAAGATGCTTTTGCTTGAATAATGCTGCCTTATCTCATGTTCTTGGCATGAAGTAGTGCTTTTCATTAATGCCAAATCTAGGTGAGATGTACTTTGTCCTTAATTAGACTTGGTCACCAAAATACTTGAGACCTCTTTTTATCTCAGCAACCTATATGCATATCAAGCAGATGATCTAAGAAATGTATTTTCAGATTCAGCAGATCAACTTGCTTAAGTACAAACTTAAGTACACATCCTTGGTACACACTCAACTGTCATAGTGCATCCTCCTTGTCAGTTGCAGCTACTAAATGTAATGCTGAGAATGACCAGAAAAGTTTTATTCTGTTGAGTTATGCAAAATGAGATGATGTTTCTGTGTTTTTGTCTCTTTTTCCCTATCTTACTGTGCTTATGCTATGATCTGGTAAAATACCAATCTTCAGGGCCTCTGTCTGTAAACTAGAAAAGCAGCTAGGGCATAGCTGAGCACCTGGAGGCAGAGAGACCAGTCAAAACCAAATTAAGAGATACTGACTCATTCACAAGGTGTTCTAGTTCTTTGTTTATACTTTTTTCCTCCTGTGTTGCATCATTTCACTGCATGCTTGAATCAGCGGCATGTCTTCCCACAACCTTGCAGTAAGCTAGGCTTTTAATCATTAACACTTCTTCCTCAGAAACTATTTCCAAGCAGAATTGTTTGAATTGCAAATGAAAATAAAGGTGGACAATAATGGAGGCACCACAGAGTTGTGAATACTGCCATACAACCAACTTCATTTTTGCCTGATTAAGATAGAAAACTTGTACTGAAATTCAATTGTATGTTCTGCTGATATGGTCAAAAGTGCAGCATTTTAGATTATTACCACTGCTGCTGATAAGAACTTTTTATTTATTTAGCAGGTAATTATTATTTTTTGTGAGACTTATTCATATAACCTGAAGAAGTTTTTAAAATTCTCTGAATTATTTTGTAGATATTCATATCTTCCTGTAGCTTCCTGGAGGAATTTGTGTGTAAAATGTATTTTACAGGGATTTGTATCTGGCTTCATCTATAGCTATGTATGTAAACATGCATCACAGCATACTTTTCCTTTGTGTTCTATAGGTTAGTATCTGCTGGAGCTACTAAAGTTTATGCCATTCTTACTCATGGCATCTTTTCTGGTCCTGCTATTTCTCGGATTAATAATGCATCGTTTGAGGCTGTCGTGGTAACTAATACAATCCCCCAAGAAGAGAAAATGAAACACTGCCCAAAAATTCAGGTAGAGTGGTGTTTTTGTCATCTGTTTAAACTCTGGATTTGTATTTTGCTGTTCACTGATGCTAGAATTTGTGCCTTGAGAGGAAAACAATATTGTGAAATACATTGTGCAGCTTTGTTGTTTGCAGAACATCTTCCTAAGACATGCCAAAGAACTGTTTTAAGGGGATTCGGGTAGCACGATAGAGTATTGCAAAATATTTGGTATTTGCAACAGATTGAGTATGCTTGACTGTGGAAGAGTGGCAAGTGTAAAATTGGCTGGGTGTTTTTGGTGGGTTTTTTCATCAATATTAATCATACAATATTTGTATGTAGGAATTTAAGTTAGTTAAGTATGTTATTGTGGATGCCACAGAAACCTTAGATGGCTTCTTTTTTTTTTTTAAATACACTAGTGAAAATGCTGAAGATTACAATGACAGATAATTCTTTTCAAAAACCAAACTGAAAATACAAAGCTGACTTATATCAGTAGCTCTTACATGAGTTTGTTCTGGGAATTCATGTGTCCCTTTTGGAGTTTTTCCTTAGTACAGGGTGGAGGAAAGCATAAAAGATTGTTTGGGTTTTTTAATGCAGCACTGAATTTTTAAAAAGCTTCAAGTATACTTGGTATTTATTGAAACAAGGCAAGCACTTAAAAGGTATACTTCCCTTAAACTGTGTTTGTGTCAAGCGGACACTGCCATCTGATGGCTAGAATAGTTTCTTTTTGACAACATGCCCTGTGCCAGAAGTCTTCAGCAGTACTCCTGTGCAGAAATTTTATTCAATACTTTCTTACTCAATTTTTGACTTGGTATTAATGTAGTTCTTATGTATATGTTAAGTACCTAATGCTTTAATGTTATTTTACTTCCTAGAAGAGGTAAGAGCACAATGGTAAATTGAATGTTTGTTCATACGTTTATAAACTGTATAGTTAAATTTTATGGGATGCCAAGAACAATAATCTTGAATTTTTTTTTTCTTTCAGTTTATTGACATTTCCATGATCCTGGCTGAGGCAATTCGAAGAACACACAATGGTGAATCTGTGTCTTACTTGTTCAGTCACGTCCCCTTGTAAATGCAGGAGATTACATTGCATCTTTGCAAAGGTCCCTTCAGCTAGCACTGTTTTTAAAAATGCATGTCAACCACAAGAAATTAGTATCTTTGTACAATTCCAGAGCTTGTATGTTTAATTATTATATTTGTCTTGTAATTACCATTTTTTCTTTGTAACGGGCAATAAATGTCCATCTTGCGGAAACTTTATGTAGTCCCTTGAGAGTCTGGAAGTATTGTGTGTTGCGTAAGTTCTCTTTTAGGTGCCTATCCTCATTTTCTGTTTTTCTATACAGAACTACAAACTGTTCATAGAACTTAATGGGATGTATGCACATAAGATCATTTTCTGTGTTAAGCTAAATGCTGCAGGCTTGGGTATCTTGTACCTATTCATCTGTCAGGCAAGCAGCTGTTGGGTTTTGTTATGTTTAACTGCCATGTTTAACTACCATGAATTTTGTAAGCCCTAACAGAATGTAAATTTCATGTTAATTTTGAGGAACTGTTGACATATCCATAGTATTAACTGTGTTTCATACACTTGATGTTCTTTTTCCACAAGATATATGTGGCTGCTGTTTTCTTTTGTAAAGCTCTCATTACATTAAATCGTTTGCTTAACATCTATTCTGTGTAGTTACTGTCTTCAGCTGTAAGATTAATGTTTCAGTATTCCTGGGACGATTCATTTTGTGTGTTTCAATAATAAGGACCAATCTTTAATCATGAGCATTTTTGTTTAAATTTTTTTTTCCTGTAGCTTTTGATGTTCCTTGATTGTGATTGTATGAACCATTTCATAGCGGTTTTCCTATTAGTATTGTAAAGCTTCACTATGCAAAGTGCAAACAGCAAATTTAAACACACTTATATTTATACAAGCTGGTCTCTACCCACATTTACTTGATTAAAAAGTATCTGAAAATACTTTTTGTTTTTTCAAACGGCACAGTGAATAGAGCTCCAGGTTTCTATTACAAAGTACCATAGTACTTTGCTGTGCAGCCAGTGCACTCTGATAGACTATCTAGTCTCGAATACTTTAACGTTAGAGAATTAAAATCATTATGAAAACAGTTTTGCCTCTTGTATGCTGAGAAAGCTTATGGTTTAGTACTGTTAATGTAGGCAGTAATAGATTCTGGGGGGAAAAACCCAAATCTAATATTGTAATTTTAGGTCTTTGACTCCCTCTATGAAGTGTTTTCAGTCCTCCTGCTAGAAAGGAAAAGTTTGTGTATGTTAAGATAGTGTTCCTGCGCCTAGATCATGGGAAAACTCAGTTTCCTACCTGAAATTGCAGTTGTTGATTACAAAAGCATTTGCCATTATTGAGAGATGCTTCTTTACTGTGGAGCTGCGTAAAAAACAGCTTTATTTCATCCTACCTTGCTTATTCTGGGATATAGTTGTAATAATACAATGTTGTATTACAAAATGGATTTTTCCATTCCATTTAAGACAGTCTTCAGACAGACCATTCTTTTGGTTTCTCTGAGAATGAATCTATTTTGTCTTTAGAAAATTACGGGAAAAAATCGTATTTCTTCTGTGGGTTTCTTTTCCTATATGAAAATGAGTAAAACAATTTCACCTGTACTGCTTTCAGTGATGAATACAGAAATGGGGTATATAAGATACTGTGCTGACAATTCCGTTCAGCCACTAGTTCTCAGAGGAATTCCTCATTGTAGCTGAATTTTCAAAAATGTTATAACACAATGGAAATGGATTTACCTTGGTTTATTCAGTAAAGCAATTTTTTAAATGTAAGATTATTTAACCTATTGTCTTGAAAATATTAATTCACAGTAAGTTGTTAACCCCAAGTCTGTGGACACATAATTATACCAAAGTTTAGACCTTGGTACTGTGCAAAAGGTATACAATACATTTAATGCATGGTATCAATTCAGTTGCTTTATATATCAGATATTTGTTACAAACAAAATGCTGAGTTGTTTGCCTTCACTGTGCACAAGTATTGTAAATAAAATTTGAAAATTACTTGTGCCAAGAGATTGCTTGTGGTTTTTATTCTTCTGATACTCATTTTTTGGAGACCATGCCCTGCACAGGTCAAATAGGGAAGAGTGTACGCATTGACTCTTATGCAAACCTTGCTCATAAATCATGCTCCAGCTGTCTTGGACGTAAGGATGAACTGTTAATCACACCAGACTGGTACACATCTTTATAATAAGATCATCCTTCTCCTTTTTATGGTCTGACAGAAGGGACACAATGTTTAAATTTCACTGGGAGTTTGAGTTAACAGTTCATGAGCAGTTGAAGTTCTTATTTCTCAGAGTGTTGTAAGCAAACCTGCTCAACTGTATTTAACAGGATGATATGGGGGAAAGAGCAGAAGGAAAATACAGAATTAAGCTTACTGTGTCTGCTGCATTTTGCACACTTGAAATGTTTATGGAGAGTTAAGTAAATTCCAACAGCTCTGTGAAAACCCCATCCATTTTTACAGGATTAAAAGGCATGGAAACAGAAGATCGTGAGGGGTTTGGTGTTTAATGCTCTATGCTCCCTGGTCCATGCTGGGATTCTGGTCTGAAGATCAGATGACAGTTCAGCCTCATGGGAAACTTCCTTCTCTCAGCAGCATTATTTTGACATAAAGGAAAAAACACCACATTGCATAGCAGAAGTTAGAGGGTTTAGCTCATTTGTCTATAAACCTTATTTTGACTCATTCTACTGCCCTAGTGCAAGTACTTGAACTTTGCAGCCTTTCTGGAAGCTTTTGCCATGGACTCCAGGGTTTTTAAATGTCAAAAGCTCAGAACCTGTTGCTGAGGTAGTGGACTATCGGGAGTGAAATTTGAGCGTGTTTTCACTTCACAAGTCCCTCTCTCAGCTGTTCCTCAGGCACCTATTGCCAAGGGTAGCGCTCTGCCGTCTGTCGTGTTGGGTGGTGGCTGACCCTGGCTGGCAGCCAAGTGCCCACCCAGCCGCCTTGGGGAGAGAACCAGGAGGGCAGAAGTGAGAGCAGCTTGTGGGTGGAGATAAGGACAGGTTGATAAACTAAGAAAGAAAGAAAAAAGCAAGTGGTGCAAAAGCAATCACTCACCACCTCCTGCCCCCAGACCGATGCCCAGTCAGCCTCCAGGTCATGGCTGCTTTGGTGAAACTCCACACACCCACTCCCATCTGCTTTTATTGCTGGGTGTGGCACAAGGTATTGGATATCCCTTTGGTCAGTTGGGGTCCACTGTCCCAGCTGCGTCCTCTCCCAGGCTCCTGCCCACCCCAGCCTGCTCCCCAGGGGGACAGCGTAAGAAGGGGAGAAGGCCTTGAGGCTGTGCAAGCTCTCCAGTAGCCATAACACTGGTGTGTTGTCAGCACTGGTTTGGTCACCAGTCTAAAACACAGCACCATAGGGGCTGCTATGGACAAAATGAGCTCCATTCCAGCCAGACCCAGTATGGTGGTTGTGAGTGAGAAATGAGGTGTCATTATGGATACTCATCTGGTTCTTCTCCAGGCCTGTATGTGCTGTACTTGTGAAAAAAGGTAAAGGAGGCAAAAGACAACAAAAGACATTGCAGAGAACAACTGAGCTCAGGAGCTAACTTTCCTCTTGTCCTATCACTTGTTCCTTGGGAGAAAAGACCAACACCCACCTCCCTACAACCCCCTTTCAGGTAATTGTAGAGAGCAATAAGGTCTCCTCCAAGTCTCCCCTTCTCCAGACTGAACAACCCCAGTTCCCTCAGCCGCTCCTCATAAGACTTGTGCTCCAGACCCCTCACCAGCTTCGTCGCCCTTCTCTGGACACACTCCAGCACCTCAATGTCCTTCTTGTAGTGAGGGGCCCAAAACTGAACACAGTATTTGAGGTGCGGCCTCACCAGCGCCGAGTACAGGGGCACGATCACCTCCCTACTCCTGCTGGCCACACTATTTCTGACACAGGCCAGGATGCTGTTGGCCTTCTTGGCCACCTGGGCACACTGCTGGCTCATCTTCAGCCGGCTGTTGATCAACACCCCCAGGTCCTTTTCTGCAGGGCAGCTTTCCAGCCACTCGTCCCCAAGCCTGTAGCGTTGCATGGGGTTGTTGTGACCCAAGTGCAGGACTCGGCACTTGGCCTTGTTGAACCTCATACAATTGGCCTGGGCCCATCGATCCTGTCTGTCCAGATCCCTCTGCAGAGCCTTCCTACCCTCGAGCAGATCAACACTCCCGCCCAACTTGGTGTCTGTCGTCTGCAAACTTACTGAGGGTGCACTCAATCCCCTCATTCAGATCATCGATAAATATATTAAACAGAACTGGCCCCAGTACTGAGCCCTGGGGAACACCACTTGTGACCGTCTGCCAACTGGATTTAACACCATTCACCACAACCCTTTGGGTCTGGCCATTCAGCCAGTTTTTTACCCAGCGAAGAGTGCGCCTGTCCAAGCTATGAGGAGACAGTTTCTCCAGGAGAATGCTGCGGGAAACGGTGTCAAAGGCTTTACTAAAGTCCAGGTAGACAACATCCACTGCCTTTCCCTCATCTACTAAGTGGGTCACCTTGTCACAGAAGGATATCAGGTTAGTCAGGCAGGACCTGCCTTTCATAAACCTGTGCTGGCTGGGCCTGATCACCTGGTTGTCCTGGACATGCGATGTGATGGCACTCAAGATGATCTGCTCCATAACTTTCCCCAGCACCAAGGTCAGACTGACAGGCCTGTAAGCTCCCTGGATACTCCTTCTGGCCCTTCTTGTAGATGGGTGTCACTTTTGCTAACCTCCAGTCAACTGGGACCTCCCCAGATAGCCAGGACTGCTGATAAATGATGGAAAGTGGCTTGGTGAGCACTTCCACCAGCTCCCTCGGTACCAGCTGGATGGTGGATCCCATCCAGCCCCATAGACTTGTGAGTGTCTGAAAGTGGTGCAGCAGGTCATTAACAATTTCCCCTTGGATTACGGGGGCTTCATTCTGCTCCCCATCTCTCAGCAGGCTCATACCCACAGAATAACTGGTCTTACTATCAAAGACTGAGGCAAAGAAGGCATTAAGTACATTAAGCCTTTTCCTCAGCCTTTGTCACTACGTTTCCCCCCACATCCACTAAAGGATGGACAGTGTCCTTAGCCCTCCTTTTGTTGTTAATGTATTTATAGAAACATTTTTTATTGTCTTTTACCTCAGTAGCCAAATTACGTTCTAGTTGGGCTTTGGCCCTTCTCATTTTCTCCCTGCATAGCATCATGACATCCTTGTAGTCCTCCTGTGTTGCCTGCTCCTTTTTCCAAAGGTCTCTTCTTTTTTCCTGAGTTCCAGTTAAAGCTCTCTGTTCAGCCAGGGCCAGTCTTCTTCCCCACCGGTTTGTCTTTTGGTACACGAGGACACCTGGTCCTGTGCCTTTAAGATTTCTTTCTTGAAGAGTGTCCAGCCTTCCTGGACTCCTTTGCCCTTCAGGACTGCCTCCCCAGGGACTCTGTCAACCAGGCCCCTAAACAGGCCAAAGTCAGCCCTCTGGAAGTCCAAGGTAGCAGTTCTGCTGACCCCCCTCCTTACTTCTCCAAGAATTGAAAAGTCTTATCATTTCAAGATCACTATGACCAAAACAGCCTCCAACTGCCACATCACCCACAAGTCCTTCTCTGTTTGCAAACAACAGGTCCAGCGGGGCACCTTCCCTAGTTGGCACCCTCACCAACAGTGTCAGGAAGTTATCTTCCACACACTCCAGGAACCTCCTGGACTGTTTCCTCTCTGCTGTACTGTATTTCCAGCAGACATCTGGTAAGTTGAAGTACCCCAGGAAAACAGGGGCTAGCAATTGTGAGACTTCTCCCAGTTGCTTATAGAATATTTTGCCTGCCTCTTCATCCTGGTTGGGTGGTTTATAACAGGCTCCCACCATGATAGCTGCCTTGTTGGCGTTTCCCCTGATTCTTACTCATAAACACTCAACCCTTTCACTGCCATCATCAAGCTCTAGACAATCAAAACACTCCCTAACATACAGGGCTACCCCACCGCCTCTCCTTCCTTGCCTATCCCTTCTGAAGAGTTTATAGACATCCATTGTATCATTCCAGTTATGCGAGTCATCCCACCATGTTTCCGTGATGGCAACTATATTGTAGTTTTCCAGCTGCATAATGTCTTCCACCACCTCCTCTTTGCTGCCCATGCTGCGTGCATTGGTGTAGATGCACTTCAGTTGGGCTATTGATCCCGCCACCTTTTCTTGGGGAGAAGCCCTACTTCCTATATGACTGTTCTCAGGTGCTTCCATGGTCTCTTACAGAAATATCTGTATCATATAGATATTGTGTATTTGTAAAATTATACATAGAGGGAGAAAGGAAATCAATCCATATCAATTGCAGTCCATGAAATAAGGATCAAAATAACCTCTGTTGAGTAGTAACCCTCTTCCATAAAAATGTCATGCACAATTTTTTAAAAGGCAACATCAAGCTCTATAATGAATGACAGTCTTGCATTTCATGATCTCTAGAAGCCCATAAATTGACACACTTGCATGTTTAATGTGAGCATCCTTACAGTTGCTTGCTTGCCCTAATCTTAAGCCTTTTTTTTATGGAGCGGCTTTCCTGCTATGTGTGTAATTTGGTCAGGTCCACCAGTGTAGAGGCTGTTCCAGTGCTGCCTCAGTGCTCTTGCCTGAGAATTACTTCATAAAACATGGCAGGATTACCTGCATGAAACTTTTCAAATCGGGGTGGTCCTGCAGGCTAGTCATTTCATCACTAAGAAATAGGACTTGAGGATATCCAATCCACAAGTGCCCAGACTCCTCTGAACCTGCCAGTTGCATGACTTGCCAGCAGTTCCTGCATTAGCATGCGTCACCACTTCCAGCATCACTGCCTCCTCATCCCACAGAGGAAGGCAATGATGCCCTCTCTGGCTACCTTATCTTATTGATCCCTTAGGAAGGGGGAAACGGGAGAGGTGTAGTTGCATTGCTGAGCCTGGAGAGCTTGGAAACTAACTGCATCGTATTTCAGGTGTTTCTGGATGCCTTCTGGGTCCCTTGAAGGTAACTCACTTTCAATAACAGGGAACAGGGCAGGTGTGCGGCAGCAGGCAGGCACACAGCAGCAGCAGCAGCATGGTGACTACCCAGCAAAAAGCCGTGTCCTGTGCTTCTTCTGAGCTTCTAGCACCTGGTAGAATGAATGCAGCCACGCAGACAGAGCTCCTGTTCAAGCATGCGACCACCCAGATTTCTGGCTGTGGGATGTGTGAAGGGGTATTTATTTCTAGAGGTGGAAAGTGTTTGCAAGCAAGACTGCAGGAGATGTGACCAGATTGATGAACTGCTCTGCTTGGTGGCTGAGTTACAGGAAGAGGTGGGTAGACTGAGGAGTATTTGAGAGTCTGAGGAGGTTGATCAATGGAACCGTACTCTGCCTTCTGTAATGCACAGGAGCCACCTGAGTGTGGACATTACAGAGGCAGGTCCTGGATCTGCTTTGCGCCAGGAGGAAGGCAGTGTCACAAGGGATAAGGAGGGGTGGAAGAAGGTTACAACATGGAGCAGTAAGAGAAACCCCTCCTTACCCTCTAAAAGTTACTCTCTAAGATACCCTTACAGAACAGGTACGAGGCCCTGGGTATGGTAGATGAAGCACGTAATGAGAAAGAGGAGGAATCTGTGCAAGCAATCTTGCCAAGATCAGAGAGACCATCCCCTCATAACAAAACCTGTGTGAAGACCAACGCCAAGAAGAAGCAACAGCGAGTTATGGTCATTGGTGATTCCCTCTTGTGGGGAACGGAAGCACCCATTTGCAGACCAGACACGCTTTTCAGGGAAGTTTGCTGCCTCCATGGGGCCTGAATTAGGGATGTCACCACAAGACTGAAGTGCCTAATTCAACCTTTAGACTACTATCCATTTCTGCACCTTTCACATGGGTACAAATGATGTAGCAACAAAATGTCTGAGGACAATCAAGAGAGACTTCAGAGCCCTGGGAAGAATGCTAAAAAATTCAGGAACACAGGTAGTATTTCCCTCAGTCCTCCCAGTAATGATGAGAGACCTCAGAAGAAACAGGCCAGCCCAGGATATCAATACCTGGCTCCAGGACTGGTGCCTCCGCCAAAACTTTGGGTTTTTAAACCATGGAAGAGCCCTTGAGAGGCAGGATGTGTTGGGGCCTGACGGGATCCACCTGTCCCGATGGGGAAAACAGGTCTTTGGATGTAAGCTGGCAGGGTTGATCGAGAGATCTTTAAACTAGAATCAATGGGGGAAGGAGATACCAACAGGATTGCAGCAGGTAAGCCAAGGGTTGGCGTGGCATCGCCAGAGGGTGGAAATCCTAGTGGGAACATTTACACTGCTTCTGGGAGCACGGAGTGCTCAGGAGCATATCTGAAATGCTTGCACACCAACACACGCAGTATGAGAACAAAACAGGATGAACTGAAAGCGTTGGTCAGCTCCCAGAGCTACGATAACATTGGTATTTGTTGTGGTTTAGTCCCAGACAGCAACTAAGCACCACACAGCCGCTCGCTCACTCCCTTTCCTCAACTGGACAGGAGAGAGAAAATATGATGAAAGGCTTATAGGTCGAGACAAGGACATAGGGACATCACGCACCAATTACCATCACGGGCAAAACAGACTTGACTTGGGGAAATTAGTTTAATTAATCACCAATCAAAATCAGAGTAGGATAATGAGAAATAAAACCAAATCTAAAAAACAACTTCCCCCCACCCCTCCCTTCTTCCTGGGCTCAACTTCACTCCCGATTTTCTCTACCTCTTCCCGCCGAGCGGTGCAGGGGGACGGGGAATGGGGGTTGCAGTCAGTTCATCACACGTCGTTTCTGCCGCTCCTTCCTCCTCACACTCTTCCCCTGCTCCAGCGTGGGGTCACTCCCCACCCCCCCCCAATACAGTATTAGTGATACTTGGTGGAATGAGTCCCATGATTGGAGTGCTGGGATGGAGGGCTGCAGGTTGTTCAGGAGGGATAGGCAAGGCAGGTGAGGTTGAGGTGTCACAGTATACGTAAGGGAGAGGTTTGATTGCACAGTTCTTACAGTTAGTGATTATGTGGTTGAGAGCCCCTCGGTAAGGATTAGGGGATGGAAAACAAAGGAGATGTAGTGGGTGTCTACTACCAATCACCCATCCAGGAGGTAAGCACTGATGAGTTATTCTATAGGCAATTAGGAGAAATTTTTGGAATGGTAGCCCTTGTCCTTATGGGAGATTTCAACTTCCCAGATATCAACTGGGAAAATCATACTGCTGTGACAAGCAGGTCTTGAAAATTCATGAAGTTTGTAGGAGATGATAACTTCTTGTGACAGGTACTGAGTGAGCCAACTAGGAAAAATGGCCTCCTAGACTTGCTGTTTGTGAATAGAGAGGGATTTGTGCAGGATGTAATGGTAGGTGGCTGTCTTGGCCACAGCGATCATGATATGGTTGAGTTCAAAATTTTCAGTGTAATGAGAAAAAAGGACAGCAGAGTTGCTACGATGGACTTCAGGAGAGCAAACTTTAAGCTACTCAGAGAGCTATTTAGCAGAGTGCCCTGGGAATCTGCTTTTGAGGGTTTAGGAGTCTATGAGTGCTGGTCAGTCTTTAAGAACCACCTTTTAGAAGCACAGGAGCAAGCAATTCCACTGTGTTGTAAGTCAAGCAAGCGGGGCAGAAAAGACCAGTTTGACTGAACAGGGAAGTCCTCATGGCGCTCAAGAGGAGAAAGAAATTACATGTTCTCTGGAAGCAAGGTCAGTCTTCTCAGGAAGAGTACAGAGCTGTGGTTCATTTATTCAGGGAGACGACATGAAAGGCCAAAGCTCAATTAGAGTTGAAACTGGCCAGTGTTGTTTCAGATAACAAGGAGGGCTTTTTTAAAGTATGTTAATAGCAAGAGGAAGTCTAAAGAAAACACTGGACCGATACTTGAAGATGGTCATCTGACTAATAGGGATGAAGAAAAAACAGAGGCATTCAATGTGTTTTTTGCCTCAGTCTTTAATAATATTGATAGACCTTGGGCTGCCCAGTCCCCTGAGTTGGAGGACCACGAGTGTGGAAACAGTGACTTTCCATTTGTGGACACTGAAACTGTAAGGGACCAGCTGTATCAGCTGAATGTTCACAAGTCCATGGGGCCTGATGAGATTCATCCCAGAGTTCTGAAGCAGCTAGTGGATGTTATGGCAGGATCCCTCTTGATCACCTACCAAAGGTCTTGGGAGTATAGGGAGGTCCCTGCTGACTGGAAGGTGGCCAATGTTATTCCAATATACAAAAAGGGCTTGAGGGAAGACCCAGGGAACTACAGACCTCTTAGTCTAATTTCAGTTCCTGGAAAAATTATGGAGAAGATTATACTGGATACTATGGAAAGGCATTTAAAGAGTAATGCAATCGTCAGGCACGGACAACATGGGTTCACAAAAGGGAAGTCTTGTTTAACTAATTTGATATCCTTCTATGATAAGGTCACCTGCCTAGTGGATGAAAGGAAGGCAGTGGATGTAGTTTTTCTGGATTTTAGTAAGGCTTTTGATATTGTCCCTCACAGCATCCTCTGGATAAGTTGTCCAACTGTGGGATGAGTAGGTTCAGGAGTTGAATGCACCACTAGCAAGTTTGCTGGTGGTACCAAACTGGGAGTGGCTGTTGACTCTCTTGAGGGTCAAGAGGCCTTGCAAAGGGATCTAGATAGAATGGAGCATTGGGCAATGATTAATGGCATAAAATTTAACAAGTCCCAATGCTGGATTTTACACTTGGATGGAGTAATGCCAGGCACAAGTATAAATTAGGAGAGGAGTGGCTGGAGAGCAGCCCTGCAGAAAGGGATCTGGGGGTGCTGGTCGACTGCAGGCTCCATATGAGTCAGCAGTGTGCCCTGGCAGCCAAGAGGGCAAACCACATCCTGGGGTGCATTAAACACAGCATAACCAGCCGGTCAAAAGAGGTGATTATCCCGCTGTATTCAGCATTGGTTTGGCCTCGCCTCGAGCACTGTGTGCCATTCTGGGCCCCACAATTTAAAAAGGATGTGAAGGTCCTTGTGCGTCCAGAGGAGGGCAAGAAAGCTGGTGAAAGGGCTGGAAGGCATGTCCTGTGAGGAGTAACTAAGGACATTGGGCTTGTCTAGTTTGGAGACAAGGAGCCTGAGGGGCAACCTCATTGCTCTCTACAGCTTCCTGAAGAGGGGAAGTGCAGAGGGAGGTGCTGAGCTCTTCTCCCTGGTATCCAGTGATACGACGCATAGGAATGGTTCAAAGCTATGCCAGGGGATGTTTAGACTGGACATTAGGAAACATTTCTTTACTGAGAGGGTGGCGAAACACTGGAACAGGCTTCCTAGAGAGGTGGTCAATCCCCCAAGCCTGTCAGTGTTTAAGAGCCATTTGGACAATGCCCTTAATAACATGCTTTAACTTTTGGTCAGCCCTGAAGTGGTCAGGCAGTTGGACTAGATGACCATTGTAGGTCCCTTCTGACTGAAATAGTCTATTCTACTTTTTCTTTTTTCTTTTCTTTTCTTTTCTTTTCTTTTCTTTTCTTTTCTTTTCTTTTCTTTTCTTTTCTTTTCTTTTCTTTTCTTTTCTTTTCTTTTCTTTTCTTTTCTTTTCTTTTCTTTTCTTTTCTTTTCTTTTCTTTTCTTTTCTTTTCTTTTCTTTTCTTTTCTTTTCTTTTCTTTTCTTTTCTTTTCTTTTCTTTTCTTTTCTTTTCTTTTCTTTTCTTTTCTTTGAATGCCAGGTGCTTTTGCTTTCAACAAGTAGTTTTAACCTGTTGTAAACACCAAATGGTCAGTCTTGGCACTGGGGTAGCTTGGGGTAGTCTCAGCTTTCCGAAATGGAAAAGTCTGTCTCTGTGATGCTACTGGCTCCCTTGGTCATATGTTAGTGCACTGGGCAGTTGGGTAAGCTCTTAGCACAGATCTGTGAGGGTCTCCTCCCCCACCAGGGCTCTGAGAGCTTCCTCTGCCCTTGTAGGCCAATCTTCCCTACTTTTGTCTTCTGTTTATTGTTTTGGCTATTTTTAGTGACTGCAAATGCATTTCTGCAGCTGTTATCAGCAGGGATTGTGCATTTTTACATCCCTTAAGGCTTCTGCAAGTGATTTTGTTATCATTTCCTCAAATTTGCTATCCATTTCTCTTTGTGGTTCTTTTCATACATCTGTCTACATCAGTTTGAAGAGTCACTTTATGTATTTCAAAAATTGAGCAACTTAACTTATGTCTTTGATAATTTCCTGGGTAAATTACGCAATGTTACGCTAAACGTCATATTAACCATGAATATGTGGGGTTGTATCATAATTATTGGTATGAGGGTTAGCACATTAGAGAAAAGACATTACTGCAAGATATTAAGACTTCAGGTAAACTACCTGGCTTTAAAATAAACACAGTAGAATATTGATTTTGGTAAACAAATTAAAGCAACTTGCTGTAAGTTTTCGCTTAGAAGAGAAAAAAAAGAAAATGTAAAGTTCACCAGTCCAATTTCAGTCTAACTAAAAACCAAACCTGTAGATGAAGGATTAAGGCAATTAAAGATTCCTGCTCTATTTCACATTATATTCTTCCCTCACAGAGGTGGCAAAATACATGCGCTGTTGCCAGTGGGTCTTCCCCTAGCATGTGGTGCAGTAGGAAGTACTTTTCTGCTTTCAGTTACTTTGCGTTTCACAGGAGGCAAAAGAGATTTTGCACAATGTCTGAGAGAAACCTGAACTTTTAAAATCAGAAAATCAGTAGCTCCTTGTGCCTCTAAAAATCAAAGTTCTGAAGTTCTGGACTGCTGAGCTCCCCTGCATTTACCCCCCACCTTTCGAAGGGAAATATTGCTGTATTTTGCTTCCCACATTTCTTAGGTAAAAAAAAAAGCAAAAAAGTGCTAGCGTTTCTATTAGTGTTCAGCTAAAGTTTCAGTTTCGTTCTGCATGGAATTGAAACTCATATGCTCTTGGCTGGGTGACAGAGAGTTCCTAATATTAAAAAAATAAAATCAGACTAGTCCAAAAGAAAAGTCAAAGTGTGGGTACAGCTATTAAAACTTCCAAAGTTTGTAGGTATAGACTGCAAGGGAAATCTCCAAAGACACCGAGCACCTGTCAGAAATTACAGGGTTGGGTGACTGGACTGGACTGCTTTAGAAAGCCCACTTACAACCAAAGTGAGTGGGCATTATACATCTTATATTTAAGCAATGTTCCAGTGTCATATACCAGGGACATGGTTAGATGCTTGAAGAAATCAACTTTCACAATCCAACTTGTGCCAAGCCATTCTTTTAGGTACTAATACACAACTAATTAAGCACATTTGCTTTACAATAAGGTGACTAACTATAAATGCATGGAAGCTAACTTTCTCTTCTGGTGACATACTATCTGTGAAATATTCGGAGTGGAATAGCTGGTGTAGGATGTTTGCAATGAAGGCTTTCCTCCTACCAGAAATGCATTGAATGGCCTTGCAGAACACACCAGGATTTTAGTGAGACATCTGCATTAGTTATAATAACCCCCAATGAAAACCCCAGTGCATCCTGCATGAAAAGAAAAATCGAGTTACCAGTAAATAGCAGAAGAATCATATTATTACAGTACTTTCAGTAATCAGGCACAAAGGTAAGAAATATAGTCCTGAACCTATAGTAAATTAATGAAACCTTTCCTAGCCCTTGATTGAAACAGTAATGATGCTGTACGCTTTCTTGGTTTTGTTTATGTCTATATGACTTTGTCACTAAACCCAAGGAATTTTGAAGTACGATTGCAAATTCTTTCCCTGTTCATTCTTCAGGTTCCAGTTTTCCAAAATGAGTTCCTCAGCTCCACAAGAGTCAGAGAAATTAAGAACTACTGTTTAAAGTGTAAAGGAAATTATGTAGGGAAATAAGTCATGAAAAAAAAAAAACCACCTAATAAATACCCTAACCATGGAACTACTCTGTCCTGCTAAGTATAGAAACTTCTAAGTAAGAAACTCTCAAACAGACACCGTGTTCCATGAAATGCTGGATTGTCACCAGCTTAAGCCTATCCATGTTATCTTTAACTCAGTCCCTTCTACACTCTCCCACGCAGCTTTTACTTTTTTGTATGCCATTTCCTATGCCCTTATCACTATCCTTTTTTTCCCGGTTTATTTTGGTTCCCTTCCCCAAAGTCCCATTCACTTAATAGACATTTCTTCCACAAAGTATTCAGCTTAAGAGATTTGTCACAGTTCTTGAAGGCATTTGCAGCAGAAATGAACCCCAAATAATAATAATAATAAAAAATTACTAAACTTTGAAATATAAAATATTGTTAATGTCAATTAACAATTTCTGTCTCTCTGTGCAGCTTACACTAAAAAAGGGGGGGGGGGGGAAAGAAGGAACTGAGCTTCTGCAAGTCTTAGTTGTCTGAAGTGAATGCTACCCTTATGTAATGCATTTGTTTCCTAACTGATTGATCTTACGCTCTGTTGCCAAGTATTTTGCAATTGCCCTCCTTTGGGACTCCCCGTGGCTTGGATGTTCATCTTCTTGGAGTATGTCTTATTACAGTTCTTTATGGTATGACACTGTAGCTAGGTAAAATGCACAATTTGAAATTAAAACCGTGTTCAAAAGTAGCAAAGAAGAGAGTAAATTGCAGCATATGAGACTAAAGGAAAAAAAACTTTTGTCACAACAGCGCATGAGTATATGAGTGATGTGAGAATTTGTTTAAAAGGGAAAAAATAAGTGTAGTCAGTTATTTTTATGGGTGGTGGAGGGGTAAAAGAGGTACTGTTGTTTTAATTTTAAGTACCAATGTTTGAGGAAGTAGGTTGCAGCAGTTGTTTCACATTTAATTATTTCTCAAGTCGCAGTCCAGCTGAAGAGTAGTGATAGAGTAGTGATTACTGCTGTTTGCTGTTTTCTTGAGTGAGTTATGTCATGTTATACTCTCCTCCACACCTGAGCTGAACCAGTGGGGAACTCTTTTATGCTGTTTTCTTCTGCTCTGATTTACAGTCTCCTCCAGCGACAAATCTGCCAGACCTGGAAGCACACAGAAAATGGTAGGTTAAGCTTTAATTTTAAATTTGCTCTTAGGTCTCTTTGACTAGAACTGTTGTGGAAGACTTTCAGGAACATAATCTCCTTTTCTGCTTCCAAATTTTCGAATTTACTATTGTGGTTAGAAGCTGCAATACATAATGACAGGAAAGGAAAGCATTTATTTGCACTAATACTAACTGGCTAGCATCTATTTGTACTACTGTGCTACAGAGTGAGTATAATAATGTCCTTTCTAATTGCCATAACTTCTGAGGTGTTCTTTTTTTCTGTAGCCTTTCCCCCTTTCACCTCTTAAAATATATATGGAACACCTACAGAAAAACTTCCGTCAGAAACACCTAGCTGTATTGTTGCTGAATAGTTGAAGAATACCCTAAATCATTATGGGTTTGTGCATGTGCTAGTTAATATCAGCAGGTTAGTGCTTTTTGAACTTCTTATAAAGCCAAGTGTAGAACACAGAGAAAAGGACAGTTCACATGCATACTCTAGCTGTACTTTTAAACTAGCTTCTCATTGCAAAGATGTTGCACAAGTCAGTGTTGCTTGTTTCTTCTAATTAAAACAATATCTTTTTTATTTGTTCTGGTACTATAACAGACACAAGGTGTTACACATGCAAATAGACACAGCACCAGAATGTAGCAGTTTACAGTTAAAATAGCTAATGCATTAAAAGAGTATCACGAAATAGAAGGATATAAAAAGAAATGAAGCACAAAGATGGTAGGAACTAGGCTGGCTCTGCAACAACACTTAGGTTCCTAAAAATACTGCAGTGTGTAAGACTTCAAAATCAGAGTGTTTTGAATGTCTCAAAAGGCATTTTTTGACTTCTTAAGAAACCTACAAACATATTTGTGGAGACTTTTAAGGCCCAGATTCATTGCACCTAATTTTAGATGCCTAAACCTGCAGTGTTAGTCGCCGTTCGGCGTGTAGTCAGGCAGAGCTCCCTCCATATTCAGAGCTGAGCAGCGCCTGCAGAGGGGCCTCTTTCTCCTCCCTCCCACTCTCTCTTGAACATCAGTGCAGCCCAGGTTGATGGCAATGAATTGAGGGACTTGGTTAAGTGCCTCTAATTAGGTGCCTGAGTGCAGTGGCCAAGTATGAGTTCGTGTAGAAAGTTTGTAGCAGTCTAGACTACAATCTCACCTTGCCCAAGTCCTACTCCAGTGCTTGGACAGAGGGTTTTAATTTGGTTTACCAAATCTTTAAAGGTTGATTCTAATTAACTTTTCCTCAAGAGCAGCAAATCTGTGGTTTGACCCCCAGTTAGCAACAGAGGTTTTCCTTCCTTCTTTCAAAGGAAGGCAGGCTGCTGGAGTTTGATCCGCAGCAGTTGTCAGTATTTCCCTCGGCAACTGCAGGTACCGTGTCCGTGGCTGGTGAGGGTTGGCACTTCATGGTCTGCTGTGGTGTGCATCGACAGATAAAGGTAAATGGCATCCATGCGATGGAGCAACGTGCCCTGCAGTGCAGAGAGTCTCTGTGGTTTCCCTGCCACTTCTCTGCCATCCTCCATGGTCACCTGCCTGGGCTAACAACCCTGGCCCCTCAGGTACGTTGGTCTGGTAAAGCAAGAGATGGAGGTAGGCAGGAGCTGGGGCACCATGGGCCATTCAGTTAGGATAGGCACTCTTTGGTTTTTCATTAGTCTAATAAAGTTTTTTACATGCATAATACAGTGTGTCCCTTGGAAAAGAAGGAAGGCAAAATATTTACAAGAACATATCCAGATTTTTCTTCGGCAATGTCCCTTTTCATTCAAAGAAAGACCTTCAGTTTTCCATGTAATTAATATCAGTGGTAGAGCCCTTCCTTCTCCCTCCCACATCCCTGCCCATACTAGTGGAGGAAAAAGAGTTCTAAAAAAAAAAAGCTAGGATGATGGGAGGAAATGAACACGTTTTGTCTTCTTCAAATTGGCTCCCCACTTACTCTTATTATTCTTATTCATCATTTTCATCCAAGTGCTTGTCTACATCAGGAAATCAGAAAAGTTGATCATCCTCTAAAGTTGAAAGGTTAGACTGTACTAAAGACACTGGTGAACTGTCTTACAGTGGCCTCCATCTGGGTGATTTTCCAAAGTGAATTGCTGTAAACCAAGTGAAGGTTATTTTGATTCTTAACAAATGACTTCACAAGAGTTGAAAATAATGAAATGTGAATTCACAGGCATAGCCTGGTTAGCCCAGGTTAGCTTTCCCTAAGTAATTGTATGAATGCTACCCAGCTACCAGCTGGGACATTTAGCTACATTGCCTTTTTTCTGAGGATCTGCTGAAAAGAAGAAAGCACCGTACCACTTCTGGCAATGGGAAAGGAAATTGTGGTAGAGGAAAGCCTGTGGTGTAGTACAGTACCAGGTTACTGATATGAATCTTGTGACAATACTCTGAATTCAAAGTCTACAGTGGACTTTTACATTTTTTCCTTCCATACTGAAGCTTTGTATTCAAAAGCTGACTGAACAAATCCCCAAAGTGACTCCATTTGGCTGTTGAATCTAGATAGCAGAAGAGCAGTGCTGTGTGAGACTTGATCTGACTTCTCTCACATCTGCTGCCCTGCTAGTCACTAGAGCACTCCTCCAGATACACATATGCATAGGTAGATTTAGGATAGTTATCTAAGGTAATGCAGAAACACAAAGTTATACAGAGGACACAGTGGTCTAAGTAAACAGAGCATACAACAGGAAGCCTCAATTAATCTCCAACTCTGTGTCGTCTGCAAGGCATGTCTTAGGCAACACTCAACAGGGTTTTCACATACTGTCTGAGCGGGTCTTTACACATTCTTGTGTCCCAGCTAAGGAGAAAAAACATTTCTGTGTAGCTTGAACACCTGACCTAATCATCTGATTTTCAGCTGCTTAACTGGGTATTCACATTTAGTCAATATTATTCCATGCATAGTTAATCCTGATTGTTTAAGAGCATTCTGTGTGCTATGCATCTCCAAGCCTTCAACACTGAGTTTTCCATGGAAAAATGATGATGTTGATTATTGTGGGGTTTATTATCTTTAAATCTCTTGACCAGCATCAGACACAGGCAGTTAAGAAGCTGTGCAAGGCAGCAAAATGGTCATGGCCCCTCTGCCTGTGCTAGGCAAGCCAAGGCTGTCAGCCTGCTTGCCTGGCTGGCTGCCTCTGGCCAGAGGGACAGACTTTGACATTGACTGCTGCTGAGGAAGTAACTAGTATGTTGTGAACTATTAAAAGCTTATTGTTCTTCCCATAATACACATAAATCTATAAAGTAGGCAAGATCACAAAGACTTCACAGACAGAGAGCGTGTTTTGGAATGTTCTTTAAAAGTCTGTAGGATTTTGGCTCTGATTATTTACTGATTAAAGCCTTTTATGGGACATGCTCAGTCTTAAATGTGTCTTTGATTTTCATTTTTACACTTCACATTGATACAGTGCCCTATTTGCCCTCTGTCCTTATTGGACAGTGAAAATGCAAGCTGGTATTAAACCATATGGAAGTATAGCCATTGACTGCCTTAGGTCAACAACACACGCATTCTGACACTAGACCTCTTTCATGTGTGCATGAATGACACAGCAAGCCAGAACCTGGGCAGAGTCAAGCAAGACTACAAAGCTCTGGGGGTGTGATTGAAAGGGATTGGTGCTCAGGTTATCTTTTCCTCTATTTTACCAGTTAGAAGAAAGGGTGCAGGCATGAACAGATGCATCATACAAATCAACACTTGGCTACATGGCTGGTGCTTTCGTCAGGGTTTTGGCTTTCATGGTCATGGGACACTCCCTAATCACTATAACCTGCTAGGGGGAGATGGGATCCACATGACTAGGAAAGGCAAAAGAATCTTTGCTGACAGGCTAGCAAACTTGGTGAAATGAGCTTTAAATAGGTTCCTGGAGTGTGTGGAAGACAACTTCCTGACACAGAATCACAGAATCACAGAATCGATGGGCCGAGGCCAATTGTATGAGGTTTAATAAGGCCAAGTGCCGGGTCCTACACCTAGGTCACAACAACCCCATGCAACGCTACAGGCTTGGGGACGAGTGGCTGGAAAGCTGCCCCGCAGAAAAGGACCTGGGGGTGTTGATCGACAGCCGGCTGAAGATGAGCCAGCAGTGTGCCCAGGTGGCCAAGAAGGCCAACGGCATCCTGGCTTGTATCAGAAACAGTGTGGCCAGCAGCACTAGGGAAGTGATCATCCCCCTGTACTCGGCACTGGTGAGGCCGCACCTCGAATCCTGTGTTCAGTTTTGTGCCCCTCGCTACAAGAAGGACATTGAGGTGCTGGAGCGTGTCCAGAGAAGGGCAACGAAGCTGGTGAGGGGTCTGGAGCACAAGTCTTATGAGGAGCGGCTGAGGGAACTGGGGTTCAGTCTGGAGGAGGCTGAGGGGAGACCTCATTGCTCTCTACAACTCAGTCTCTTCTCCCAAGTAACAAGTGACAGGATGAGAAGAAACAGCCTCAAGTTGAGCCAGGGGCGGTTTGGATTGACTATTAGGAAAAACTTCTTCCCTGAAAGGGTTGTCAGGCACTGGCAAAGGCTGCTTAGGGAAGTGGCTGAGTCACCATCCCTGGAGATATTTTAAAGACATGTACATGTGGCACTTAGGAACATGGTTTAGTGGTGGACTTGGTAGTGTTAGGTTAAGGTTGGACTTGATGATCTTAAGGATCTTTTCCAACCTAAATGATTCTATGATTATATTCTATGATTCTAAGAATCTTTATGATAATGTGAAATTCAAATTAGGCACTCACCTGTTAGTCAGTATGGTTTTGAAAATTTACACTAGCTTTTAGTTGCTTATAGATTTTTTTCTATCTTTCATGTGCTTTGAAAAATTAACTTTGCTCATTTCACAGAATCACAGAATCACTAAGGTTGGAAAAGACCTCTAAGATCATCAAGTCCAACCATCAACCAAAAAACACCACCATGACCATTAAACCATGTCCCACAATGCCATGTCCACACATTCCTTGAATACCTCCAGGGACGGTGACTCCACCACTTCCCTGGGCAGTTTGTTCCAGTGTGTCACCACTCTCTCAGCAGAGAAATTTTTCCTAATATCCAATATTTATGCTATTATACAATGTCAATCTGCTGGATATTTAACAGCACTTGTTTCCCCTTAAAAAAAGAAAATTCACAGAGACGTAGCCTTTAATGCTACGTCATTTTTTCAGTAGACGAATCATTATTTGGAGAGTGATATTCATCTGAACCCTACAATACTTAGTGATAAGAAAGTAAAGAAAGCATTTGAGGAAATAAGAGCATATGCCTTCCCCAAACTTATAATCCTACCTGCACATCCACTTCTAGCCAGCATGAGAAACAGGGCTCCAAATTAGCTGTATATTTGGTCTGACCCAGTATGTGGTTGATACGATGGCCTATGAGATGTTCTCACTGCATTAAATTAATACCTCCCTATTTCCTTATTTTTAGGTACCTCGTGCAAAGATGTCAAATGCATTGCCATTTGTCTTGCTCTTTTTATTTCCGATACTGCTGTCAGGAGCTTGGTTTCCCAAAAGTTTACCCTGTGATGTTAAAGCCTCTGAAAGTACTGTGACAGTGGACTGCACCGATCGGCGTCTCATGGAAGTCCCCAGAGGGATCCCTGCAAACGCTACCAACCTTACTCTGAATATTAACCACATCCCTCATATCTCTCCAACATCCTTTGCTCATCTTGAAAACCTCGTGGAGATTGACTTCAGATGCAACTGTGTGCCTGTCAGAATGGGGCCCAAAGATCATGTGTGCACCAGGACACCGAAGATTGAGAATGGCAGTTTTGCTGCCCTGACAAGATTGAAGTCATTGTATTTGGATGCAAACCAGCTGTTGGAAATACCCCGGGGTCTTCCTACTGCTTTAAGTCTGCTGAGTCTGGAAGCGAACAGTATCTTTTCTATCCAAAAAACCAATTTGTCAGAGCTAGGAAACATAGAAGTATTGTATCTGGGACAGAACTGTTACTACCGTAACCCATGCAATGTTTCATTTGAAATTGAAAAAACAGCCTTTCTGGAGCTGAAAAAATTAACAATACTATCCCTGAAGTCTAACAACTTAACTCATATTCCACCCAATTTGTCACCTACTTTAAAGGAATTGTATATTTACAATAACATGATTCAAGTGATTGAAGAACATGATTTAAGTGCCCTTCACAACCTAGAAATTCTTGATCTAAGTGGTAATTGCCCACGTTGCTATAATGCCCCATATCCTTGTATTCCCTGCCCCAAGGGCACAATTGAGATACATTCAAATGCTTTTTATTCCTTGAAAAATTTAAGAATTTTGCGACTTCACAGTAACTCTCTTCAGAGCATACCCAACAGCTGGTTTAAAAACATCAGGAATCTCAAAGAGCTTGACCTCTCCCAAAATTTCCTAGTAAAGGAGATTGGAGATGCTCAGTTTTTGAAGTTTATCCCCAACCTTGTAGAGCTTGATCTGTCCTTTAATTTTGAATTGCAGATGTATTCTCCATCCTTGAATCTGTCTAAGACATTTTCCTCCCTCTCTAACTTGGAAACCCTGAGGCTCAGGGGCTATGTCTTTAAAGAACTGAGAGAAGGAAATCTAGATCCATTGCTCAGTCTTAGAAATCTAACAGTGTTGGATCTCGGGACTAATTTTATTAAAGTTGCTGACCTGAGAGTGTTCAAAGAATTCCCAGCTCTTAAATTCATAGACCTCTCAGTGAATAAAATTTCTCCTTCTTCAGGTGAAAGCAACTTTTATGGATTTTGCTCTAATCCTAGGATTTCTGTAGAGCAAAACAACAGGCAAGTATTACAAGAGATGCATTATTTCAGGTATGATGAGTATGGGCGAAGCTGCAGGTCCAAAGACAAAGAAGCTGCTTCCTACCAATCTTCAGTTAAGAAAGAGTGCCTGAAATATGGAGAAACTCTGGATTTAAGCAGAAACAACATATTTTTTGTTAACCCCTCAGACTTCCAGGGGCTTAGTTTCCTCAGATGCCTCAACTTGTCAGGTAATGCAATAAGTCAAACTTTAAATGGAAGTGAATTCCGCTACTTGCCTGGATTGAAATATCTGGATTTTTCGAACAACAGGATTGACTTGCTATACTCAACTGCTTTCAAAGAGCTACAACTTTTAGAAATTCTAGACCTGAGCAATAACAAACATTATTTTCTGGCAGAAGGTGTTACTCATGTGCTTAGTTTTACGAAAAACTTGGCCCATCTGAAGAAGTTGATGATGAATGAGAATGAGATTTCTACCTCTATTAACACAGGAATGGAAAGCCAATCTCTTCAAATTTTAGAATTCAGAGGAAATCATTTAGATGTTTTATGGATGGATGGGAATGCTAGATACTTGTCATTCTTCAAGAATCTGACCAGCCTGGAACAACTGGATATTTCCTTCAACTCGCTCAGTTTTTTCCCTCATGGTGTTTTTGAAGCTATGCCTCCAGAACTCAAGATCCTCAACTTAACCAATAACGGGATGAAGAGTTTCAACTGGGGAAACCTCCACTATCTGAGGAAACTAGTAACTCTTGACCTCAGCAATAACCTTCTGGCTACTGTTCCCCGAGAACTGTCCAATTGCTCTTCAACGCTCCAAGAACTGATGCTCCGAAACAATCGCATTCAACGGCTAACCAAACATTTTCTCAGAGGTGCTTTTAAACTGAAATACTTGGACCTCAGCTCAAACAAGATTCAAATAATTAAGAAATCTAGTTTCCCTGAAAATGTCATTAACAATCTGAGGATGCTGCTTTTGCATGGGAATCCTTTCAAGTGCAATTGTGATGCCGTGTGGTTTGTTTGGTGGATCAATCAGACTCAAGTGACTATCCCTCTTCTGGCCACAGACGTGACCTGTGCTGGCCCAGGGGCACATAAAGGAAGGAGCGTGGTTTTTTTGGATCTGTATACCTGTGAGCTGGACACCTCGTATTTGATCCTGTATGCTCTGTCAGCTTCAACTGTCCTAGGCTTTATGGTGTTCACAGTGATGAGCCATCTCTATTTCTGGGATGTGTGGTATAGTTACCATTACTGCACTGCCAAGTTGAAGGGCTATCGGCGTTTATCTTTACCAGATGCTTGCTATGATGCGTTTATTGCCTATGACAATGGAGATGCAGCTGTGAATGAGTGGGTGCTGAAAGAACTGGTTGAAAGACTGGAAGATCAAAAAGCCAGACAGTTCAATTTATGCCTGGAAGAAAGGGACTGGCTGCCAGGACAGCCAGTCTTTGACAACCTTTCCCAGAGCATACAGCTGAGCAAAAAGACCATATTTGTGCTGACCAACAAGTATATTAAAAGTGGCAGCTTCAGGACAACATTTTACATGGCCCACCAGCGGCTTCTAGATGAAAAAATGGATGTCATTATCTTGATATTTCTTGAGAAGGTTTTGCAGAAGTCCCGGTATGTCCGGCTGAGGAAAAGGCTGTGCAGAAGTTCTGTCC
This sequence comes from Gavia stellata, assembly GCF_030936135.1. NCBI lineage: Eukaryota > Metazoa > Chordata > Aves > Gaviiformes > Gaviidae > Gavia > Gavia stellata. The sequence goes on from NC_082594.1 coordinate 82,754,599, forward strand.
TGGAATGGCCAGCTAACCCTCGATCTCAGCCCTACTTCTGGCAGTGCCTGAAAAATGCAATAGCTACGAGCAATACCCTGGCTTACAACAAGCTTCTCCAAGAAACTGTTTAGCTCTACCCTTCCCTGTAAATATTGTTATGATACACGGTGAGCAAAAGATCCTAAACTTCATTTGGACTAACTGTCAAAGTGTGAAGGATAAATGTAATTGTGATATTGTACCCCAAAATGAAATGCACAATTAGTCCTAAAGCTGATAGTTCACTTGTTTTGCTATGACAAGATTGAACAGAAACTGTTGCCAGCAGAGATGTTTCGCTGACATGCACCTTGCTTGGCATTGATTGCTGCACACCAAGAGAAGATGCACTACCCACTGGAAGTCCCTGGTTTAGAACAGAATCACCACTTCCAGCTTTCAGTTCACTGGAGGCCTCCAGCATCTCCTGTGGTTGGGTCAAGTGTGGATGAGACACTTGCTCAGCTTACTGTAGTACACAGACTGCTGGGAGGAGTTTGGCCGTGCCTAAAGTTGCTGCTGTTCAGATCACTGTTGGAGTAAATGTGATTTTAATAGAAAATGATAGTTTCTGTATTTGGTATATTTATGAAAAACAAGAAAAGCATTTGCCAACACATTCGTCTCAGAACATACCCTAAGCAAAGCTCATGCTTCGATTTCAGGAGTCAGGAAAATGTAAGAATTATTATCTGTTCACCTTCCGTCTGAGTGGGCAACAGCCCTAATCACTGGGGAAAGGAAGTTCTGGCGGGACTGCAGTCAGGGGCTTGGGTGTGGTGCGGGAGCTCTCCTGCTGTTACAGTGTCAAAAAGGTCATGAATCTGAAGAGACTTTGAAGAACGTGTATGGGCTAAAATGTGAAGGCATGTGAGAAACAGATTCAGAAGGGTTTGCGGGCTGTGGGTTGGAAGGAGTTACAAAATAAAGGGACTCCTTGTGCGTGGAGCTGCTGCGTGGGAGTGAGGAGGGGGAGCAGGACAGCAGCTAGGCTGAGGGAGAGGCACAAGGACGATGGAGAAAATCAAGTAAAACAAAGCAGAAGTGGGAAGAGACAAAGAAAGGAAGGTAAAGAGAAAAAAGAGAAAGTGGAAGAGGTGGAAAGAAAGGACAAGAAGACAGCTAAACTAAGGCACGATCGAAGTTAAGAAGCATTTACTGATAATTTCCAAATAACCTCTTCACTCTGCCTTTCACATGCCTCCTTGGCTGCTGGCTCAGCTGGCTCCTCCCTGAGGACTCAGGGCTCCTCTCCAGTGTTGTGCCGTCAGCTTTAGGAGCTCAGCTTCCCCGTTTCCACCCAGGTCCTGTGTTACAAGCCCTTGAGTATCAATTGGGGTGGTGTTGGCAGCTCCAGCCAGGGCTGGGGCCTGAGGACATGCTGAAGTGACTCACTTGCCTCCGCCTGCCGGACTTTCTCCAGAACAAAACACAGTCACTCAAAGTGCAACACGTAAGACCAAGTCACACAAGGAAAGCATCCATCCCACCATTCCTTTAGCCATGCTGTGGTGCTCCAGAGCAGCCTCAAGCCCTCCTTTGCCTCCTTGTTCCCCAGGCAGGTCCCTCTCCCACAGCAGCTGCTGAGGCACCACTAAAAACCTGAGCTGGGAACAGGTCTGACTACAGAAACATCCCGAAAAAGGGAAGAAACACTGCTCAGAAACATAAACACTTGGGCTTGTTCCCTGCTCTGGTTCACAGCACAGCCTCATCAAACACGTGGCAGTATTTCAGCTGAAGCCTTTTGTAATGGCAGCTTAAACCTCTGTGCGTGGCATGGGTGGGCTTTCTGCCTCCTGTGATGATGTCTGTTTCGGGAGGAGCAGCGCACTCTCACCTTGATGGGCACTCCTGTCCGTGGTGCAGTGGGGGCAGCTTCTCCCCTCTCTCTCAAAGCCCTTTTTTTTTTTTTTCTGGCAACGAGTCTCGGTGACAGCTCTGGCCGACGGGGAACCAACACTCTTAACTACTTTGAACCTGCTTATTTCAGCTGCCTCCTGCATTTCTTCACCTACCTCTTCTGCCTGGTCCTTTATTTAAATAACCCCTTTTTGATTTAATTGTAGGCGACCAAACAGACAAGAACACAAACAGGAAAACCAAGCTTCATATAATAATATTACATATAACAAGGGTTTTTTCATCCCAATTTGTCACAGCATTTTTATTGACTAAGAAAAGAAGTAGGAAAAAGAGGAGGGCCTGGTTGAAAAAATGGGAGTTTTATGCTTATATTTTAATAATATGTATTTTAATAATATATATCTTATATATATATTTTAATAATGTACATCTTTCTGCTGGTTCCGTTTGTAAGCCTAAACAATCTGTATCTCTAAATACTATAATGTAGGCTGTAATATGAATCTCTTCATAAGGTAATGCTTGAAACAGTAACCTCTGCTCCTCAGTTACTCCCACACCATCTCCCTCTGCCTCCACACACCATTTCTACCTGTAGCAGATCCTCTTTCTCAGCCTAGTTGATTAGGGCAGGGGCACAAGGTCACCTGGCCTTTCTGAGATTGAGGGGAGAAGTATTTTCTCCTCTTCCATTGGGAAGCATCCAAAGGATGGGTATGGCGTGAGTAGCTGTGGTGCATTGACCCTGGCTGGATGCCAGGTGCCCACCAAAGCCACTCTATCTCTCCCCTTTCTCAGCTGGACAGGGGAGAGAAAATGTAAGGAAAGGCTTGTGGGTCGAGATAAGGACAAGGAGAGATCACTCACCAATTAGCGTCACGGGCAAAACAGACTCAACTTGGGGAAATTAGTTTAATTTACTAACAGTCAAAATCAGGATAGGACAATGAGAAATAAAACCAAATCTAAAAAACACCTTCCTCCCACCCTTCCCTTCTTCCTGGGCTCAACTTCACTCCCGATTTCTCTACCTCCTCCCCCAAAGTGACGCAGGGGGACAGGGAATGGGAATTGCGGTCAATTCATCATATGTTGTTTCTGCCACTCCTTCCTCCTCACACTCTTCCCCTGCTCCAGCGTGGGGTCCCTCCCACGGGAGACAGTTCTCCACAAACTTCTCCAACGTGGGTCCTTCCCATGGGCTACAGTTCTTCACGAACTAGTGCAGCATGGATCCTTTCCACGGGGTGCAGTCCTTCAGGAACAGACTGCTCCAGTGTGGGTCCCCCATGGGGTCACAAGTCCTGCCAGCAAACCTGCTCCACTGTGGGCTTCTCTCTCCACGGGTCCACAGGTCCTGCCAGGAGCCTGCTCCAGCATGGGCTTCCCACAGAGTCACAGCCTTCTTCGGGCATCCACCTGCTCCTGCATGGGGTCCTCCATGGGCTGCAGGTGGATATCTGCTCCACCGTGGACCTCCATGGGCTGCAGGGGGACAGCCTGCCTCAGCGTGGTCTTCACCACGGACTGCAGGGGATTCTGTCACAGCACTGGGAGCACCTCTTCCCCCTTCTTCTTCACTGACCGTGGTGTCTGCAGAGTTGTTTCTTTCACATATTCTCACTCATCTCTTCTACGGCTGCCATTGCACAGTTGGTTTTCCCCCTTCTTAAATATGTTATCCCAGAGGTGCTACCACCATTGCTGATGGGCTCGGCCTTGGCCAGAGGCGGGTCCTTCTTGGAGCTGGCTGGCATAGGTTCTATCGGACATAAGGGAAACTTCTAGCAGCTTCTCACAGAAGCCACCCCTGTAGCCACCTCACTAGCAAAAGCTTGCCATGCAAACCCATTACAGTAGCAATGTATATATAGACAAAAGTCTGAGCTTATGGTATGGCGAGGGGCTTATGCGTGCTGCAGCACAAGCGCACAGAGAGGCCAGGAATGCTGCACCAACACTTTTGTGAATATCCAAGAGAGCCAGTGAACAGTGCTGTGGTCTGCAGTTGGAAACAAGCAATATGCTGGCACGGCACTGCCCACTGCCGGGGCCAGTGCTCTTGGCCAGCGCCCCAGTCGCCAGGAGAAGAGCCCACAGCTGTTTTCATTTGACAAAACCCTTCCTGATACCTGCACCCTTGCCCTGAAAAAAACCACGGCCAGAGGAATAAGGAGGGATCAAGGAAGACTAAAACACCAGGTTTTCTTTTTTTAGCTCAAGAAGACAATTCCTGCCCCCCCTTCTCACCCCGTTTCTGTGTCCTGTTACACCCCTGGGTAGTTGCTATGCCTCAGAGAGGATGTACCGGCCCAATTAGCTGAGGCAGGTCTACATCCTTCTCTCTGAATGCTTCAGGGTATGCTAGAAGGGGGCCACATACTGTCCTGGACCATGTGTGTTTTGCAGACTGAAGATTACCTCTGTACTCATAGAACAACTGGGTTTGGGACTTTTTTTAGGTATTTTCATACATATTAGCTAAGAGCACTTCCTTGGTGGGCACAAGCTCAATCTAAGTCTTTCTTGAACAGGAAAAACAATTTTAATTTAGATTAGTTAGGTTTATGGCCAAGAAATGCCTTAAATGGGCATGCCTTCCATTCCTCCTAGAATCTTTTTTTATAATGGAACACCACAAAAAGTTAGGAGTTATTTGACAGATCCAAACTAATAATTTATTGCTTTAACTGTATGAGGATTTTAAACTTGGAGCTTGCTTGCCTGGTTGGTGTAGCAGTGTCTGAATTTACAAAACACAGAAGAGTCCTGAGGTTTCTATACTTCAGGGTTTCATGATGGTAAAGCTTGTGATCTGGTGTAAGGTCAATGAGGAGGAGGAGGTAAGGGCATTCAGCTAACCTAAATGTAGACATCTGCAGCTGCATTAACAGGTCTGTGCGTCATTCTCCCTTCAGAGGTGAGCTGATAGAGACGTTTTATGAATATCACTTATCCCATCCTAATGCAGAGGTTTAAGATGGGTCAAAGTAATTGCAACCCAAAAGTAGGATTTCTCTCCATTAGCTGTAAAGACCATAGTGACTGGCTCAGGTGTCTGCACTGTGGATACTTTCACTTAGGCGAGGTGACTGCTGCTCCAGGCTTACATGTGCGGTCAGTGGCAAGTTGGTCTTGAATAACCATGTCGTGTGGACATCAAAATATCTGAAGTACTATAAACACCAACTGTGATGACCAAAGCTGTTCACCAGTTGCTGTTTCCTTACAGAAATTGTACCAGACACTCGCTAGACTTGGTATTTAGTCTATATGGCCTGGAAAGACCACACATGGAGTGGAAGAAGGAGACAGAAGAGAAAGGAATATTGGCAAATTTATCAAGTTTTTACAATTCTTGTGAAATCAGCAGAAAAATGTGCTGTTTGCATTACTATCATTATTGTGGCACCAGAAGAATAATCAATGAAAACTAGCAAGAAACATCCTTACTTATGGCATAGGTTTATATGACTGTAAAATCCTCTTCCGTCTTTTTGATCTCCCTATTTTTAAGAACTGACATAGGAGGAACTTGCAGGTGTCTCCTTGTGAGACTAATTTATGTTAGAAGGGACCTCTGGAGGTCAGGGCAGGTATAATTTCAACAGAGCATTAGCTTGCTTAGGTCCTTGTTCTGCAATAAAGTTGGGGTGCTATGTAGCAAACATGATATCCTGTAAAGGAACTTCATAACAGCATCTTTAAAAAAACTCTGTGAAGATCAGGAGCCCTTGGTCTGTGGTAGATCACATTTTGGGGCAATAGGCCCTCCAAAACAGTGAATGTATTTTTTGTCTTCTGAGTAACCCCTGCCTTTTCACTTTCTCAATCTTGTTCTGAAAGTATCTGCCTGTAGGAATAAGCTCTGTGATAGGCTGTTCATCTGAAAAAATCAGCCACAGTCCAAATTTCTGCATTTACTCTAAGATATTCAGGTCATTTAGGTTATAATTCTTTTCAGTTGCCTCTGGAGGAGCTCAAGTTCATTGAGTATATACGGAAGTTAGCCTCCTAATTTGGGAAGGTAAACTGTGTGTCTAAATGCGAAAGACATACACATTAATCCACCATTATCTCCAGGAGTATAAGTGGAAAAAATAAAGCACAGAGAAGGTAAATAAATAATTTCTACAATGTTCATTTGCTGCTGCTGAAACTGAAAAGGGAGTAGAATAGAATCATAGAATCGTTTAGGTTGGAAAAGACCTTTAAGATCATCAAGTCCAACTGTTAACCTAACACTGCTAAGTCCACCGCTAAACCATGTCCCTAAGCACCTCATCCATCTGGATATCCAACTTATAAAAGCAACCTGCATGCACTCCTTGATTAATGAGCACTTAGAGGTTATTTATACATGGGATTATTTAATTAGAAAAATAGCCAAAATTGAGAATCAAATGTGTACTTGGTGAGAAATTCTTAATTTGGGTGTGTAAAGTATGAGGCAGTAGGAAGCCCTACTAAGTTCTGTAAAAGTAGGGTGGGGTTTTTTTTGTTTTGGTGGGAGAGTATCTTTGTTCAAGATATACAGTCCTGAGCCAAAGAAGTGGTATCAGAAGAGTCACTGATCTAAATCCATGGCCTTGCCTCTCTGCACTTTGTTTTCCTTCCTTTATTGTTACTGAGACATACTGCTAATGGCAAAATCCTGAGCAAAAGCAGACCTAGGTAACTGAGCTTTTTTTTAAGAGAAACACACACAAAATCAAAACCATCTTTGCCGGTGCAAATTCAGAAACATTTGAGGAAATAAAGTTTCAGTCTTTTTCTAGCAATGGCATTATTGAAGGACTAACAACAGATTTATATAATTACAGAAAAGCCGGAAAGCTTGTAAAATGGAAGGTTTCTGCTTTTGGTTTCTAAATCTTTTTCTGAATATTTTCTTTCATTTTACAAGCTAAGTTCCAGTCTCACTGTCTTAGCTGTTGGGTTTATCTATGTCATATGCTGCATAGTAGTATCTGCAACTCTGGCATCATATATTTTATCAATATTTTATTAAGATTCCACAAGAGTGAGAGGTTCTGGAAGTATGTGTTGCTTCAAAACACACATGCCCAGTCTTGTATTTTCCTACAGATGTAGCACTTTTCAATTAACGAGACAAACTGTCAATGAGACCTTCTTTGTGAATATGTCTTCTTTTCCTGCCCTAATTTTTTTATGCTTTTGCTTTGCTAACTGAACCCAATTGAAATCTGATTTTTAACGAACATCCCTGAGTGGCAAATGACTCTCAGTGTACAAGGACAAAGGAAAAATTCCTGAAACACAAACCAAGAGAGTTTTTACCTCAAATTCTTGTTTTCTTGTTTGCAGATGATTCTTCCCCATCATTTACCCAGAATATTTGAGATCCACAAGACTATATGGAAGAATTATATTCTTATATGCTTATATGCTTCTTATTATATGCTCTTGAACATTGCAGCTGAATGCTGCATTCTGTTCATAATAAAATCTCTTAACCTAGTTACCTAATTACCTTGGACTATGACTTACCTTATTTTTAGTTCTAGTATTAACCTAGGAGAAACTCAATCACTAAGCTGTGCTCTTGTTTATCTGTCCTGAACTCCCATTCGTGATGCAAAAGCAAGAACTTCCAAAAAAAGAATTGTATTGACCCTTGCTCCTTTGGAAAAAGAGATCTCAAAGCCCTTCCATAATTCCCTGTGGTTTCTCACCTCACATGTTCCTCTCAGATGTTCCACAGCATCACCGTGACAGAAGCTATTATGTCCTAAAACCCACCTTATGCAGCACTGGCATCAGCTCATCAAAATCCCAGAGCTGGACTATTCATTTTTGAAAGCCAACCAGCAATTTGGGTTGCTGCAAGAAGAGGAAGCAGAAGTGATGTATAGCCTATACTTAACTTCAGGAAACTTAGAAACCAGTGTGGTGAAAAAGGAAGTAGCAGCTAGTAGCTTTAGCTTCCAGCCTTGTGATATCGCTGGAACCTCATTTTTTGTTGTTTCACTCTGGATATCTCCTGTAATTCTACACGAGGCCCATTCTAGCATCTGGCATGCAGAAAGATGAAGCCTCTCATGTGGATGACCATCTTGGTTTTTCATTTTGATGGGCCTCTCAATTGGGTCTGGAAAGGGAGAGGGAAGGGTGAAGGTGTTGCCAGTGCGTTATAGGTGGGCATGTCAACTCAGCTCAGTGGTGGCTGGGAGAGGGAAATGCTGCACTTTGAAGTGTAACTCTAAGTTTTGTAAACATTGTGAAACATGTCCCAGAGTAAGTGATGCATATAAAAAATAAGTTATGACATGACTTTAATTGTGTAATACTTATCCTCCGCCCTACACATCTCATTTTTTCACTTGTTCCAACTAAGAAAAGGAATAATGTTACAAGCGTGGGCAATGCTTCTTTAGTGGGTTGGTCCTGGCTGGATGCCAGGTGCCCACCAAAGCCACTCTATCGCTCCCCTTCCTCAGCTGGACAGGGGAGAGAAAATATAATGAAAGGCTCATAAGGACAGGGAGAGATCACTCACCAATTAGCGTCACAGGCAAAACAGACTCAACTTGGGGAAATTAGTTTAATTTACTAACAGTCAAAATCAGGATAGGATAATGAGAAATAAAACCAGATCTTAAAAACACCTTCCCCCCACCCCTCCCTTCTTCCCGAGCTCACAGAATCACAGAATCACAGAATCACTAGGGTTGGAAAAGACCTGTAAGATCCTCAAGTCCAACCATCAGCCAACACCACCATGCCCACTAAACCATGTCCCACAATGCCTCGTCCCCACGCTCCTTGAATACCTCCAGTGAGGGTGACTCCACCACTTCCCTGGGCAGCCTGTTCCAGTGTTTCATCACTCTCTCAGTAAAGAAATTTTTCCTAATATCCAGCCTGAACCTCCCCTGGCGCAACTTGAGGCCATTTCCTCTTGTCCTCAACTTCACTCCCAATTTCTCTACCTCCTCCCCGAAAAGTGACACAGGGAGACAGGGAATGGGAATTGCGGTCAGTTCCTCATATGTTGTTTCTGCCACTCCTTCCTCCTCACACTTCCCCTGCTCCAGCATGGGGTCCTTCCCACAGGAGACAGTTGTCCACGAACTTCTCCAACGTGGGTCCTTCCCATGAGCTGCAGTTCTTCACAAACTGCTCCAGCATGGATCCTTTCCACGGGGTGCAGTCCTTCAGGACTTCTTAAATATGTTATCACAGAGGCACTACCACCGTCACTGATGGGTTCGGCCTTGGCCAGTGGTGGGTCCGTCTTGGAGTCGTCTGGCATTGGCTCTATCAGACATCGGGGAAGCTTCTAGCAGCTTCTCACAGAAGCCACCCCTGTAGCCTCCCGCTACCAAACCTTGCCACGCAAACCCAATACAGCTTCCTAAACACATTCTTAAGGACCAGGAAAAATGTCTGTAAGATCCTTCTCAGTCACAGTTGCCACATACATTTAAGGAGTAAATCAAAGACAACAGATTCCCTCTTAGTACTGCTCCTTCCTAGACTATTCTTCAGCTTCCCATGGCTGGCTGTGAATGAAGCCCTGCTTTGAAGGGAGATCCAGTCATAGAAAGTGCCCGGCAGAAAAGCTAATCTTCTGGACTACAGGCAATTTTGGTTTTGAATTTCCTTGAGACTGATGTGGCTGTACTTGTGAGTATGCATGGCCTCTGAGGGGTGTTGAGCACCCTCTCTGGCTCTAACCCCGGTCCCAGAGCACCTGCCAGCAGGGAGGCAGCTCTGCAGGTGACAGAGAAAGGGGAGCAACCACCTCTGCAAAGAGTAGCTGTGGTGGAGCTCAGCTTTGCAGCAGCTAAGACCTTCTGAGGCTCTGCCCTTTGCTCAAAGACACTAATCTCAGAGCAGGATATCCAAAAAACTTCAGCTTTAAAAAAAAAGTAATTTTTAATGTCATAGATCACAGCAAGGATTCTTCAAACAACTCCGATTTCATTTATTTTTTCAACAGCATACCAAAATCAGTTAATAAATCTCACAGAAAGAATGTGGTTTATGTATTGAAAGGGAAAAAAACCCTCAAGAAACAGAACTTTTAAGGCAAGCTAAATATATAAATAGCTCTAAAGAAAGAGGAACCTAAGAGCACAAAAGGAACGTGTTTTCTCAAAGTAGTATTCTATTCTCGGGAACAAAAAAAATTAACCAACGGTCCAAATCTAGCACTGTTCTCAAGTATTTTCTTATATTAGTAATTTTACATGCAATGAGTGAGTTACTAATGTATATTGAGAAAGTAGTTGTTTCTCTTCGATAAGCCAGTTCTTCTTTTCAAAAAGAAAAAGAAAAGCTCTCCTTTTCTAGTCTCTCATGGCAAGGCACTTTGAACTAGTGCGGGTGATACCATGAGCGAAAGAGCTCAAGGGAAAAGGGCAGACACTCTACTCGCCCCCTCTGTGGGCAGCTGGCCTGCATGCCAAAATTAAGAGGGAGCTGCTCAGGGAGCCCAAACCCAAATCCTGCCCCAAGCAGCTCCCCCTAGGAGGAGCCAGGCTGTCCCCAGGGAATCCCAGGGGAGATATCTTCCTCCTGTAGGATCCTGCACTGGAGGGGCTAAAAAGGGGTAGTGTGAATGCCCCCACCTGTCGAACTCTCCAGTCTAGACTGTCCTTTCATGAGACAACCTGCTGCAGGCTCCCAAGAGTTCTCTAATGTTGTTTCATTGGGAAAAATAAAGCTCAACCGTTTTCACATAACTAGCTACACAGACTTCTCTTACTCTGCTGTAGGTCAGAGGGCTCAGCCGGGAGTTTAAAGACAAACTTGGCACAACAGAGCCTAAGTCTCTTTGGCAATCCTCCTAGCTAGTTCTCTTTGGCTGGAGGTAGGGCTGCCATTTCACTGAGCATAAGCTTGAGAAGGATGAGCAGAGGCGGGGATTGAAGGATGAGGGAAATTCTGCAGACACAAAGACCACCTACATGAAAGATGAACTAATGAGGATATAATGCAAAGAGCACTTAATACCTCATTGCCCTGTGAATTTATTATGTCTTTCCCTCTCATTTCCAGGTCTTCCTCTATGCATCCTTAGCTGTGATTTGTTATGATTTGTTTTATACTGCATAATTTGCAGGGGGAAAAAAATAGTCTAAAATTGTATTAACTCCAGTTCATAAATTCCTGATAACTAAAAGAATTTCTTATAACTTCTCTCTCCTTCTCTCCCTCTCCCTCTCTCTCTCTGTCTTGTCTCTCTCTCTCCATATGTTGTCAAGCCTACAGCAGAGCACGGTAGCTGTTGTGCCTTAGTAATGTGATGCAGCTATTTTTCATGGACAGAATTGGAAAATTTCTTGTAGTATAACTGAATGGAAAATTCATGTTGACAGAATGAAACGATACAAACTGGAGCATGACTGGAATCTGAATTTGACATATCTCTGTTCTTTAGGAAGAGTATTGTTGAGACAGTTAGTTCTTAATGAATCCTCACATTCCTCTGCCTGCTCATCACTGCATGCCCGCCCACCCATCAAGTGGACATAATGATTTTACTTTTTATTTTTCTTAACACTTCTTATTGATCTCCTCCCTTACCTCACTTTCACTTCCTGTTTTACTGGGGCTTTTTCTTCAGAGAAAACAAACTGACTCAACTTTCATCTCAAATGTTTATATTCTCTCTAGTCATTATGTTTTGTCCTCATTTTAGATGACAAAATAGCTCATGCTAACTATTCAGTATGAGATATTTTTTATGCATCCATATACATATGCCTTATATGAAAGCATATCCAGGAAACAGCTTCATGTCATTTTACAATGATGCAGAAGACACACACCTATATTGCATATCCAGACACATTCTTTCATCTCACTGCAGTAAAACCACTGCATTAGTTGCCAGCATCTGTTTCTCATTTCTACAAGTAAACAGTTATCTCCTTCAGCATAAATCCATATTTAATTTTTTTTGTTAATTATGAAAGTGGTTTGTGTTATTTTTAATTTGTGTGATTGTGTGTGACAGTGTTGTGCAGGAATAGCTATGCTAGAGAATTACAATAAGTTTCAGGCTTGTTGCTGCATGTGATCCAGCTGTTAAAGTAAATAATTTTTGAATTATTGGTGTAGAGGACTTCATAACATTTTTCATCACTAAAGTCCTTCAGGCTAATTCTTAATTTACTGGAGGGTCTTTGAAGGCTTAGGATAGTGCATTCCTTTTGCATCTGATTTCTTCACACAGATTATAGCCTCCAGAGAGCTTGTACAGATTTCATCTGCTCTGGAGGAGCAGGATTTTTCTTTCAATTACCAGAAGCAAATCTACTCGCGGTATCGAAACCTTTCTCAACGCTTACTATCTCTAAAATCATTGTAGTTAGAGGAAGTTATCATTGAAGTCATTATATGTTAAAGGGTGTCTTCAAAGAGCAAAACAAAGCACACATAAACTTCTATTTACCCTTAAAAAGCTAAATGTCCTTGATTTTGGTCCAAACATTCTTAGAAAATCTGATTCGTCTGTCTTCAAGGAATTTAATAACCTCACAGATCTATCCCTGAAAGAAAATAAAATGTTCCCACAAAAAAAGAAACCACATTTTTCTTAAATACATGAGAAAAAAGGGAAGTTGACAGATTACTTTTACAGCTGGAAGTCACATGCATCACTAACATGTTCTGATAGTAAAAAAGAGCAAATATACTATTCAGAAAATCAGCATTGTAAATCATATTGTAAAGTCTTGGATTTGGGTCTAAAAAATATTATTTTCCTCATTTGTGCAAAACAGTTTAAAGATCTTAAGGGTACAGCTTGTTTGAATTTGTCTTCAGATGTCCTTGGTGAGGCTTTCAATGACACTGAATTAATCTTTTTACGTAATCTGTAATATTTACGTATCTCTTAATAAATTGGATTTCACCAGTTATTTTGCATTTAAAGAATTATATAACCTTGAGGTATTAGACCTCGGCTGTAACAAACAATACTTTTTGGTGGCATGTTTGGAACAGAACCTTCCATTTATTGAAAACATTCCTGAAGTAAAGATTTTAAATTTAAACTTGAATGAGATTTCTCCATCAGTAACATCTGAACTAAGAAGTTCTTCCCTTCAAAAATTAGGCTTCAGGGAGAACTATCTCATTATTGTATGCGGAAATGGAGACATTTATTATATAGGATGGTTTAAGCACCTCCAATATTTGTCACATTTTATCTTTTCTTATAATGGACTTTCATATATCCCTCTGACGACATCTGAAAATCTGCCAAGGAGCTTAAATGAACTGTATCTCAATAACAACTGAGTGCACACTCTCATCTGGGAAAAACTTAGCTACTTTAAATCCATGAAGCTGCTTGATTTAAGTTAGAACCGATTACAGATGGCTATACAGTTAAAGATTACTATACAATTACACACAGCTGCTTCACACTCTGATTCTGAGACATAGCAAAATTGCTAAAATTTCTATTGAGTTAACTAACAGAATTGCAGTCCACTATATCGAGAGTTATTTATAACCAACTGCAAACCCTAGACAAGACAACATTCTTACTGGAAATTATACACATTCCCTTATATCAAAAGGGAACTGTTTTTATTACACCTGTTCATTCCAGAAAACAAAAATGCCTATCTTGTAATTGTACCACCTTCATGAGTTCAGTCAAACAAGCACACATGTTGCGTAGGACACAAAAGAGGCAGCGGTGACCAACCAGGAAAGCACTGAGCTTTGATCTGGCCTGGAGGAAAGGTGGAGAAGTGGGTCCTTCTTTGCTCAGAGGGAAGAATCTGGGAGCCGGGTATGGCCACGGCAAGCAGCTGGGCACAGCATGTCTGGGTGGCAGAAAGGCAGTGTTTGCACCCACAAGAAACACGTGAAAGGTGCTGTGGCCGTGGCCCTGCGGCACCCCTGGCCAGGAGGGAGTTATTAAAACATTTTTAATTGGCCACTCTCAATCCTACAGACTGCTATTAAAAAAAACCCAACCCAGAAATGTCATAAATTTCCATCTTGTTGATGTTTTATGCTGCCATTTTCAGACACATGCCTGTTAGGCATAGCCATTGTAGTCATCTTACCTGGTTCCAGTGCCTACGTTAGAAGGAGAAGACTTATCTTTTGGAAGTGCCATTTTTTCTCCACCAGTTGCAAAGGGACTCATGAAAAGGTCAAATGTAGTCATCTGTGTTTTACCAAATGAATCCTACATCAGCAGTACACTTTATCTCTTACATGGGCACCTAAGGCTAACTGCTAAGCTTGTTCACAGCCCACAGTTGGCAAACATCTGTAATGTAAATCTTCAACCAATGCAAATCTTCAACAATGCAGAGCCTTGTGGTCAGTGTCCCAAACAAACACAGTGTGTGTGCCATCCAACTAATACTTCTGGAGTGGGTCAGGCTTACTGGTCATGGGCTTATAGGCTATTAGAGGTTTTTTTTTTTCAGGAAATCTGACATTTCCCAGTGATGTTGAAGCTGTTGTGCAGTTTTGACATGCATGCTGTACACATGTGCTATAGACATGGCTGGTTGCCCTGCACCACATCATATGTGCATCTGAGACTGACTGGCTAGGTCACTGATAGTGCACATCCAGAACACACACATGGCTATAGAAAATTTTTAGTGTCCATATCTTTAAAACTGAGGAGGCAGACCAAAGAGAACAAACGTATCTGACTGACAACCTTACTGCTTTCCAGTAGTGAGATCCCTCCCCCACTTACGGCCAGCCTCTGCCTTCCCCATACTGTGCTGGGACACGCCTGCAAACAGCAGTTCTCCATTCCTGAATCAGCCTTTCTGTGGCCGGTTCCTCTCTGCTGTCTGCAAGTAGAGATGATGCTGGAAATAGCTCTTCAGTCAGGCTAGTTGCCCTGTGGGTAAAAGCCTGTAGCAAAAAGCTTGGGAGGACATTGTGTCTGATGCAGAGCAGTTCTGCATGCAGTATTCTTCTTTAACAATCACAGGTTTAAACTCTTTTAAATGCAAAACTATCTCCTCACCACTGCAGACCAATGGTGCACCGCTACACTTGTCTTCAATTTATCTTCCTTCTCTTTCCAACGCTACAAAATTGTAAAATAATTGGTTCCTGTTTCTTAGGTTTTGATTCCATCTTCCCTTTAATCTTTCTTCCACTTCCCAATTCAGACAGTACCCAATCACATACTCTTGAAAAAAAAATCTTGTCTCCTTATTTATTCTGCAGATAAGCTTGATACTGTCATGTTTTAATTAATGTGTTTGTTTCGGTGTGTAAGACAGCTAGAGAAGAAGATTTTTATATTAACTGCCTGTCATCAGACATTTTGATATATTGGAAAAGATTTACTGAAGCCAGATTAGAAATCCAATTCTTGCACGTGGTTTCCATGAACATGATGTTTACTGCAGGAACATGGGATAGTTTTTCAGTCAGCCTACTCCAATTAGTGAGGTTTCACCATTTCTGCAAGTAAGTGGCATACGCATTTATCCCTTTTCAAACAAGTTGGAATTTTTAACTTTTGGTTTAGATAATTTTTTTAAAGATGTAGCAATGTTTTAAAGATATGAACCAAACAATTATATTAAGGTTTAAAAATAATATTTTTCTTTTTGTATTGAACAGACACTGTCAAAACCAGGAGGACTGGTATTCAATTTCCTATGCACTGCTGCTAACATTTCCATCCTTTTTTTGCAATGCCATGAGGGAACAATTCAAGTCACAGGAACAGAGACAGCAAAGGGCAGCAAAGGAGTGTGCAACATTAATCTAAACTGAATCCTAATTAAGTCAATGATAATTTCTCCATGACTACAATGGCTTTGAATCAGGTCCTGAGGGGCAGCTTTATAAAATAATGTAGGTGCCAGCATTTTTTTAAATCCCACTTGATACCTATCTGCATGTTTAGATAGCTGAATAGTAGTGAATTTCTGCACTATCAGATATCCTTGTGTCTCAGACAAGGTCAGATGTATCTGCTACTGCAGTCTGTGTTATACCTTGTTGAAGCTACTGGGCATCACTACTTTATTTAAAGTGATTATGAGAAGTCATTAAACTCTTCCCTGAAAGTCATCAGGTAAATTGTACTCTCCAACCACCCATCACTGATTTCTACAAGAAAGGCAAAGGCAGCTCAAGAATTTCAACCTAATTGGAAATAGATGCTTTGCTGAGTATAGTCCTAAGCATGTAGATGTCTCCGCATGCATGAGTGCACGATGTGGAGAGAGAAAACTGAGCGGTATGAGACAGCTCGTAAGAGAAGCCTGCAAAGGCAGCAAAGGCAGCATTGTGGGATGGGGAAGGAAACCCAGCAAGAGTCTTTTCAGGTTCTGGCCAAGAATCACAGAATCACAGAATCACTAAGGTTGGAAAAGACCTGTAAGATCATCAAGTCCAACCATCAACTAACACCACCATGCCCCATTAAACCATGTCCCACAATGCCACGTCCACACATTCCTTGAACACCTCCAGGGATGGTGACTCCACCACTTCCCTGGGCAGCCTGTTCCAATGCTTCACCACTCTCTCAGTAAAGAAAGTTTTCCTAATATCTGGTCTAAACCCCCCCTGGTGCAACTTGAGGCCATTTCCTCTCGTTCTATCACTAGTCACTTGGGAGAAGAGACCAACACCCACCTCTCTGCAACCCCCTTTCAGGTAATTGTAGAGAGCAACAAGGTCTCCCCTCAGCCTCCTCTTCTCCAGACTGAACAACCCCAGTTCCCTCAGCCGCTCCTCATAAGACTTGTGCTCCAGACCCCTCACCAGCTTCGTCGCCCTTCTCTGGACACGCTCCAGCACCTCAATGTCCTTCTTGTAGTGAGGGGCACAAAACTGAAGACAGTATTCGAGGTGCGGCCTCACCAGCACCGAGTACAGGCGCACGATCACCTCCCGACTCCTGCTGGCCACACTGTTTCTGATACAGGCCAGGATGCTGTTGGCCTTCTTGGCCACCTGGGCACACTGCTGGCTCATACTCAGCCGGCTGTCAATCAACACCCCCAGGTCCTTTTCTGCTGGGGAGCTTTCCAGCCACTCGTCCCCAAGCCTGTAGCGTTGCATGGGGTTGTTGTGACCCAAGTGCAGGACCTGGCACTTGGCCTTGTTGAACCTCATACAATTGGCCTGGGCCCATCGATCCAGCCTGTCCAGATCCCTCTGCAGAGCCTTCCTACCCTCAAGCAGATCAACACTCCCGCCCAAAAAAAAGAGCATGCTTGTGCTGAGAAAAGAAAAATCTCTACAGTGGCTGGGACCATCTTTGTTGCGGCCAAGAAAACAAGACCTTGTCCATTCTTATGAATAAAAGCTTGCAGAACAATCAGAATAAGAAAATGCCTGACTCAAACATCAGGTTTTCCTGTTATCTGAACTAATCTACAAAAGTCTAATTTCTGGCTAGATGTTTGGATTAAGAGGAATTGCATGCATTTTACCAATGTAAAGGGTTTATTTGTTCAGTCACTTCCTTTTCTAGCAGCTGCTGTGTCTTCATCTGCAATACAGCTAGAGTACACTTCCTTCCTTTTTCTTTTCTGAATAACTTTGGAAATCAGTTGTTGCTAACTCCTTTGAGTCTTGATGTTCTTTATACAGTTAGTCTGTTTAATTTCCACACCATTTAGACACTTGCTTCTGCCTTTGGTGTGTTTTTAACATGTGCATTTGAGCAGGGGACATGTTGGCAGTTGCTATTCTGGAAGCCACTCTTTGGTCTGTAGTATGGTCTTTGTGAAAGCTCCATGGCCATATTCTGAGCGCATAGGCAGAGGAAAGATTTGGGTATACACAACATCTGCACACCACTGCGTTCTCACTGTGAAGAAATCCAGAACTGCAGCTAGACAGGGAGGATCAGTGCCCTCCAGCAGGTCCCCAGACCTGGAGGGGGAAGACACATGATATGCTATGGAGCATGCCTGTCCCTGGCTGTAGGTAGGGACAACCTGGGACACATACGGTCTAGACTATTGGTGATGAAAATTTGTTTAAGCTGCTGAAGGCCAGGCACTGCTTTGGTACTTGAGGACATTCTTTTCTTCAGGTGGCTGCCCTTGGTTGGCATCCTTCTGTGAGTTAGAGTTGACTCACCTCTTGCATGGCATTGCCTCCTACTGTAATACAGTGGGAGCAGCTCAATTGCTCAGTAGGTCCATTTTTGCAGGATGTTTTCCCCTGGCTGATTGGTATCTTTGTCTAATTTTTTGGGGAGGCACAGTCCTTAAGGCTTTTGTCTGTACTTGTAATTTAGAAGGCTTGAGCTGACAGTATCATTTTAATATTCTGGTACAGTGCTTTTCTGGTTTGCCATGCCTGCTTCATATCATTCTAACCTTTTTTTTTTTTTTTTTTTGTAATAAAGTCAATGTCTGACAAAGGGTTTTTGAATGAATGAGCCTGTGTTTGACAGGCAAGTTTGATTAACCCATTTGTGCAAGTTCCCATTTACCTTAACTGTTCAAGCAGAACCTTGGCATAAAACTTTGATGAGGTTCATGACCTTTGTTGGCATGCAATAGACCTTCAAGATGTTCCAGAGCGAATTGCACTGGCAGCTGTCAAACGCTTCTATAAGCCCAGATAAATTTAAGTCTCTAAATACTTTTCGAAATCTGCCTCTAATTGAACTAGGCTCCACAATTTCTGGATTTAAAACCTGCTGTCAGGGCATATGATGACTGCACTGGTTGGACCATCTTTTCAACTTTCATTTCATTGCTTATGCCCATGAAACCCAGGATCATCTATAAATGGCAGATGTGTGGATCACATGAAATCACAGGCATTTCCTTCTTTAGCCTGGCACGTACCTTTCCCAACCTGAATGATGAGTACTTGTCGGTATAGGAAATAGAAGACAAGCTCAGAAATATTATTTAATGACATCTTATGTTGTAGCTGGATTTGCGATACTAACCCTAAACCAGAAAAAATACAAAAATAAGCTCAAGATAAAAATCTCCTACATTACTTTTTATTTTTTGCTTGGCTGCAGCACTGCTGCTGAGACACTCCTGTTGCCATAAACTTTCCTCTCACACCTTGAGCAAACACTGAAAAGCAAATCTTTACTCCATTTTCATCAAACCATAACTCATGTTCAAACCTATGTGATGACATCAGCAATGCAGAATATTTTTTAATAGTATGAAAATACTGTCCTGTGCCCACAGAAAGCAGATAAGTGCTAACACTCCTCCCATCAGAATGCAAATTTGGTGGAGCTGCTTTGACTGTCTGCTTCAGTTTACAATCAGAAGAGTGACTTCCCTAATGTTGTCTGAACTGAAAAGGTACAGGAGTGAGCCTGGTCACTATAGCGGCTGACTATTTGGTTAAGTATTCAGAATACTTGTCTGCACATCAGGTTTATGAACCTTGTTCAACAAGCTAGAAGATGTTGAAGATAAAAATTGAAATGAGTGAAAATCATATTAGATTACTTAGTGCAAAAGGGAGCAGAAGCAGCTGTTCACGAACAATTCAGAATAACCTGTACCCTTCACTTCTGAGAGCTGTGTGTTGACGTATGCAGAGAAGGGAACTGAATCCTGGTCACCACAACTTGACTATCCTACCAGCTCTGTTCCTGACTTCAAACACTGAGCCTGGACAGAAATAAGGGGAAGTGAATCTTTTTCTATTTTTGTTAAACCATGTAGCAAACTTGGATCAGCCAGAATGTCTTTTTGGTGAAAAAAACAGCTACTCAAATAGTTAAGCCTACCCTTCTACATGAAAATTTGAAGAGCTTCATTTGTGTTAATGAATTTTTTAGGCATCTGCTTTTCTTCTTTTAGGAAAAAGAAAAGTGTACCATCCCACAAAGAACAGTGCTGCTCACTCTTTGCCATCCACACGGAGGTTGGATCTGCCAAGTGCCACTTACAAACCACGCCAGGAGGTATTTGCACAGAACAACACTTCCTCCTTAAGCTAGGTCAGCAGCTGTCAGATGGGAAGGATGCTGCTGCTGGAAATAAAATGAAAAGGCTACTACTTCACTAGTCTCCTAAAAAGCAGTCAAAGTGCACCGAGCGAATAGAAGCAAAAAGACCAAAACCCGACAGTGCCGAAATTCTGGCTCCCCAATAGCCTCAGAAAGGAGTCCGGGACAGAGATGGTCTGTCCAGCTGAGGTGATGTCCCTTGGTGCACAAGGTTTCTTTAATTCAAAATCTGAGATGCCAGAGATGCATTTGGGAGTGGGAAGAGATTGTTTTGGATCTCTCTCCTGAATTTAGTGCATACATCACAGCTACAGTTTAAGTGCCCAAGAACTAGCTCTTGGATTTCACTCAGTATGCTGCTCCCTCTGAAATGTAAATTTATACACCTCAGTACTTTTAAGGATTTGAGCCCAGAGAGTGCTCCTTTATATCACCTCTGAGATTCCTCTGCATTTGGAGCAAGCCAGTAAAGTCATGCAGGTATGCAACAAAGTCTTCTGTCTGTGGCTATTGAATAATAACCACAATAACTTGCACTCTAGAAGCTTATGCAGCCTTTTTATGCTAGGGACATCCCATGTGTTGAAAGATGCACTAAGGAGTAGGAGCATGCAGTGAGTGACAAAACTGTCTGCCTTTGCAGTAGTTTACACTGTATCTTCTGAGCAGTTTTCCAGAATATTCATCTCTGACAGGACTTCCCCACTTTAGAGCCGACCTGTCTCTTCCTGTGACAAGTCAATAAAGGCTGATACCAGAGCCAGCGTGGCCAATGGGTCACCCTGGGCAGGTGGCACTGAACCATGGCCAAATGCTGCTGGCACTGCCTGCTGCAGGTGGGGAGCTGTGCCAGCTGCCTCTCTTACGCCCCTGGGCTGCCTGTGGGCAGGCTGCCTGCAGGCAAGCTGCCTGCGCCTCTGCCCCTCCTTTAGAAACACTGCCGGGGGAAGGACACCACCAGCAGCAGTGGCTCAAGGGATCTACGTCTATTTTCCAACAGTGTGCTCAGCGACACCAGGAATTCGAGATATTGCTGACCCAGACAGCGACCACACCTACCATGAATTTTACTGCTGGTTAAGTGGCATCAGCATCAGCTCTGGGGATAAATTTAGAAAAGCCTTCACCTTAACGAGCAAACAGTTGAGAACAACTTCTGCTGCTGAGTCCTGAACAAGCCTAGGTTAAGAAGTCACCCAGGTAATTTGGTGGTAGTGAAAAGAATAATAATTGTTTGTGTGTGTGTGTTTTAATGGCTCAATTAGACAGCTTTGTACCTAGATCGAATGTTGATCTTCTGTTTTTCTGAGATTTATACATATGTCACCTATCCTACAGACCATTCTGTAAACAGAACACTTCTACTCATCTCTTTTGATGATTTAAATGCACTTTTTTACTAGATCTTTTTACTAGATCTTTTTTACTAGGATTTTGAGTGGAGATTATATTCTTCCACTAGTTCATTCTTGCTGTGTAAGTAGCTAGAACATTTTTATTAAAGCTTTTTCTTATTGCTCCTTTGGCTTCCTTTCTCTCTCTCCCCCCTCTGCCATTCATCCGTATGAAATTTTTTCCCAACTTTTACTACCAGCATTTGAAGAGTTTTAGGAGTCTAGGACTTTATGTGCTCACATCCTTTTTCATGCGCTTTTTGAAATCACCTAGAGGAATTATTTTCTGTGTCTTTTCTGATAGTTTTCACTTTAAAATTTCATCCTTGGAAGCTGCTTTAATAAATACATCTCTGATTCATTAATACTAAACCACCTCTCTTTTCAGAGTAAATACAAAAAAAATGCAGGTAACTGAAAAGAATAATATGATTCTAAAAGCATGTAAGCATATAATTTTTTTACATGAAGATATTTTAGCTGTGCTTACAAAGACTAATGTTGTTCGAAATGCTACTCAATTCACCTATCTGTTAATGGAAAGAGCTGCAATTTATGTTCCAAAAAGCTCTAAACAAAGTTCAGTTCTCTATCTCTTTTACAAGATTAAAATACTTGATTTTTGATGTTTTTGCTGAAGGTGGGGTGTTATCCATTTTCAGTGAAGTCCATTGCTAAGATTTTTTAAACTTCTGACTTCAGCGTGGACAAACCCAAGGACTCAGAATGTATCCCAATATTTCAGAGATTTCTAACCATGGTGTGAGCAACTATCACAAAGTAATTTTCCTCTGTTTCCACTGAAGCAGGCAACATGATGTAGAAGTCCCTTGGTGCATATAGTTCCAGAGGGCTTTGCACTTCCTTAAACAGGCTTTGGAGAAAGTCCCAACAAGCTGTTTCTGGCTAGTGTCCAGTACAGCTAACTGCTATACCATGTCCTTGAAAACAAAGGAATAAGGTCAAGCTGAAGACACTCCTCTGGAGAGCTTATCTGCGTTACTTCTCTGCTTCAGCAATTCATGTCCAGCAGATAGATATCATTCCTCAGATTAGACATGCTACATGCAGCTGAACATTTTTGGGGCAGGAAGCCACAAATATACCCATTTCTTGTCACAGGCTGTATCTGCAGCAGCATATTTGTTTAGACATAGAGTGAATGCAATTGGAAGGAACTATCCCACTTGTTTGTCCTTGCTGTGCTTTGGTTCACCATATGGAACGGTCTTGCAACACGTCCTCTGGTTTCCTCTCAGCTGAAACAAAGCCGGAAGACATTATGCAGAAGTACAGCTAATGGTCATTCAGTTTAAGGACTAGACTACAGCATCCCTAAAATAAACCTCCCTAAAATGCATATAATGGAGATGGTGGGTCCTCACCACCAACTGTTTTGCTCTCCAAATTATTCCTGTTGTGCCAGACTATGTGCCGATGTGACCGATCAGTCAGTATAAGCAATGTTAAGTACTGCCCACGAAAACAGTCCAAGATAATATTCATTCAATTAATCCAACCTTTTTAACCTTGGGAGGTAAAAACTTATTAAACCCGTAAACAACTAGGATCCATGGTATTTATAAAGTAGCTAATAGTTTTTCTTGTGACCTTTTTATAAATGCATGCTTTGTGTAATTAAAAATGATCTAGAATGTGATTATTAGAACTATAGGACAGAATTATCATATTGCTGCTGTTATTAATGGGCCATTCATCCAGCTGTTCTGTCTTGAGAAAACCTGTTCAGACTGTTTTTCCCTTGAAATAAAATGGCTGCATCCAATACTATCTATCTGCTTTCCTTGCTCTTCAATGATCCTCAGGGACCAGAAATATTTTATTATGCCAGAAAACTACCATGTACTGTAGAAGTAGAAATGATCAGTTCCTTCACAGTCTTTCACTGAAGCTTGAAGGTTTTAACAATAAATGGAAATAAATGATAATGCTGTCACTTTGATACTTGCCTGTATTCATATCAAAGCAGTTCCTGATGACATCTTTCGGAAGTTCACAAATCTTAAAGAATAACCTTAACCATAATGTGTCAGGTCATTCCTATCCTATTCCTTTTTTTTTGAACTTAACAGAATGAGGGAAATTACATCCTAGTAGCAATCTGCACAAAGTACCCAAGAGTTTTTCTCCCATTGCTGCACTAGGACCGTTTGCACTACCAGGAATTTGCTCTGTGAATTCTATTTACAGGAGCTCTGTATGAACGAGAACTGCTACTACAGCAATCCCCATGGAAAAAAATTTGATTCAGGAGATGGGGCTTTTGCAGGTCTCACTGATTCAACCATTCTTTCTTCTTCAGCAGCTTTACCAGAGCACATCTTCATCTGCTCTCCTCAGGAACAGAACTTTATCTTTGCTTAACTAAATAAAGAACATTCATGGATGGGATTTAAATATACTGTTTAATATGGAAGCTCTTGATCTAAGCAGGCATTATCTGAGGTGCTACAATTCTCATTTTCTATGTGAGTCCTGCATGGGTAACACTTCCATCCAAACACTTGCTGGCTTTGCAAAACCTTTAACAAATTAAACACTTGAATTTTTACCAGCCCTTCTCTAACTGTTGTACTTGCCATCTGGCTTCATAGCATACCCCAGCAAGCTGTTTTACACCTTACGTTTAATTATTTAAGGGATGAAATAGCTTTTGAAAAATTCTTGCGGAGTTTGACCTTTCTGGATGAAGTTATCTTTAAATTTTGAGAAAAATATACTGACAGTATCTAAACCTCACACAGTCTTTTTCTTCTCTTGTATCTTCAAAATTATTAAATCTTCCATGTTATGTTTTTGAAGACCTACCTGAGCATCACTCAAAAATTGTTTCCCTAAAAAAAGTCAGGCTTTTATATTCTGGGATCAACTTTAAGAAACAACGCGACTTCATTATCTTTCAAAGTATTAATAATCTCAAAGAAATTAATTTGCAAGATGTCACATTTAGGACAAGATAAGACTAATCTGTTAGAATTCGTTGGGGAAAGAAGCCATTTAACTTTTTGAAAAGCTGACTAGTTGAGCCTTTCATGCATTTGCTAGGACAAAAACATGGACTATTTATTTTATCTGCTCTCAGACTACAGCATACCTGAACTTGCAAAGCACTGGATCTGAGCTTCAAAAGCCTCACATTCATTAACTCTGATCAGTTTAAACTCAGATCAGTTAATAAGCTTTGGGGAAACCACCTGATTGAATTTGTCTACAAATTGCATTAGTCAGGCTTTGAATGGCACTGAATTTAATGTATGTGATTTCAATATTTAAATCTGTCTATCAAACAGTATATTGGATTTAACTTGTAGTTTTGCGTTACAAGAAGTTAGAAATTTGTAAGTATTAGACTTGCGCTACAACAGGCAGGACTCACATCAGCTGGCATTTATGTAAAATCTCCCTCGCCTGAAGGTTTTCACCTTGTGTTGGAACGCATTTTCTACGTGTGGCGACAACAATCCAAGCAGCAATCCTCCTGAGGAATCAGCGTTCAAAGGAAAGCACTTCAAAGTTTTATGGGGCAACAGATAGATAAAGGAAAGACATAAATTTTTAAAGCATCTCAATAACCTAACACATCTTGGTATATCCCACATTAAAGAGGTAACAATCTCCACTGAAGCATACTTACTATGCTAGTTGTGGAAAGCAACAAAGTGAAAGCCTTTGACTTAACACCCTTCAGTGCATTTACTCGTGTGACATCGTATGAGCAGAGTTTTGGCTTTGTCATGACTGCTGATGCTTCACCCAGAGATTCCTGGCTCACTCTGCTGATAAGGCTGAACAGGATTTCAGAGATTTTTGTGGGATGTGCTGTTGAAAAAGGCTGTCCTCAGTACCTTCATCATGCTAAGAGAGACAGTTAATCTGCAAGGCTTGAAAAGACATATAGTGAAAAGGCAAACTGACAAAATAATGACTTCATCAAAAGGACACAGCCTGCTAACACCTTTATACCACAGGCAGCAACAACAGACCGCTGTGCAGCTCCATATAACCATATAAACAATAACCCTGTGGGGGTCCTACCTGGCAGAACATTGCACACGGAGGAGATAGCGATCCACATAGCAGTTGACCTGAGCCACACAGGCTTGTGCTGTGCCATGTTGTACTACATGTATGACTTGGCCTTGAGGACTGTGCTGTGCCACCCACATCCCTTGCTGTAGGATAAATGCAGCTGGCTAGTTGTTGCCTGTAGTCAGCACGCACTTGCCACCAGTGGTGATGCCACCAGCACGTCCTTGATTTTATCTTGAAGCAAAGCAGCATGTTTTCATATAAACATAATTTTGCACCACAGTAAAAATGATTAATAGAGCTGCTTTGCTTCTAAGAAAATCCTGTAAAAACTCTAAAGACAATGAGCTGGTGGACCTCACCATGGATGCAGAGTCTGAGCAGTGTGCCATGCCATGGCCAGGGGTCTGCCTGATGCTGCATCATTTTGGGGTTCCCAGCATCAGAAAGGGCGTAAGATCTTATAACTTCTTATCACTTTTTGTGGGATATTAGTAACATGGTTAGCTTTCTTGAGAGTGCTTATGCCTTTCTTCCTGGGATCCAAAAAGAACCAGCACCTCCCAGGGCCAAACAGACACTATCTATGCTGCTCTGCAGAGATTCACACAATTTCCTATTTACTGTTACTAGCATCATTGTGACAGCAATCACAAAACATTTATCTTACTGGGATGCTCGCTACACCTACCGCTCCTGTCCAGTGAAGTGCCTGGCTCTACGTCCGTGGCCACACAAAACACTCCCTACAGCACACATATTGCATAGGACACCCAAGAGGCAGCAGTGACCAGGCTTCACTGATCTTTGATCTGGCCTGGAGGAAAGGGGGAGAAGCCAGTTCTGCTGTGCCCAGAGGGAAGGTCCTGGGAGCCGGGCACAGCATGTCCAGGCAGCAGAAAGGCAACGCTTGTCCCCACACTTGGGACAACGCAACCAGCTGATGCTTAAGAGAGATACAGGGAAAGGCCTCACCTTAAGGTTCAAAGAAATTTCTGTTTTTCAGAGTGTTTACTGCTTATGTGTAGGAAATTTGTTTGCTCGTTCTCAGTGACCCAGGAGTACTTTCTAACCTCTCTACCCTTTGCCTTAATCATCTGTGCAATGCAGATAATGAGAATTGCTTTGCAAATAATTTTCTATCTGTAAAGTGCTTTGAGATAACGAGATGAAAGACACAGAGAGCCACATCTTGCCAAGGGGACATCTGTTGGAATATCCCAGAACAGTGCCCAGTCAATATTCAAGCTATTAAAATTATTGATGAGATATTGCTATTGATCATTTCAGGTGATTCTGCCCTTCTCACATTGGCGGCATGCTATGATTAGGATCATTGTCTGAGGTTTGCTCCCCCTGTGGGCCTTGGTATTCAGCCATGTCAGCTATGGCTTTATCTGGCTCTCTTCCCTATGTGAAACTATCATAGAAGTTGGCTGACAGATACCCTGGCACAATAAAGTTAATTACTTCCAGCCCAGCTGAGGGGAATCCTCAAAGGTGCCTAGGCATATAAGCCCCAAAAGACAATGACCTTTAAGGCAACAGCCAACTACAGGAGCTGAATTCATAGTCTTCAGCCAGGTTTCTCCTACAGGACATGGGACAGAGAAAGGCACCTTAAGGTGGAGCTTGAAATAGGCAGCACATTGAGAGGAGGCATCCTTATGCCACACAGCAGGAGATGTGCCTTGGGAGAGAGGCAGTCTTGCAATCCTGCCCATCTCCTGTGATTTATGCGTCTAACCACTAGTCTGAGCAGATATTGGTGTGTTTATGTCTGTCAAGCTGAATACAACAGGGCCAGGATGGATCGCTCTCCTCATGTCAGTGGCAAAAACAATGGAAAAATGGGGTTCTGCTTCTTTTCTGATTAGAGGGTGGGACTATGCATGGTTAGTGAATTGCAGTTCATCACTTTAGAGTGGGGTGAGGTTTTTTCATCCTTAGTTCTTGGTCTTCTTTCCCTTCTCGGGATCTGTTGCAAATCCTATGACTTGTGAATTTGTCCTTAAGTTTACAGTTGTGTCTAGCAGAATGGAAGAGCTGCTCAGAGGTTTCATTCAAATTCATTCTGAAATCGGGGTGCAGAGGGAACAGCTTGTGTCACATATGAAAAATGTCACAAATGAAAAATAGTATATGTCAGCAGAAATCATCCCAGAAGGTGAGGTCCCTCTTTCTTGTTCATCCTTCCTTAGGTGTCTGTTAGTCTGTTATTGCTCAGGTAAGTAGACAGAAAGCCCATGGATTGCCCTGTCTGACACCTCAGAGCTAAGCAGTCAGCTTCTCGTGCTCTAAAAGCCTGTCTGCTTCTTGCGCTCTCCTAGCTTATGTGTCTCTGTCTCTTTTATAAGGCTTCTATAAACATCTCAGTGAGCTGCATCCTCACTGATGGACTCACTAATGAAACAGTCATTTTCAGAGTAAATGCTATGAAAATAACTTCATAACATCAAACATAATCATATAATTTCCCAAATGCCACCAAAATTGAGACTGGAACAAGTTTCAGCCATTTAAGCATCTGGGCACTTTCTTTCTCTAAATATCTTGTCCAAGGGAAGGAAAAGAAAAGGAGCTGTTAAAGCTCTCTGAGGCTGGCGGGAATAAATTATGCAGCTGTACAAAGCTACAGTCTTTGTACATAAAATAAATAAGATTTATTTATACTCTTATTTATAATATTTAGTAAGGGCATTTCAAAGTCATGGTTATCTTATTTGCTAGCTCTTCACTGGAAAATTGTCAGCATTGCCCCGAAGAATAATATTTTAACTAATCTTTCCTGGCATAACAGCTCATCATGTTGCTATGTCCCACTTGGCCATATTTATCATTAGAACTAATATTCCTATACCAGGTAAGTATAGAAATTACTCTATTAAAGTCAGCGTAACTTCCATTTACTCCAGGACAAACACTAGAAAACCACAGATCACTTCTGTCTACACGCTGACCCCTCTGGGTCAGTTGATCAGTAGATGACAGCTTCCTTCTTTTGCTAACTTTTATTGGAATTGCATCTTTTATGGCAGAGAGATAAAGAGGATGAGTATTTTCATTTTTTTAAAGCACATGCAATGCTGCTGAGAATTTGAGAAATCAGAGGCTGAGTCTGCTCTTCTTTAATACTGATTTCTATTCACACATAGCTTTGTGTATGTGTTGGAATCAATCTCGCAGGTCCTGACTGGAAAATCATTACACTTCTGGAAAAAATATTTTATAAATATGTATGGTTTTTAGTTTTAGTGGGTTTAGTATTTTATGGTTTTAGTATTTCAGTCTGGAGAAGAGGAGGCTGAGAGGAGACCTTATCAGTCTCTACAATTACCTGAAAGGGGATTGTAGACAGGTGGGTGTTGGTCTCTCCTCCCAAGTGACTAGCAACAGGACAAGAGGAAACGGCCTCAAGTTGCGCCAGGGGAGGTTCAGGCTGGACATTAGGAAACATTTCTTTACTGAGAGAGTGGTGAGACACTGGAATAAGCTGCCCAGGGAAGTGGTGGAGTCACCATCACTGGAGGTGTTCAAGGAAGGTGTGGACGTGGCATTGTGGGACATGGTTTAATGGGCATGGTGGTGTTGGGTTGATGGTTGGACTTGATGATCTTACAGGTCTTTGCCAACCGTAGTGATTCTGTGATCCTGTGATTCTGTGATTATACAAGCTGGGATTGCCTTATGAAGTCTCCCAGATAGCCCTGTCATGGTGAAAAACACAACACCTTTCCAGTATTTCTTAAAAGTATATTTGTTTAGACATCACTGTATTTTAATCAAATATTGAGTGCTGCCATTGAAGCATAGTAATCTTGCTTTACAGATATTTTTCATCTTTGTTTCAGACTATTCTAAAATTCAAATGCTTTTATTAAATATTTTGATACTTTTGGTTGTTCTTGATATTTTAAAATCCAGTTTTATTACATTCTAGTTGAAAAGCACAATCTTCTCTGTGGTCAGACCAGTTGAATAGCTATCTTATCACCGCTTAATCACAATTTTAATGACTATCCTTTGATGATAGTCCTTTCATCTCTTTCATCTCACATTCTTCCCCTTTTT
The DNA here is from genome assembly GCF_030936135.1 of Gavia stellata. Lineage (NCBI taxonomy): Eukaryota > Metazoa > Chordata > Aves > Gaviiformes > Gaviidae > Gavia > Gavia stellata. Next base: position 82,783,942 of record NC_082594.1, read on the forward strand.
TCTTTTTCTTTATATGTTTCTCTATCTGAATCTTATCTGCAACATTTTATTAGCTTCTTTCTAACCATATGCATGCATAATTTTGTATAATAATGTTCTTAAACATTTCCTAATTTTTTTGGCTTTGTCTTTCCTCATAAATATTATTCTGTTTCAAAATAATATTGTAGTTTGGAGACTGGTACATCTCTCTTCCCATGATACTTAATCTTCCATCTGGAAAAAGGAAATGAAACAAGGCTGACCAGAGAAATAAAGATGTCTGAATTCTGGTGCTACAAACCTGATCTGACACATTCAATGAGAGCCTTTTTACTGTCTTCAACTGGTTTTGGAACTTTATAATAGCAATAAAAACACATTCCCATATGCAAACATATAAAAGTAACAAAAGTCTGATCAGCCTTTCAGAGAGATGAAAGATTTCTGGCATTTTCATCTTCCATTAACAATAAATCCTATTTCTGTTTTGTAGTCTCTGTTGTCTGTGCTGTTGGTATTTATTTAGAGACACGTCTAATTTCTCTACAGTAGTAATGAAAACCCAGAAGAACTCTGCAATCCTTGTGCTTCGAAGACCTTCCATGAATTCAAATTCAGTTGCTAGCCTCTCTGTTTTAAATTGTTTGTATGGAAAAGCAAAACCGAGGTATACAAATGTCTTTAAAAAAATCTCAGTCCACGACTACATGTATTATGACATTACATTTTTAAAGCTAGTGCTAAGTACCTGTTAACAGCAAAATCAAATTCTCTTTTTCAAAGAAAATTTGAATGCCTCAGTCACAAGTCTGTTGTGAACCATATTTTGATATTTCCAAAATTCTGGCAGAGCCCAAGTGTCCAAAATGCGCCACTTAATATTGTAATGAACGATCCCTCTGTCATTCTTGGATGTAGTATGCATCACCTGAAAAGAGAGCATGCAGATGCAACTGAACTGAAACTCTCAGACAACCATAAGAGGAACGTTTTAGAAGATTCTTTTCAGTGCCTGAATAAGCTGGTGAAAATAAAGCTAGACAGGAACCACTATCCAAAGGCAATTGAAATGCCTCATAATTTATGCAAGAAAATGGTGGAAAGTGAAGATGAATCTTTTGCTAACTTAGCAAATCCTAGGAAATTGCGGGCTGATGAAAAACGTTTATGTAAAATACCATCTGGGTTTCCATTTCCTTTAACTACTCTGAATTTGAGAAATAATTGCACATTTTCTGTCAGCAGCATTTCTTTCGGCACTTGCAAAGTGGCAGAACTATTTGGAGGAGAATCAGCTTTACAATAATACCCAGAAAAAAGACCAAAACAATCCACCTCAAAGCCCCCCAAACAAACAAATCCCCCTCAAACCCCAGCCCTTTCCTCACAGAGCGTTGCTTCTCCTATGCCTCGCGACCATACCTCTCCTTGAAGAGCCTCCTCGGAGGCTGAAGCAAACTGCCCCCTCCCTGGGGACCCGTGCCCGGGGGCCAGGACCGGCCGCCCCGGGCAGCGCGGGGTCCGGTCCGGAGGGGTGGGGCGGGGGGCGCTGCGGGCGGCGGGAGCTGTCCAAGGTGCCGCCCGGGCGCCGCCGCCCAAAGCCCGCCCTCCGCTCGCCGGTACCCGGGAAAGGGATGGCGTTGAAGCCTTCCTCCAACTACACCTCCCAGCTGGCTTTATGGCTAAAACCTGCTCCTCTGCAATTCAACGACTCGACAAAAGATACGGCTTGGGGTGAGTTGGTACTCTGTGTCATTTACAGCTTCTTGACTCATCTTTTCATCACAAAAGAAAAGTGCAATCCCAGGTGTATAAACATATCTAACAACTCCTGTAACTGGCTTCCCTCCAGTAATCGTCTTCAAGAGGTTTAGTGTTCACGGACTTTATAATGAACAGCTAAAGCCCTTCAGAAATCTTAAAAATCTTCCTACCTGCAGTTTTAGAGTCCTATTTATCAAGCGAGTTGATCTCAGTCTTTCACTAAGCTAAGTACAATTTCTTTGTCTGGCAGCAGAGTATCAACTTTATTACAGGTGATACTATTAGGAGGAAATCAGTTAAAAACAGATACAGGCCAGGAGTAAATAATATGTCCTTGCCAGAAGATAAACCCAGCAATGATATATCTTTGCTGAAAACTCAGTGCAACATTTTTGATAAATCCTTCAAAGTTCAAACAGCATTTTTCTTCACTGACAAAATTTTGAAGGTGTTTAGAGCATATTGTGCTTGAATTTGTCTTTTAATAGCATTAGCCAAGTTCTGTATGGTATCTATTTTATCTTCCAAGCTAATTTGAAATATTCAGATTTCTCCAGTCATAAACAGGACTTAGTTTCTCATTATGCTTTTCATGAACCACCTACCTCAGAAGCACTGGGTCTTGGTGAAAATAAGCAGTACTTTACTGTGGCAGGGATAATACATAAGTTGAGTTTTATCTATCTCTTTTTTTTAAGACCTTGAAAGCAACAGAACAGGATTTAAGGAGGTCTACCTCAAGGGTATGCTCATGAATAAGGAAGTGCCAAGAGAACAGAATGGTGCTGGAAGCTCACACTTTTTTGGAAATCACCTGTGGATGTCTCTCTGAAGTGCTATACACTAATGCCCACAGCATGGGGAACAAAAGGAGGAATTAGAAGTCTGTGTGCAGTTGCAAGGCTACAACCTCATCAGGATGATTGATAGAGATGTGGAGGGACAGCTCATACAACTGGAATGCTATGATCTTGGATACAGGCATTTTGGGAAGGACAGGCCAGGATGGTGAGGTGGTGGAGTTATTCTGTATGTGAGAAAAGATGATGAGCCAGCTGAGAGCCTGTGGGTCAGGATTAGCAGGCAGATCAACATGAGTGACAGACCACTTGATCAGGAAGCAGGAATAGATGAGGACTTCTTCAGACAACTGGAAGGTGTATCAAGTTTGCACATCCTGGTCCTCACTGGGACTTCAACCACCCTGATATCTGCTGAAGACAGAACACAGTGGGGTACAAGCAATCCAGGTTGTTTCTGGAGTGCATTGATGACAACTTCCTGATGCAGGTGGTTGAGGAGCTGACAAGGGGAGGCACTCTTCTGGACCTCATACTTACAAAAAAGGAAGAACCAGTCAAGGATGTGAAGATCAGGGGCAACCTTGACTGCAGTGACCATGAGATGGCAGAGATCAGGATCCTGAGTGGAGGGAACAAAGCAAAAAGGAGGATCACACCCTTGTCTTCAGAAGAAAAAAAATGAGGGTGAAACAGTCGCCCAGAGAGGTTGTGGAGTATCCACCCTTGGAGACATTCAAAACCCAGCTGGACACAATCCTGAGCAACCTGCCTTAGCTGATCCTGTTCTGAGCAAAGGGGGTTGGACTAGATGATGCCAGTGGTTCCTTCCAGCCTCAGCTACTCATCATGTTACTTGGCATTTTGCACTTACAGAGACTATTTTAGTCAACAACTCTCTAGAAAAACTGGTGTTTGATGGAAACCATCTCAGCTATTTATGGAAAGATGGAGATAACAGTTATGCAGATCAATTTAAAAACCTTTGTAGACTGGTGTATCTTGACATATCCCACAATAAACTTCATAATATTCCCCACCAGAAATTCCTTGATGGTCCACAGCATTTATCCAAACTATTTATAAACAATGATGAACTACAGTGCTTTTTGAATGGAAAGCACAGTCTTAAACCCTCAAATAAAGCATCTAAGCTGAAAAGCAAAATTTTAGGTATAACAAATAATAAATGTCATATAATTACAGTAATAATAATTTATATTACTAAAATATAGTATAATAATCTTGCCAACAGCATTCCCTTCTTTCAGGTACTTTTGCTTCAACATAACAAGTTATCTTAGCTTGTTGATGGACTTTTTTGTGAGGCCAGCAGTGTAACTTATTTCTGTTTTTACAGCCACCTTCATCACATAAAGCAAGCAAGCTTCCTGTATAATAAGTTAAATTATTTAGTGCAACTAGGCTTCAAAGGGAATCCTTCTGAATGTTCCTGTGCAATTCCCGATTTCTCAAAATGGCTGTATGTAAATGTTAATGTAGGCATCCCAGGACTGGCAACTGATCTCATCTATGCAATACCAGAACATTAGGCAAGTTAGAGCATAGTGAACGCAGACATACATACCTGGATGAGATTTCAGCAATATGTTGCTTTTCCTCTGATTATTTTGACTGCTATAATAGCCCTGCCTGACAAAGTCCCTGGCTCTGCATCCATGGCCACATAAACCACTCCCTACAACACACACATTGCATAGGACACCAAGAGGCAGCGGTGACCAACAGGGAAAGCACCAAGCTTCAATATGGCCTGGAGGAAAGGGCTTCCTGCCATGCCTGGAGGAAAGGGCCTGTGAGGTGGGCAAGGCTGAGGGCCTCTCCTCGCACAGTCTAGAAACAGCAGGACTCACAGAAAATAGCAGCTAGTACAGCAGATTTTATACAGACTTCGTTGAGTGATGGGACAGAATAATCAACCTTCACCTTAGAAACTGCTTTATCAGCATGGAGAAATTACCTGAATTGGGAAGGTAGCTGTAGTTTCTTTGGAAAGCAGTATTTGTATTGTAAAGACTGCAGATGTTTGGAAGAGTCACAAATTATAAAGCTTTGGCCTGATCTTATGAGAAATGTGATAATATTATATAAATAGAAGATTGTATCCATAAATATTATAATATACTGGTGATTTGGAGTGATTTCTCAATAATCTTCAGCTAAAAATAAATATTATGGATTCACACAGCTTAAATAGTTATGATCACGCTTTCCAGTGGAATTCCTAAATGTTTTTGTCTTTCTCTATCATTCAATTAATTTATTCTTTCTCTTTCTATTATTTTGAAATAATTTGTTACAGTTCAAATAGTTCCCTGTCTGCCAAAGTACTCAATCACCTGCTTGTCTTTCAGTACATTTTCCTGCCTAATGGAAACTGGATTTATACTTTCTCTTATTTATTTCCCTGAAGGCACAAAAGCAGTGGTTGAAGTCCAGACTTTTCATGGCTCATATCACCACCTAAGTATCATTTATTTAAAGTGATTGAAATAGAGCTCTTTAATAACAGACAAGAAACACAGAGGAAGCACACAAGGAGGCACTTAGGGGCTTCATCAGCAGACATGTGTTTGCTCCTTAGAATATTAATTGTGTTAGAGGAATACAACATTTCTCTCACAAGGGAGACATTTCTGTCTTCCCTGAAGAAGATATTAATATTCCTAAAAATAGTATTTTTTTTCTCGTTTCTTGATGATAACCTTATGGACTTCAAAGCCGAATTTAAGAAAAGAAAAAAAAAATTCTATGTAAAATCAACTTTGTGCTTGTCTTCTTTGAACTTAGTGGAAAATCTGTCTGCAATTGCAATGGCACAAGTAGATTAACTGGGACACAGTTATGGGTACGTTCTTTTGGAGACTATTTGAATTAAATAATACATAAAACATAGGTTGCTGCTAAACTATTACACTACCAGGGGGCCTTTAGTTTTGTGCTAATTAGAATAATTAGCCCATTAATCTCTTTTTCACAAGCAGAAAATGTTTTCATGTGGCATTGTAAATGCTTATGTCGGCTATGTTGGCTCCTCTACAGTCAGAGAGAGACAAGCTTTTCCAAAAGGGCCAGACCCTAATGTTTGGGAGCACGATCATCTCCATTGACTATAAGGGGAGCCTGAGAATTTGGGCATCTACCCTTGACCTTAAAACCAGTGAGTGTGAATATTCCTGCTGCCACCTCACCACCTGCTTCAGATCCTTACATTATATAAGGTATTGTCCTTTCACCTCCATCATCTGTGGTTCATTCCCAAACTATTCATAAAGAAAGAGATTTTCAAAGTTTCCTACTTCCCAAAGGCTCCCTGGAAAATCTGAACCAGACTGCACAAAGAAAATTAAATTAAGATCAGAAAAGAAACAATGATAATTTTGAAAGTGATTTAAGAGTGATGAAACAAGGCACTAAATCCACACTTCCCTCAGCTATGCGGAATTAAAGCCATGTAATTGGGACTTAAATTTATCTAACACTTGAAAAATTTGTTAAAAGAGTTAATCAAGTGGTTTTTCTGCTATTTTGCTCCTTATAGTTTGAGCAGTGCAGAAACACGCTTCTACCTTGCACAAAAATCTGAAACAACTATGGAAAATTTGTCAAATCTTGAAACTTTTTATAAAAAGCTGAAAAATCTGGAAAAAACTGTTACAAATTTTAATGAAATAATTTATCATTTAACTGCTTAATTTTAAATGCAGTCTTTGCAAAACTTTTAGCAGCAAAATTGATTAATTATTTTAAAATAACAATTCAATTTGTGAAATAATTTAGTTTTGAAAAGGTTTTTTCCTAAATATTGTCTGTAAAAGGATTTGTCAAAACTACAGCTTTTTCACTATCTATTTTCACCATCCATTTAAATTTAACTAAAAACCTGTTTCAACAAAGAAATTAACTCTTCCAGATTCAGGGAGTTTCCACAAGTAGTTTCATATTCTATTTTCATTTCCGTGCTATTAAAGACGTGGTAAAAATAGACCAAGTATCGTTATTTACATGCACTTTCTATCTTTCTTTCTGGTGATGTTTAATGAAAGCTTGAGAAATCAGAAACTTTCTGACTAATGTTTGCTGTGAGGTGTCGCTACTGGTAGCTGGTAGAAAGAGAAAATTCCCCAGCAGTTATTGGTGCATTTGCAATCTGCAAAGAGATTGTTGAAGTTTATAGCCAAATGAGTTAAAACTAACATGATTGCGTATCTTTGTTTAACTGTTGGCCAGAATGGACCATTGGATTAGAGACCCTTGAACAGGATTTGCACCATGATGCCATTAGTTACAGTAGCTTACGCATCAGTAATATGTTTACTTCAAAGTAGTTCGTTCCCTTTTCAGTACAGATGTCTTTCCTCTGGTAGACTTTCTGGAATGAGACATTTCCACAGGATTCTGTCACCAAATCCATGTTCCTGTGACTGGTAGAAAGTTCTTTTTGTGATTGATTCTTTTCATTTCTTATTTTTAGTTATGGTTATAGGGCAGTTCAATAGTGCATGCTACTTAATGTCAGAGTGTGATGCTAAAAAATGTAAAATCTATTTCTATAAACACCGCTGATAGCAAACAGGTAATGAAACAGGCAATGGAAAGTTCTACACAGAGAAAGGTATTTTCTGGACACATCAGTGTTGTCATGTCAGCCCTAAAAAACCAGAACTCTACTGCATATTCTTCAGTACCATCTACTGGTACAGTGTCATAACGTGCAGTTTTCTTATAGACGTTTTTGTTAAAAAGCCAAACAGACTTTTGGGTTTGCTTTTTAACAGCCTTTTTATGAACAGCAACTTCACGATTTTGAAACATGCAGGAGTTTTCATGTGCAAAACTGTGTGTTCATGATTTCTGGTCCTTAATGATAATATATTTCTATTGCCCTGTTCCTATTTTGTATTTACTGTCTTAGCATGCTTTTAAAGACAGTGAGATTTACAAAAACATTATTCTTGGTCCAGGCAACTTAAAAAGTCATATTCACATCAGAGAAAAGTAAGTAAAATAACGATTTAGCAAATATCACTACATTTGACTTGCCTTACTTGCCCCAGAAGCAAAGCTTTGCCCTCTTTGAGAGGCTGTTTTGACTATCTATCTGCTTTGTGAATTCCACATCACCCCCTCAACTGCTCAGGATAAGAAAAAGATTTCATATTGAAGGCCATCAAAAAACGGAAATATTCCACAACGACATAGACTGACAGGTTTTCAGATTTCAACATAAATCCTTTATCATCAGTGGCAAAAGCAAAAGTGTGTAAAATACATCAATACATTAAAACAAAATCCCTCAAATATACTAGCAACTGATCAACTAACATTATTTTTACTTATGTTTTAATGTGACAAACTCCCACCAGAACAAACTATAAAGTCAGTCAGGGGAAATTCCCTCTAGAAATGGCATAAAAGCTGAATAATTTCCTCACAGTACAGGCCAGAAATATACAACTAGAAATATTACAAAGAAACAAAATTAGAAGGTGATGGTTAAGCCTTCAAGATTTTGAAAGCACCAAAATTAGAAATGGCTTTATAGTTTCAGCTTTGCTCGTTGCACCAGGCAACATTGCTGCTAAGCCACAAGGTGCCGTTTCTCTTCCACACTTCGCAGGTTCAACCATCCCATTTCACCGAACACCATCACACCTCCCGGGCGCAGGTTCCTTTCCCACCCCCAGCCTCACCCAAATCACGTAGCCCGCCCTTCTGGTGGGCAGGTTACACCCTGCGGCTCTGGCCCTCTTTCACGAGAAGGAGAAAAGGCACATATTGGAACCACATCAGTATTGCAATCCAGGCAACAAAGCTAGGAGACAGTGGAAAGCTATCCGTATTTCTCAACTCAGGCCAAGTAACAGAGCAAAATGCTTTTTGGAGATGACTGATGCTGCATTATGGACAGCTTGTCATGCCATGTTGGGGGCCACAAGAGGAAGACACTCTGTGTGGGACATGCAGCTATTTTGGCTACGCACGCTCATGAGCTTTGCATGTATCTGCCAGACCATGGAGGTACCATGACCAGACAACCTGTTGGAAGACCTTTTCTGGATGATGGAAGAGTTTAAGCTAAGGTGGTCATTCAGAGGGGAAAAAGAAAGAAAAGGGAGGTTTTTCAGGGAAATGTGCCTGAATTTTTTATTTGGAAGGTATCAGACAGAGACATTTCAGACTGGGAATCACAGAATCACAGAATCACAGAATCATTAAGGTTGGAAAAGACCTGTAAGATCATCAAGTCCAACCATCAACCAACAAACACCATCATGCCCCATTAAACCATGTCCCGCAATGCCTCGTCTACACATTCCTTGAACACCTCCAGGGATGGTGACTCCACCACTTCCCTGGGCAGTTTATTCCAGTGTCTCACCACTCTCTCAGCAAAGAAATGTTTTCTAATATCCAGTCTAAACCTCCCCTGGCACAACTTGAGGCCAACAGAATCAAGAGAAGACAAAGTGATTACTGCCCCACCTGCGTACGTAGCCTGCACCTGGACTATGGAGCTGGGGAACTGGCCCTGCCGGGCAGGATCCCACATTTTGACAGCAGGGACTGTAGAACTGCCAGAAGAAGGAGATGTTTATGGAAGTGTCTCATCCCAGTACCCAGTACCGCAACGTGTAAAAACGATGGAGCTCCTGCCTATGTAGTTGTGTATTACTGATGCTAGCTGAAAATTTCCGATTTGATACGTTACAAATCCTGAGCTAACCAGTAGCAGTTGTTGTCAACAAGAAGCTTGAGAGCAGAGGTAATAAATATTTATGATGGGGTTATAAAAGTGCTTTTCAGTTTGTTGCCATAAGAAACACACATACCTGAACAAAAGCTATCCTAGTCAGAGCACAGGGTATCCAGCCTGCTTTGGGGACCCTTAAGGAGAATGTGCACCCTGACTTAACCCTCTGGAGCCAAAGGTGTTTCTGCCAGGGCATGGATGATGTCCTAAAAATGCAAGTGTGCTCATGTCCCTGATGATGAGATGTGTTCCTGGAAAGAGCTATGAGCTGACATCTGGTAGATTTTAACACTGGCAAATGCCATCTACAGGGGAGGCTCCAGAATTCAAAGGCAGAGGCTCTGCTTCGCACTGAAGGGTATTCCCACGGCTGGTGGGTTACACATTCCCCCTCTAGTTAAAGAGCAACAGGGTTTATCCTGCCTTCCCACTGCCACCTGTACATTGTCAGAACAGGGATGACCTGGAAGTCTGGGGCCACTTGAAGGGAAAATTGAGGGTTAAACACCTAATGGGGACTTACAAAGTACTGTCCAGCTTCCCCCATGGTGAGAGGGAAGAGGGGGAGGATGTACCAACACGGGGAATTTCAGATGGCTGCAGAGGGTGGCTTCTATGCAGTCAGACTGAAAATCTGCTTGTGGCCAGAGGCAGGTAACAACAGCTACCTCCAGTGTGGATCCAGAAGCTGCCCAAAGCCTGCAGCTTTGCACCACAGTTACTGACCCTGAGCAGTATGTGTGTGAACATGAGCTTGCACGGCAGACCAGCAGTGTGGGCACACTGCACATGGAAATGCCGGTGGGCACCTCCCACAGAGGGAGCGTCTGTGGCCTCATGGCAGCTCTGCAGCCAGGGAAGGGGCAGAAAATGCTGCGGCCAAACATGAATCACTGTAGACTTCTTTAGGGGCTATAATATGGACAAAGTCAGCAACAGGCCCCAGGGTGATTCATCAGGCAAGATGCAAATCCCTGCCAAAAGGGAGAGTGGCAACAGAGATTCTCAACTAAAAGACTTTGCATTATATATCTGCTTTAACCTCATTCTTGGGAATGAACAGATTTACCTGAAACTTTTAAAGTTCATGGCTGCAAAGCTACTGTATGCCTAGAAAATGCCAACCAGAGACCTGCCACTTAGTGCAATTCAGGGGAACTGGAAGGAAAACCATACAGAAGAGAGTTCCCGGCAGCCTTAACATGGAGTGCTGCTGTTTCTAGCTGGAATGAACATTTCTCATGCCAGGACAACACTGTCCCTCTGAGCACAAGCAATTCCTTTCTTCCAGGTTACCCACCACCAGGTATAAAAACCAGTCTCTGCGTAACTACTGCTGCTAGAAATGAGAAAAGCAGAGAGGGATGAGAAAGCTTTTCTCAGGAGCGTGGGTACACAAGCGTGTTAGCCATCAGAGGACATGAACGTGGGAAGCAGATGATGGTCACGATTGCCATCTAACGGCCAGAAATCAGAAAACAGAGACTAAAGAGACATGATACGGCTGCAAGGCAGTGATGAGGGAGGGTAAAGAGGCAATGGACTCACTTCAGGAGTGCAGGCTTGGTGCTGAGCCTTACTGACTGCTCCTATTTCTAACTGGAAATTCAGTTTGTGGGATTAGCATCAGGAAATGGCAAAGGGTATTTATATTTGACATGGAACTTTCTATTGAGCCCTGCAAATTATGTGAACAGCCAACCTGTGCTTATTGTATAGTTACATATTCTTTACCACAGTAAATGTTAAAGAATATCTTTATACTTTTGGGTATTCTTTAGAAAGTAAGAAGTGGAGAAGGAGAGAAAGAAGACTTGTTCCCGTTTATAAGGCTGCTGCAGACAATGCATTTCCTTGGTTAACAAGCACGAATTGCTCACCGCAGATTAGAAGCAGTGTTGCTTTCCCAAGACCTTGACGAAGAGTTTTCACCTGCAGAGTGCAGTGTTCCCTTAAAAATATAGTAGTGTAAATGATCATCAACATCATAAAAGGCACTCTCCCATTCTGTGCAAAAGCTGTTTTTTACTAAAGACAGCCTGTAAAACACAATTATATTCTCTGAAAGAAGGTGCTCTTAATGATGACCATACTAATCAGGGAAATTATGCTGTAACGTTCATATATGCATTGCTGTAACAATCTAATTACAGTGACACTCTCTGGCAGCATATCTATGTTTAACAAAGAGCGTAAGTATTACATTTAGCATGTGAATAGACAGTGAGACTAATCATGTGCTTAAAGTCAAGAAAATTATTAAGTCCCTTTGTAGATCACCATCATAATTAATATCCAAATTACTGCTAGGATTATTTCCTTTTAAAAAAAATTATTCTTTGTTTAAAAAAAAAAATCCTAATGATTTTGAAACATGTATCTACTTCCCTGGAGGAGTTTATTTTCACTGGTTTACCTGCAGCACCAGCAGTTTGCCGCTGTAGATTTCTCAGACATGTTATGCTGAGATTAATCCTTTTCTTTTTTTGTTGTGTTCTTTTTTTTTTTTTTTAAGTTGGGGAAAAACACTAAGATTTTGTTTTGAAAATAAATATTACCCACAAATTTTGGCCTCTGCTCAACAAACATAGCATATAGTTCAAACATGCAGCCTAAAAACCTTGGGAGCAATCCTTCAGGCAAATGGAATGAGTAAATACAGTCAAGCAAATGGAAGACAAACACAATTGGCCTCCACTATGGCAATGAATTCAACATCCACTTAACCTGTCATGATGTAATTTAGTAAGAATTCTGCCTGGACCAGATCTGTACTTTTGCACCGTGCAAATACACGTATAACTGCTCTGCTTAAGAAATTAAGACAGAAAGAACATTGGCCACATTCACCAAAAGATCAACCATTTTATTTTTGGTAACCCTCCATCCACAGCAGAGCGGAACTACATTTCTCACTAGTGTATCAAGTGGAGGATGCGCAGCCTTTAATTTTAATGAGTAGATTGGGCTCTGGTCATAGTCAACAGTGAGAAACAGATACTTCCATAGAGGATTTATCTGACCAGCTGTAGACACTTACCTTAGTCTTAGGGTCTTTGGCCTTTGGAAGTGCATATTTCCCTTTATGGCTGCATAGATGGAGTCAGAAGTGACTAACTTTAGATGACTAACTATTTGAACAACTGGCTTAAAGAAAATAAATCCCAACATTATCTTTAAGAGCTTTTATTTCAGGAACTATTTGGCTTAGCATGCATGACATCCCTAAGGGGGGGGGGGGGGGGGAGAGAAAAAAAGAAAAAACTAAAAAACTGTATTTCCCTTTCACTTTCTTTCCCAAAAGGGATGGGGGAAGCCATAAATGGCAGCTCAGCCAGGCTTGCTCAGAGCCTCAGTATGACAAAGTCATGCAGAGGTGGTGAATGAATGTACAGTGAATTCAGCAGAGCAATGCTGACTGCTGTGATTCTGAAAGGGTCACACAAGCAGAGAAAATGAAGAGAAGCAAGACTTTTTGCTTAGAAATGGAAAGAAATAAAAGTACTTTGTTTGGTAGTTCATACCTTGGTATTTTTAAGTTTGTCACTATTTTTAAGCATCACTGTACTTTCAAATCCAGTCTGGTATTATTGTTAGAAAACTAAGAAGTAAGTGCGAACAGTTGCGCTGGCAACTATATAAACAGAGTGACAGACATGCCAGAAATTTTTCTGTGGGCAGAGGAAGAATCTGGCAGGTATGCAAAGAAAAAGAAAATGGGACAGTTAGGAATGTGTGAGAAGGCTTGGAGAAGAAGAGGGATCAGGCAGAGTGGCTTCCCTAAGAAAAGATAAATTGTGTTTTATTTTATATTGCACTAAAACACACACATATATGCACATGAACACGCACACATACACTCATAAAACTGCATGACATGGTGATAGTTTTTTATATTGAAACTTTTGGCTTTTGATGGCCTGAAGAAGGTATATTGTGACCTCTGAAGTAAACTCAGGATTCACCTTTTTTCTCATGGAACTACAAGACGTAAAGAAGCTCCTTTCAGGAGAAGTAGATATCCATTGATCCTGCAATAATGGTACAAAATGGGAATGAACACAACCATATGCTTTTTAAAAAAAAAGGAAGTTCTAAAGTTCACAGTGCCTTACAGGGCATCACCTAATATTCAAACAGGTGTGAGTGGACTGGGGTAAGATGATGCACTCCATATCCTGTCGTGGGAATCACTTACTGCCTTCACAAGATGAAATTTTCCCTGTAGGAATTAAACACCATTTTCTGGGTTTTTTCCCTGCAGCAGGAACTGCCTGGATGACACCATGGGGCAGGTGTGCTAATTTTAACTGCAACTTCCATCAGGATGTGGAGCCTTTCAAGGATCTCACCAGCAGCAGGCTGTCCACCTGAGAGAGCAATTTCTCCCTGCAGCTGGATAGAGAAAATACAGGAATATGTTTAGGCATTTGCCTTCATATTCTACCAACACAGAGGGTTTAAGTATTTGTAATGGAACAACTCATTTCCTCTTTCTTTCAAACACCTCATTCCCCTGCTACCAAATACACAGGAGAAAGTGTATTGTCCTGTGAGAGGCTGTGAGTAAGCTTTAAAGTATGTCTTAGGGAAGAAAACATGTAAGCAAGGATCTGTTGCTTCACCTGCCTTAATGATTGGCATCTGTTAATAAGATCCTTATTCAGACTGTGTGCATTTCTGATTGTTCCCTTATCCATATGATCATTATAATATGAAGTAAACAGGTTTGCGTGCTGGAGCCTTTTGGACGGTCTTTCTCAGCAGCAGCTGCTCCTGTGGTCACTCAGCGCCCTGTGGTTGCTGCATGGCAGCGGCAGCGTCTGCGCCACCTCGGCCGGGGCTTCACTGCCTCGGCTGAGGAGCAGAGCCACGACAGACACCACAGAGAGCCTTCCCTCGCAGAAAGAGGGCTGAAATTTGGTCCCACCTTTGGACCTCAGCGGTGCAATCTCCCTCCTGGTCTTGGTGATCCCTTCCACACACTGCGATTTCAATCTCCATCCAAATGGAGAGGAGAAGCCAATCCTTTGACCCGACCCAGAGAGCTGCCTATGCCTAAAAATCACGGTCATTGCATCAACGCTAAGACTTGTCCTTTGTCTCTGCTGAAAGACCTGCTGGTGTCAGGGTGATGGTGCGGTGGGACACAAGCCCCTCGCTGTGGCCAGCTGCCGTGAATGGAGTGAGGAGTGACCGGCGGCTGCGGTCACGGAGGTGGCAAGGGCTCGCAGAGGCGAGGGCAGAAGGGGCTTGTGGGGTATGGCTGTGCACCCGGCTCAGCTCTGCTGCCAACCAGCAGGAAAGGCTTTATTTATTCCAGACCTTAGCAACCGAACCATAGAAAAAGAACACAAGAGCCTAATCCACTTCTGTGAGTGCTGCGGGTTTAGGCTAGATTGGGCTCAGACATGAGATGTGACAGAAAAGTTTTTTTACAAAAACTTAAAAAATGGAACAGATCTTGCATTGAAAGGCGGCATGGAAAATCCTGTGGGGTAGCAGAGCTCTCTCCTGGCTCTTAATGCAGGAAGGTCTGCTGTTCCTCCCTCTTTTTTTCATGCTAAAAGGAGAATTATCCTTATAATTCTTCAATAGCAGAATTATCAATATTTGTGGAGCCACTACCCCTCCTGAACGCCTGCAAAGGACAAGGTATAAGGCATAAAGAAGTGTTTCCATTCAAAGATTGTTTCCGTTAAGATACAGTTCGTGGCTCTTCATTTCACAAGAAAGGCTTCCATTAACATCATTGTGGCCTACGTGGGAAGAGGATGTTCGGGGCCAGGGATCAGCATTAGCTCCATTGATTTATTTGTGCAAATTGTATTCCTTTCCACTCCGTAATACTGTGCAGACTGTGACCCAGGCTTACAAGCTAAGTTTCATACTTCCTTCTGAGCAACTGATAACTAAAACTATCAGATGATAACAGGATCCTGCCTCCCTACTGTATCCAGAGCCCTTAGTGAGCCCAGTGATTTACCTGGAAAATGCAGGAACAGGCAAGAGTCTTAAGACGCCCGTATAACCTATTTCATGAGGGAGCCTCATCAGGCAGTCAACAGATCCCAGGTCAAGTTATCAGATCTGCTTAGCATCTACTTTAAAGGGAATTAAGTACGCAAATATCTCTGAGAATCTGGGTAATTAAGTGGCTACTAAAGATGGGATTCATTCTCACCTAATGTTAGCTATTTAAAAGTTAAGTGGCTACTGTAAGGTAGTCCTTTTGTACTCTCCTACAGTCAATGGGATGGCAGGGAGAGGAAACTCTGGGGAGTGATTCATTTCCCTTATCCTCAACCTCTATCCTTGGGTGGGATGAATCACCCAAGAGATGGTTGCACTGATTGTGCGAAGAGCCTGGGCTACAGCTGCATATTGACTTTAGGTAGGATGACTCGCACTCTCTGTGATGCTTTCAACAGCAGTTAGGGCAATCAGGGAAAGTCCATTATTTCTGCAAGCGAGACTAAGGTTTCCAAGCCACTTCTGTTTTTTTGAAAAAGACTGTGTCCTCCAAGCTGCTAATAAAAATCCCCCCCTCAAAACACCTTTTACCTTGGTAGAGAACCGACTGCTGATTCTTCCTCTTAGCGGACATGTTTCATATGGGTTTCCCATCCTGGCTGTATTTCCTCAGTTTGCTTACCAGAACATGACACAGGAGGAGTCTCACAGGCCCTAGTGGAGTCAGGATATTTTACACCTATTGCTTTCCCCTTATCCAAAGAAAGAAATTGGATTGGCTTGACTCCCTGTTGGCAGGTCTTTATCATGACATTATCTTCCATCTATTTAATTTTTTTTCTGAGGTTGGAAGTTAGGCTGTCAAGTCTATAATCCAGTGGTTTTCTGTATTCCACCATTTAAAAATGGGTATGGTCTTTGACATTTACTGCTTTTCAGAGACCTCTCTTTTCTTTTCCACATTCTTTGAAGAAACCCCTATGCCTAAGTTATTACTTTGATTTGCTCCATAAATATTTTACATCAAATTTCATCAGAATGATTCAGCTTGAATACATGTCTCTCAGTCACACTGTCTAACCCAATATTCCCTTAGCTTGAACTGCACTCCTGTCTTCATCTGTCTAAATTTATGTGATTAAGTCCTTGGCACAGTTTACCTTTTGGCACCCAAAGGCATAAAGTGTTTTCTCATTTGGCTTAAAATTTCTTAAGAGGCTTAAGTTTTAGCCATGCATATTTGCTCAGAAGTTTTTTGTTTCATGAATGTGGGTACTTATTGCTCTGTCACCCCCCATATTAAGGCAGATGGGTCTCACCAACTAAATGAGGGAGTGGTAGGGAAAAAGACCAACAACCTTGTGAGAAAAATCCTAGGGGGTACAGCAATTATCTGGGAAATGGGAGATTGTGTGGTTTCAAGTCAGGCCCCTTCTTGCCCCTTGTCCTAACCCTTACACTCGGGCTTGTGCAATGTTTCCATCCAACCATGGTATGGGTGAGGGGTGCACATAAGATTAAGATGCTCTCCTGGGACGTTAGAGTAAAGTTTTGACCCCACAGGGTCTGAGTAGCTCCATCTACCCGGAGGATGCCACATCTTTGGAAACCACCGTGCAAAGAGCAGTCACTAGCACATGCTGCATCTCTGCTCTGCAAAGGGCCAGGGGACATCGCAAGTGGGGGACAGGGGTCCTCAGCATCCCCCTGAGCACCAGTGGAAGGGGTGGGGGAATGGACCACTTGTGGGAAATGCC